>NW_020194481.1:166614-538567 GCF_003019875.1 Amorphotheca resinae ATCC 22711
TCCTTTCCTTTCCTTTCCTTTCCTTTCCTTTCCTTTCCTTTCCTTTCCTTTCCTTTCCTTCTAGCACCCCTCAAAAGTTGCAAACTCACCATATATATCATATATGCTCACTCACCTACTCACACATCATTAGAAAAAGTCAAAGACACAATATATTTGAGAGTTCGTATAAGCTATACCGTGGCCAACGATCCGAAGAACGAAAGTTTTGAGATCCCAGCCATGGGCGTATGTCACGTGGTAGAGCTTGAGGATAGGGAGAAAGGAGAAGGAGAGGTGGGCCTGTTCACGGATAGGTTTGAGGTTTATTTGGATATGGGACCGGTGGCGAAGAGGATGGAGGAGGTGGCCCAGGTGGGGAAGGGGAAGGGGGAGGAGGGGAGGGTGTGATTTATATATATATATATATAAGGTATATAAGGTATATATATGATGATATGTGGATTTGCTTTTAATACGGGTACTCCTTCAGAGGTATCTAGGAGGGAGAAGGAGATGTTCAAACTGATGGAACTCCAGCACGTCGTAAATTCCTTGCAAAGGTCCTTTTCTTCCCCTGCAAATTGATTCAAGATTTACTCCTGCAAGTGACCTGCGAGGTGACTAGATACTATGTCCGATAATAAATCAATGGTTACTCCATCTTTTCTCTCCTGATATATAATATATTCCTCCAGACTCCATACGAAGAGCTAGCAAAGGAAAAGGCCTCAGATCCGAATCTCGGTATGTTCAACAGTAGCGTCAGACTCAGTGGCTCCCTTGCGCACATCAGGACTAGTAGTAGTCTCTTGGACGTGCGAAGTTTCCTTCTCATGGATCTCAGTCCTTGGGTTAGCAGTTTCCTCATCACCAATAGCTTTAGCGCTCTCCGTAATTCCGAAGAGGTCATCCATTCTATAGATGGATGTCATTAGCACCTAAAACCAAGTCATAGATATCAATCATATCATTCTATATCACAATGTAACGTACCTTTCTAAACTCAAGCCCTTAGTCTCGGGAATCAAAAAGTAGACAAAGAAGAACATCGACATGCAGAAGCAGCCGAAGATGAAGTAGGTCCCATACCCGGCTCGTCCTACCGTGACCAGCATATGCGGCACCGCCTGAGCGACGACGAAGTTGAAGAGCCATTGCGTGGCAGCTGCAAGTGCGACGTTCATAGCTCGTAGTCGGGCGGTAGGGATCTCCGAGACGATGATCCAGCAGCAGGGACCCCAGCCGAATTGGAAGAAGGCTGCGAAGAGGAAGATGCAGGTCAGGGCGAAGTAGCCGACGGGAGGGATCGTGGCCCCTTTGATGGGGGGATCAAAGCGGACGTAGAAACCGATGACGAACATTGCGAGGCCTTGGGCGATTGAGGTCCAGAGCAGTGAGCGTCTTCTTCCGAGTGAGTCTGCGGCGAGCAGCAGGAAGGCTCCGCAGGTTACCATTTTTACAACGCCATAAATACCGGTGGCGAAGAGAGAGCTGGTAGTAGTGCTGATCCCCAAGTCCTCGAATATTAATGGAGCATAGTAGTTGATGGCGTTCGTCCCAGTCATCTGTTGGCAAACCATAAGCCCGATGGAGAGGAGAGCTCTGTTTCTGTTTCCCTTGATGGTCCACATCTCTCGCTGCAAATCCATAAAGGTTGAGCCGCCGATTAAACGACGTTCATTGTCAAGTTGCTCTGCCATCTCTGCCAGTGCGTCTTTGACGTAAGGATGATCTGGGGCGAGATTACTGACGCGAGACAAGACTGCTGTTGCCTTTTCCCAGTTATCTCGTCGGGCCAGCCATCTGGGAGACTCGTTACATAAACATATCCCCGTGAACAAAGAGCTTAACTAGATCAGCTACTTCCTAAGCACAGAGGAAGAAAAAGACATACAGAGCCGGAAGACACTGAAGCGCTAACGGGACCTGCCAAGTGGCATTTCCAGTCATGCTCTTTAGAGTCCCATAGTTGACCCAGAAGCTTAACATTGTTCCACACGCGATGAATAGTTGATACAAACCTGTTAACCCACCGCGGATGGCTCGGGGGGCATTTTCGCTCACGTACAGTGGTGTTAACATGCTAGCTGCTCCAACCCCAAAGCCAGCAACTAGTCGTCCCACATAAAGAGCGGACAAGTATCCAGAAGCGGAGCACTGGATTATAATACCAAGTATTGTGACGCCAGATGCGATAAGCAGCGCAGGTTTCCTTCCCCAGCGGTCTGCGACATAGTAGGCTATCAATGAGCCGAAGAAGCACCCAGCTTGAAGCGTGCTAACGACTTCTAGAGGTCAGAAAAATCAGAGGGATAGTCATTGGGGATAACTTACTGTTGCTGTTTAAGTTGGCCGCAGTGGAGGCAGCTTCAGAAATCAGCTCTATGTTCCTGAAATATGACCAAGTCTGGAATAGACTCCCAGAGTGAAAGGAGGATGTCAAACTCTATTCCCTGACTAGATAGCAAACAAAATTCGTAATCTGGAGAACGTACTGATGTGATATGATCTGGCAAGTATTAGTATACGATCAAGTTTGGAGGGAATGAGCAACAACGTACTTTATGAAAGACGGCATAACTATTACTCCACCAATAGTACCTATATCCCACCCAAATAGCATACCGCCAAAGCAAGCTTTGAGATGTCAGCAAGTCAAGTTCCATAATTGCTCCCTTTGGCCCATCACATCCTTTCAAACACCGGACTTCAGTGACTTGCAAAATCAGATCAACGTTTCAGAATCAACCTCAAGCCTAACCACCGAGGACTTCTTGAGGATAATCCGCGTTAAGTAACTTATGGCAACATGCTTCGCTCAACACAGCATATCATACTAGAGCTCTGCATCTCAGAAGACATACCTGAGCAAGCCAAAGCAAATACCCGCCATCCTTCATTCATCAGTCTTATTCGTCGATCAATGGCTCATCACCAACCGTATATCTCTGGCGGATCCCTTATGAACTCTGGTCAGCAAGTGAAAGGGGAGATTCTCTGAAGGGACTGACTTCTTCATCGCCTCATTTCTTACAACACGCTGCAGAAGCTTTACACCGAGCCCCATTATTGCGGTTTGATAGAGTCAACTTTGTAGAAGTGATGTTTCGATACCCCGGACCGTATGTACCCAAGCTTCTTCTCCAACGTTTCTGAGAACGAAACCGTAGAGGGAAAAGCAAACGTGGCAGCAAGAGAGAAGGATTAGTCGCAATGGAAGAGACGTGAAGTCATCAAGCTCACTTGAGTGTGTTCCATCCCAGGATGACATATGACTTCCTTTTACTCCCCCATATCTGGATAAATACCCCGGATAATACCGGTCCACATTGTTTGCGGGGAGAAACCCTGGTTCTGATCGACCAAGGGGCCAGAGGCTAGAGCGGATAAAAACCGTTGAGCTTCAAGAGCTCGCGGAGAAACATGTACCGCACAATACCCCGCATCGGAGAGGAATCCAGATGTTGATGGTGATTGGAGACGATCTGCATCTCGAGTTGGCTTCGTCGACTTTTACGGTAGATGCTCCGCGCCCAGATCGTCCAAATCTGGGGACGCATACGTACCAGTCAGTTTTCTGGAATATTTGTCAAATTCCAAAATTTCTAGCTGTATTGAAGATCTCCCAAAATAACACTACAGGTCATCAGAGGTTGACCAAACTGCTGAGCCTTAAATGTATCTTAATCTCTCGTGAGCTCAAGTCTATAGTCTCACGCTTATTGGCTGGGTATAAGAGACCAGTCAGAACTGTAGTTTCTCAGAGGACACTGATCTCATCCATCAGCCACCTTGGAATGACAGGCCTATTCTTCCAGCCGTCCAGAAAGCTTTCTGGCGTCACGCCATCTCCTGAAGGCTTAGCGTAAATACCTGACACATACCAGACCGTCTCCCCTTTATTCACCGTATGCTGCAATGTTGGGATGATAGTCCTACTCTCCACAAGATTCGAGTTCGGGTCAGCATTGACATGCATTGCGGTACGGCCGCTTGCCCCCAGATCTACGATGCCTACAGCTCCCTTAGAAACCGCAATGGCACCAACTGCGCCGGGGGAACTTCCCTCGGGGGTATTGAGGTCGTAATTCCCAATGATCTTTGGAATGGTGCCTTCGTTTTTCTCGGCATCATACAGATCAAGAGATCGGCCATCTAGCTTCCTTTCGTTGCAGATTGCAAACGATCCATCTGCGGTCATCAGTTCTCGGCCGGCTTCGAGCTTATGGGCTCGCAGATGCCAATTCGGTGTCGCTTCAACCGGGGGTATGAGATAGGTCTTAATTGTAACATCGGGAAACGGTTTCCATATTGACTTCAGCACCGGTAGCTCGTCATGGGTCTCAATAACAGCCACTTCGCAGAGTCGGCGAGTTTTCCAGACCTCTCCCCCATCATCTGACAGCCCGAGCTGAGAAGCAAGCGCAAATTGCTCAAGCGTAAAACATCCCGTCGGTACAGAGTAGCCGTACGCACTACTATAAGCAAAAGAGCCATATTTGGCATGTGTACCCTTCATGGGATAACTGCATGCTTGTCCGGACGACAAGAGAAGTCGATGGCCGCCAAGATAGCTTATGATATGCCCTGGATGCTTCAAAGATTTGATTTTTGGCAACAGAGCTGTTGGATATGGTTCTTCCTTCGAGGTCCAGAAAGGATGGTTTTCCGGTACAGCAAGGCAGATGAATGCCAGACATGCCCACATTGGACTCTGTGGAGAGTTATAATTCTCGGCCATGTACATATTTGGAAAGCAATATCCAATAGTCAAGGTCCCAGTCGAGCTCCAGATTTTCCCTTGAGTCTGCCACCAACGCAAGTTTCTCAGGAGGAGTCCTTTCACAACACCCCAGGTCAGTGGAGCCGGCAATTCGACATCTGCGTAAGCTAAAGCTCCCCAGAAAGATGCCATAGCAAAACGATACCCAACACTACGTCCGAATGGGATGGCTCTCCCTTCTTCGTCAAAGTAGTGGATAAAGTCTAGAGCGAAGTCTTGCGCTCTTGTTTTGAACTCGGCAGCTTTCGCCGGGTCATCGTCCCCAGCCAGTTTCGCATAGAGTAACTGCAGGAACTGAATCGCAAAACTTCCACTATAATAATCCTGTTGCCAAATCCCCTCGGGTCCGTCATTTGACCACCCATTTCCGCGGAAGAATGAGTTGAGGTGTATGATATCCTGCTCAATCCGTTCTTGGGAGTATTTCCCGCCGTTCTTCTTCAAACCAAGATTGGCAAAGACTCTAAACCAGAGCCAGTTTGTATTCGGCATACTGTAAACAGTTAGTATAAAGGAATGATTCCAAAGTGGGTTCACGTGATATGCTCGCACATACTTCTTCGAATTGATCGAATTACCTAGCCATGCCTCGACATTCGCTCTCTCCCTTTCAGACAGCGAATCCCAGAAAACAGGCGCCACAGCTAGCATAAATCCAAGAGGGCACATCTCGACCATCCTCTGATCGTTATCCCTCGGATCCCCCCAATATTCAGGGCTTTCGGGATCCGTCCCTGACCTGAGACCTTGGATCCACCATTCAGTACCGTGATATGTTCCTCCGCCTGCAAGCAAACTCCCAAGAGCCCACATAGGTCGGCATATTCCCTCAATCTCTGCAGCAGTATTGTCAAACCGGACGGCTGTGCCACCGGGGACTCTGATACGCGCTTTGTGGGGTGAGAAATGAGGCAGCAGGGGATCAAGAAGGGTCTTGACCAGCTCTTGTACTGAAGCACGATCCGTAATATCAACCTTGGAAAAGGGATGCACGTCACCATATCCCAATACCAACGGCTTCATTTTGTCGCGAGGAGTGGTCGTCATGATGATGGCGAATACAGCACCGAAAACAAGTGAACCGAGGTTATACGCGTTGAGAAAAGATGAGATTTACTTACTTGCCTCGATGATATACAACATGATCATGGAATACATACAGCGCCGTCAAGAGCATACATCTGGTATTCATGCATTTTGCCTAAATGCTGATAAATGTCGTTGACCCCGCTCGACATATTCTCTCCTATTTAAGCGAATCCATCGGGCACACCTGACTTTCTTACACGTGACCGTTCCTACTTTCTCTCACCACCTGCACTCCTCATCTAAACCCATTCACACACACCCTTAGAGAGACTCACAGTAAAGCAAGATTAAGCCATTAAATTTGACAGGTAATAAACATAATTATTAAGGAATAATCTGTATGATCATTGTTAAAAGCAACCTTGTTAGTCTAGCCAGCTCCTCTCCATCTGGCTAAGTACCTCGAGTCTAAATCCACCTCCTCACAATAGTGATTAGACAGGGAAAGAATACGGAGGACTACCGTGAGGTCAAATATATATTGATTGCATTGAAGGGGTAATTAGGCGCCAAACAATGCGCACGCACGCTATGCAAGAAGGGATATCGCTAACCATTCAGCATCCAGCCAGCCAGTCGAGCTATCCAGGCACACATATGCTACAGAGCCACCCGGTAGCATTCCGTCTCTCCCTTTTCCCCCTGACTGGCTCTCCTCTTTCTTCTCTTCCTCTCTCTTCCCCACTATCCTTTCCCCAAAGAGTTCTTCAACCTTATAGGACTCAGGAAAAATTACAACGGACGAAGGAGGTCCAGATCCAATCGGGGCGGAACTTTGGACATTCATCCATCAATTTGAAGCACTAGACATTACAAAGCCTTTATCTCCCCAAACCATTACACTTCAATCATCCAGCGCTATAGGCTTCTTCTCCGACCCGTCCGGACTTGGAGGGCTGATTATTGTTGTAGGCGTAGGCGGGAGCTTAGGCGTAGGCGGATTTTGGCCATCCTCTGATGCAGGCGCTTCTATCGTTGTTTGCGCTACTGCTTCTTCTTCTGCTTCTGGGCTGGCTTCGCGTTTGCCTGTTTCCCCTTCGCCTGCTTCTTCTTCGCCAACTTCCTCTGGACCAGCTTCTTCATGACCGGCATCTCCTTTGTCGGCATCTCCGTGACCAGCTTCTTCTTGACCGGCATCTCCTTTGTCGGCATCTCCGTGACCGGCATCTCCTTTATCGGCATCCCCGTGACCATCTTCCCCGTGACCATCTTCTCCGTGGCCATCTTCTCCGTGACCAGCTTCTTCATGACCAGCTTCTTCATGACCAGCTTCTCCATGACCAGCTTCTCCTTGGCTGGCATCCGCTTGGCCAGCTTCTCCGCCGGCATGTTCGGATACACTCGCCACTTTCTCTCTGCGCCGCCGTCGAGCCTTCCTTTCCTCCTCCGCGTTATCTCTTCGCCGTGCTCTTCGAATGCTTTCCCTTCGATCATTTGCATCTCCATCCTCCGTATTGTCTGCTCCTCTCATTCCTTGCAGCAATAGAGCAGCCCGCTCGGCAATATCGTCTTCTGAAGCCTCCTTGATTGTCTCTGGAGGGGCCGCCGTACTTTCGGTTTCCAGGGTTTCGGGTCCTTTCAAGCCCTCTTCTACTTCAGGTATCTCATCCGCATCGGGTATCTTCTGCCCTGAGGCAACGCGAACTTGATGGCGAGTCTGCAGTCGTGCTCTTCTCCTCCGATCTCTTTGATCCCTCGCCTGTGGCGCGGCAGCTCGTAATTTTTCAAGCAGGGAGTCCATCGCTCCGGTCGAGATTGGCGAAGGGGGTGAACCATCCGAAGAACCACTGACCTTCAACTGCTGCGCGCGCTTCCGTTTCATTGATTCCTCGTTACGCTTCTTGGTGATCTCCATGGCGATGTTCTTCTCTCTCGACTTCTTCCACTCCGTGACGAATGTAGCCAGTTTGGAAAAGAAGTCCCGCCGTGCGTTGTCATCACTGGGGTCTTCGCCATAAAAGACCATAATATCATCGTACGTACGAACCATATCTTCCAAGTAAAGTTGCATCTGTTCGGCCTTTCGTCTAGCCTCCTTCATACATCTTTGAACAACTTGGCTGACACGATCTTGCGGGTGGAACTTCTTTGGATCGCTGAGATTGCCCGAGTCAAGTGACATTTGCACGTTCTTGATGTTATCGATGTAGCGTTTCGCGTCCTGTTGGAGTTGCTCCACGTTCAGTTTCTGAGCAGTGATTACACCACCAATGTCCTCGGTGAAGCCTTCCCATTCAGGATATTGAGTTCGAACGATACGCTCAACGAGATCTGCGAAAGTCGACTCGTTCTTATCATCCTTAACCATACCAAGACGCGCGAGCGAGCTCAGCTTGAAACCGCTTGCTTGCTTGTTGGAATCGTTCATGTAGTTGCCTATGTCAAGAATGAGACCCAGGACATTCATCAAAGACACAGAATCTCGTAATGATTCCGAAACTGATACGATTTGTCTGAGCTTTTCGGAAACCTCATCATATTCATGTTCGTATGTTCTGGTCAGCGAGAGTGCTCGCATTCTCGACTTCCAGTAGTGGTGAAGCTCAAATGCGGTCTGCAGATAAATCTGATCTTCTCGTGTGAGTTCGGAGGGGTCCTGTTCTCGATTCTCCTTATTCGCATCCGGTCCGGTCCAGTCTTTGCTATAAGGCGCCATTAACTTGGCCGTGTTTTCTGGGATATTGCACATATCCTCTTTTTGCAAAAAGTTCATGACGACATTGTTATCAAGCACTTCCTTGTCGCAATGAATTATCATCTGGACAACCCTTTCGACGGAGTAAGAAGAGAATTTGGCGAGGGAAATTTCTAGGTACTATTAGCATTATGTCACTGGACCATACAGAGAATACTTACGGAAATTCCTCATGAGATCGTTAGAGATGATCTGCTTCTTGTCTCCCTTCTTGCTCGTGCCGTTGCCAATCTTCTTGATTTCCTTGGCCATGAAGAGCTTCTCGACTTCATCAAGGACACCCTTCCTGGTAAGCTCAGCATATTTCTGTTCCTTTTCGGCTATCGTTGGCGCGTGTGCAGCCCAATGAGTGGTCATAGGAGTGTCGACCTTCTCCCAATGCAAAGCCTTGAGCTTCTTCTTAGGTCGAGCCACAGGTAAGCCAATGGTAGGAACCGCATTGTACATAGGTTGAGCCAAGAAGTGGCCTGAGGCTTTGCCTGGCATAGGAGGTGGAGGTGGTGCCCCAGGGATGCGTGGGGCTCCCGGCATTGGCGGCGGGGGCGGTGGGGGTGGTGGACCTCCTCCGAATCCGGGCGGAGGGGGTGGCGGTGGAGGCGGGGGACCTCCGAATCCGGGCGGAGGGGGAGGCGGGGGCGGGGGCGGTCCGCTAAATCCAGGAATTTGCCCTGGCATGGGAGGAGGAGGTGGCGGCGGAGGGGGTGGTGGGCCATTGAACCCTTCTTCGACCTTGGATGCCTCCTCATCGCTGGGTGTCTTAGGAGACTGGGATTCGATACTTGGGTGCGAAGGGCCTGTGGTAACTCCGTCACCCTCTTCATCATCACTTGCATCGAGGCGCTTGACTTTAGAGGCCATTTCATCCATGTACTCTGGTGTCTGTTTCGGCCGCCTCAGCTCGACAAGGCGTGGTTTTTCGTAAACGGTACCATCGTCCTCTCCTTCCCTTCCAGCTTCCGTTTCCGCTTCCTCTTCCTCATCATGGAGCGATTCTTGTGAATTGATGGGTTTCCGGGGTATCTTTGTTTGTCGGGCAACACTACCGAGCATACTATTCGCGAAGTCACGAGGTGGAGTGCCCCCGTCGGCTTGTGGTTCACCATCCATTGCTTCACGAAGCGCCCGGAGTCTGTCAGAAGGACCTGCAGCATCACCCCAAATTCTACCTTCGAGTTTGTACTGCGTCTTTTGTCGCTCGATTTGCATTTCAAGGCGATCCATGAGCTTCTCACGGTCAAGTATCCCTTTCATCTGGGATGGATCGCTCGCTCCCACGCCACCCTTCGCAGCATTTGACGCCGCAATGTCCTGAGCATCACGAAGCATAAGATACAGCTCTCTCGTTTCCAATTCATTGCGTTGAGCCTCTTTGGCACGAATAGTCTGGAGGTTCTCTACTTCGCTCTTCAGCGCATCTGCTTGCCGTCGCTGGACTTCTATGATTTGGGCTTGTTCCTCCAACTGCTTTTGCAGCTTCTTAACCATTCCGTCCGCGCCAAGCTCGATCTGGGCCCTCATTTCATCACGTTCGGCCATTGCCGAATCGGCAACCTGGCGTGCCTCTGTGACTTCATCGAATGCTTGACGGGCTTCCGAGTCCGTGTGTAGCTTATCGAGCAGACTCTGAACGGTAAAGTTGAGGCTTTGCTTCAGGTCCATATCCGGCAACCTTCTATCCATAGCAACATAGCTCAGCATCGAGTCAACCAGCTGGAACATACGTAGCCGCTCCTCCCCGTCATTATCCCGGATGAGCAAAAGATGTTGCAGCGCCGATATGAAGTAATCCTGGGTCCTACTGCCTTGAACCTTCTGCATGATGGCATCGACAATTTGAACTGGGTCATTCAGGTCTTTCATTTCCCCTTCTATACTATCTTTCATGCTGCTGTTCTCTCGTTCCAGGAGATCCTCGTAATCGATGGCCTCGTTCGTCCGGAACCGTTCGATCTGCTTGTCGATCACATCGTATTGAAAGCCTTCCATCTTCGTCAAGATCCGCTTGATACCACATGCTGTGAACTGTGCCCGGATGTGGACTCGAAGTTGCAAATCCTTTTCAGGGGCATCGACAATCATATTAATCAAGAACAAGGTAGCCACAGCGTACTCCATGAGAAGGTTCTCCATGCCGATGCCACCACTCCGCACTTCTTCACTGGCTCCCACAAGACTGCCCATCTTGCCTCGGCCATCAACCGTGACCTCAACAACACGCATCCATGCATCAAAGCGGCCATTTTCCCCTTGCTGGTTTTTGACATAGTCCAGAGCCTGGATGACTTTCAGGTGCCCTTGACCATCTGCCCAGTGACACAAGAATGTCAAGACTTCACTGACGAGTTTCCGGGTCGTTAATCGGGGGGAAATCAAAGAAGTAGCCAAGGCCACAATAACTTGTTGGTGGGCCAGGGCATCGTCGGCTCCATATTTGTTGTTCATGAGAGCCTTTAAACACTTCACGATATCATACTCGCGATCCAGGTCCTTGTCGCTAGTCGAACCGTCCACGGGTGATGGACCTTGAGCCTGCCTTCGATTGAGTTTCCCAAGCACATTTGTGAGAGCTACCTGTCCCTGGCATTCCACAAAGGTCTTCACCCATCCTATAGGTTGTGTACGTAGGCTGACAGCCAAACTCGCCAATTGCTTCGCGGAGATACTGTTATCCATAACCTTCCTCACAAACCACTCCGGAGTGCCCTCTTCCTCGGCATTGGCAAGCATTTCCATCGCGGTGCCGTATTGCCCTGTCTGTCTAGCAGTTGTCCGCCGCTTCTGCTCGCCCTGCCATTCCGTCAAACGATCTTGGTGGACCAACGTCCATTTCTTCGCTGCCGGATATGCCATCATCTGCCTCCGTGCTTGATCTGGAAGGTTCTGCCATCCACGCTTCTGCATCAATTGTAAGAACTGTTCCTCTATTACTCGGTCATCGGTCGGCTTGGTGATATTAAAGCTATCGTGGCCAGAAGAGCCAGAGTGGTGAGAAAACTTGCTGAGGCGATGCGATTCTCGGTTCGGAGCATGGTAGGATGGGGACAAAGAATTATTGGAATGCAAATGCGGCGCGGAAGGTCTCGTCGTGCTGGCCGAGGAGAAAACGCTCGATCGCTCAGTAGCTGTGTCCGACTGTTCGAATGAGCTTCGTCCGTATGCGGAAGATGCGCTGGCCGTTTCCGATCCTGGTCCTGGTCCTCCACCGTACAATCTCTGGTCATATGTGCGCGCGTTCAATGAGCTTGCCGCGCTCGACCTCCCTGGACCCCACTGCTGCAGCTGTGTCGTGCGATTCCCAGTAGACGCCATTGTAACATTCGACGCTCCCGGCGGGGGGCGCGGCCCCGATGGATGCGAGCTTCCATGGGCGATAGTTGATGGATCGAAAGATGGATACTGGTGGAAGTCCCCTCCTCCATTATTCAGATGATGTGGCAACGGTTCCCTTCGCGCAGGCATTTGTTCACTCCTTGGTAGGTAGTCCACCGGTATTGGCGATCTGCTGTTTGCGGATACGCTGTCGTAGGGAATCGACGTTATTACACCCGCCGTCATGTTGATTCCCCCCGGGTCCGCGCCAGGCGAATACGGCATATCTATTGACACGACGGACGATTCCCGTGTGTGCCGCGATGATTTCGATCCAACAGAGCTTGCCTTATCCGAGTCTCCTGCTAGAGGTTTACCATCCTCACTTTTCTTCTCCTTTTTGTTACCTCTCGAAAAGAACGACTTGCCGCCAGAGGTCTGTCTGGTCTTGCTATCTGCTGCTGACATGATCGCAGACGCGCGAAATAGGCGTTATGGCAACGGCTCTGCCAAGTATCCTTATTCCCCGGTTGTATGTGCGCCTCGCCTCGAAAAGGTTGGTTGCTGTGTTCATCTGTGTCTCAGATTTTATTGATTTGCATCATGCCACTTCGATGTCCAGAGATGGTCTTTCCTGAGTCGTTCTGCATTGGGATGTAGTTAGCATGAGTATGCTCCAGTCTGCGACGCCGCAGGAGCCCTGGTCAGATAATGGCCGAGGATGCTGATTGACAATCGATGAACTCACGCGCCCACGAGATTGCCGCCCTCTCCAACGATAGGAATCCCTCCCCGCAGTGCTGGAGGTCCCGGGCAGGCAGAAGACAAGCAGCAGATCTGGGAGAAGCCGACTCTCGCAGGCCGGCGGGCTCTCTCTGCGGCTGTTCGATTGGTTGAGGGTTGGAAACGGTCGTCCTCGAGGATGCTGCACACCACAGCTTCTCCCGGGGCCACAGGCCGTTCTCTCGAAAGAAAGCAGGGTAGCAATGCCAATCAGGAAAACCCAAGGGTTGGTAGAGCAGAAGAGGGTATGCAGACGCGGATGCAGGGTGAGGTGAAGGATGTTCGTCCGTGTCCAAGGTACGGAGTATACCGATCACAGTGCTATACCACGACCGACTTCCTTCGCCCCTAATAGACGATTGGGGGGTGGTGATGCGCGTTAAAATTACTGTATATTATGCCTAAAAGAGGTTAAATTAATTAAACTCCCCGTAGCGAGTCCCCTGAATGGCTAAAAATACAATTATATATTCCGTAATTACCAGGAACCGCTCCCGCGAACCACGGCAGCGCAATCGACCATCCAAACCGCCAACAGTGACGGTAGTCCTACTCCGTATAGCTACTTCATCATCATTTATTTATTAATAACTCCTCCCATTTGGCGAGACGCACTGTGCCGCTCTTGATGGGTAGATATCGTCGATAAGTTTATTTCACATTGCTTCCCGTTGGAATGCCCGTCGTCCAGCAATCACCTCACCTTCAGAGATCTGGAGGCCAAGGAGACGTTTACTTTCCCCATCCCGCACCCAACGCACCAGGAAACGAAGACGAGGAAGCCCAGGCCAAGATGGGTTCCACTGTATCATTACTCAAAGTACACTCCTCTCTCTGTGTGATGCACGCCACAGCTGATGTCTTGCTAGACCCTGATCATCCCTGCGCTTATCTCTCTCGTCCTCTACCTCGTCATCTCATATCTCGTCGTGCCTGTGTGGAAACGGTACCGGGCGCGGTACAGCAATTATCTGCCATTAAACACGATATCCACGCATACCACAAGCGTTCGACAACGGATACACGGTGCCCTGGTCGGTGCTATGGTTCGGTGGCTTCTGCCGTCCACATGGAGAGCGGAGTTTGCAAGTTCCCGACAGGCTGTTAGTGCACAAGACGGGTCAAGCGATTTCGATGAGGATGACGGGGAAGAACTGTATGAGGTCAATGACGTCGATCGGAACAGGCGAGAGGCCTTGTCGCTGGATGCGCAGAGGGGAAGAGAGGATAGCGAGAGACGGCTGAGCAGAGATCTAGAAGAAGGCTTTAAGGACGACAGTGAAGATGAAGAAGACGATACAAGCGAGGTGGGAAATCAGGGTGCGTTGCGCTGATGTGAAATCATAGAGTTTGGCTATATCGTATGCCCAAAACTACCTGTATACCCTCCTTTACGCCCACCGACTCAGCAGCTGCTGAAGAGCGCCCAAGTGCAATTATATTAGATACCCAGTCCAGCGAAAAGAATCATGAGTCCAACTCCTCCCATTCAAACAAGCCCGAACTCCCGCTCTCACCATTGATACCGGCGCTCCTGCTCGAAGTCCCCAAACAGCGCATCGATTTCCGCCTCCCAGTCACTCCTCAGCTGTGCGATTCTCCAGTCTACGCTCTGCACTGTACTCCGACAGCGGCCTCCAAAAACCCTTGTGAGATTCAACATCTTCATGCTCTGCGAAGCCCGTTCCTCCAACAGTCTTTTCTCCTTCCTTAGCCTGAGCTCCTCTTTCAGCCTCCTATCCCCTCTACACGCCAGACACTTAGCCGGCATATCCTTCTCAGACACGCACTTTGGCGCCTGCGCAACATCGCAGGACTTGATGACGTGCCCACATTCGCGATATACCATGCGGCGGCGGCAGTGCGGGCAATCTTGGTATCGCGAGTCGGTTTCTAGCCACTAGAAGAGCGCAGGGAGGTCAGTATCCGGCTTAAGCAAAGACAGCGGCGTATGTATGGGGCCGCCAGAGGATGGTCTCCGAGCGCCTGGATCGATCCCGCTCAAGAGAGAGAGCTTGGAAGCGGGACAGATGGCGGAGTTGCGCCCTGAGAACACGTACTCGCGAGATGCAGATGCTGCCGAAGATATGCGAACAGGGCAAGATAGAAGCAACTTCGGTCGAGCCATCTGCGCGCGGAACCCCGAACTCCTCATTACAGATATTGCAACACTGTTCGGCCTCTTCTTGCGGCAGGGCTGAGGGCAGCGCAGGGACGGACGCGGATGCCGTGTTGATTTTGGCCATGGTCGTGAGCATATGCACTCGTGGGATATATAGAGACATAGAGCTGGGCAGTTCGTAAAAGACTCAACAACCGCAAAGCAAGGCAAGGCAATACCAGACAGAAAAGAAGTACGAGTTGTCACCAAGCCGCCCTATATAACGCAACAGGCCTATCACGCTCTCTCTTTGCGCTTTATCGTTCGACTACTTAGAGACGCAGCAGCGTGACCCCCCACTACGCCACTACCCAGCAGACCAGCAGACCACTCATCTACCCAGCACACACATATACCTGCTTTAGATCACGTCGACATTATCCAATAAGCTGCAAGTTACCCATCCCTCGCGCCCTGAACGCAATGACCAGGGCACCGCGAGCAAGACAATGGTCACAATGACGTTTTCCTCATTTGGGTCCGGAGCCAAGGTTCTGAAATGTACCTATGTGCCCACTGCAGTGTAAGATAGGGGCTTTGATAAGAAGATCGCTTGAGCCTATGTAAAGTAAGGCATGTTCAAAGGGGGAACAAGAAAGCTGTGAAGTTGGTCACCCGATACTGTGCAATGGCGGTGCATCGGCATTCGGGGTCACGAGGTGGGGTCTAAGCGCAGGGGACTCGAGGAGGGGGAGGGGAGGATGGCACGTGATGGGCTCGGAGGGGTTTACCTTTATCCGCCTCGCGTACGGAAGCGAGACACAGGTACATCGGGATGGCTCGCTTAGGTTGCTTAGCGGAACTCGCTTACTTGGCCCGGTCCGTTTGAAAATAGGTACATATTCGACAATCCACCCTTGTAGGTACCTTACCTTACCTTATTGCTTCTTCGATTGTCACAGCATCAGAATCAACTGCTTTAGCAATGCTGTCAGCGAACTTCAAATCCCCGACCAGAACAATCGCCTGCTTTAGCTCGGCCTCGAAATCATCGAATGCTAATGCAAAATCAGGACTACCTTCAGTCCATTTGCCGGATTGAAGCTCAAGAGGTCAGTTGTCGCTGGTCCTTGCCTTCTGCCTCAGGCCATGAAGGTAAATCATCTTCGGATTTAGCCAGCCCGCAAGTGTCCGCACGATTTCATCTCCTTGCACCGAAACGTCAGCGTGTTGGATCAAGCACCGAAGCCCCAAGTGATTTTCAACCTTCGCGTTTGGCAGAAGTAACATGTCAACTAGCTCGCATGGCCCACAACAGCTGAAGGACCACATCGTGCAGTCCCGCATCCACCGCGAACGCGACGAATTCATCGCAGCTATCCGTGAAGAGGACATCTGCCGCCTGGCGTCGTCGTATCACAACGGCGATCATTGCAGTTTCTTTAAGTCTCCATCTCGTGGGAGCTACAACATCTGTTATTTTGTGCGCTTTCCGTCAATTAGCTCTGGTGAAGATGTGGAGAAGTGGGTAGTACGTGTTCCTCTGGCTCCATGCCTGGCCCATGGGAGCAGGAGCAAGCTGGAGAGCGAGATTGCTACGATGCAGTAAGACCATTCCGTCTTGATCTATAGAAGCGACATTAATCGACCCTGTTTGGCAGGCTAGTAGCTGACAAGACGACAATTCCAATCCCAAAGATTTATGCGTACCGCCTTGGTGACGGTTCCGAGCCGCTATCATCGTTTGTTATTCTCGAATACATCGAGGGAGAGAAGCTCTCATACGCGCGGCTCAAGACCCTCTCGGACGAACAGCGGGAGCGCTTATACACTTCACTTGCCGATATTCACATTCAGCTAAGGAGGCTCGAGTTTTCTTCGATCGGGTGCTTGACTAATAGTCCAGAGGGATTCAACGTCCGAAAGAAAGTCACCACTATCGACATCAATATGCAAGAGCTAGAAGGTCTGCAGCCTTCCAAGATCCAAAGCTCCTTCTACAATGACAAAGACTCTCTCACTTCGGCCAATGACTACGTTGCGATGCTACTTGAGATTGCGGACAATGCGTTCGCAGAGAGTCGAAACAGTGTCTTTGAAAGAGATCAGGGCGAGGATGCTCTATATCATCTCCATATCTTCCGCGAGTATGCTAAGGGCTGGATGGATCGCCGCCTTGATCAAGGTCCGTTCGTTTTGGTCCATGGTGATTTCGAACCCTTCAACTTGATAGTGAATGATGACATGGATATTGTTTCGGTTTTAGATTGGGAATGGAGTCGCGTAGTACCTCTTCAATTTTTCAAGCCTCCATTGTGGCTCAAGAATCCTGATACCACCAAACTTGCATGGGACTTCGTCTATCAGGACTATTTGAAGAGCTTCGACCAATTCTTGAAAATCGTACGGACCCGAGAGTGCGAGAAGTATGGGAATGAGCTATTGTTTAGTGAATGGGCAAAGGCAAAGGAGGATAGTGGATTTCTTGTCGCCAATGCCTTGGAAAACTGGACCGACATCGACTGGTTCGCGAACCGATATATCAACTGGAAATGTTACAAAAACAAGGGTAACCTGGATGAACGTGTAAAGGCATTCATGAAGGAGAATCCAGCTCACGAAACACTCATTGAACGAAAACTGCGGGATGGGATTGTTTACAAGGCCGAAGCAGATAGACTTAAGGACACGACTATCAAGCCAAATCCAAGTTACACAGATTAGTCGAGTCCGCTTCAACATATTCCACCATGAAGCACTTCTTTCATTAGCTATGGAAAGATACTATCTGCGTTAGTCCGACTGTTCCACAGATAGCTTTTGGAGGGCTATAATCATCACGGGGACATCATACCTTCTCGTCAGACGCATCATCCGAAGCTCGCTAGGTTGAATTCATCGTCTCTTCCAAATCTTCCAACCCACTCTCCACTCTGGAATAGTCCTCCTCCAAGCGAGCGATGTGAGTTCGAGGGCGTCAATTATGTCTTGATGGTTGAGACTAGACGACGATTTACCTCGAGCGGCTTTTGCTGCTTTTAAAGATGATGATGTGAATTTCTGGGCTTCATCGTCCATCGGTCTAGAGCTTGTGTCTTATCACCGTCCTGATCACAGGCATTCTGTTCCAGGGATAGACATAGGACCCCAGCTTTCAAAAACTCAAAGCCTCCACATCAAGTACAAGCCCATCCTAGGTTTTCCCCCAGATACGGTTATTGTCTGGGATCTCATCTATTGCATCTTTGATTCCATTTGCTAAGTGAAAGACGGCTGAAGCTTGGGTTCGGTTCGAACGCTTCATTCCTGTAAGGCGTCTAGGTCAGTTTCATCTTTTTAGCAAAATCCAAAAGGGAAGAGTTAATCTGCCTAGCCAGGGGCGGCATACTCACCACAGGAATCTGATCAAAGCAACAATAAGCACATATGCCTACAAGAGTAGTCTGTCTTTAAGGGTCTAGTCTATTTACTTTTCTTCTCTTACCTTATCTTACTAAGTTACTAATAATTTACTTGTTTAATTAGCTTCAAGAATCTTGTCAACTGTTACTCTATTATACGCTTAGCTTTAGAGAAGCAAGCTACATGAAGGCTTGTTATATGGACACTATAGTAGTCTTATTAAGTTCTCAAGAGATCTAAGGGTCTAAGCGTTTATTAATTTTGAAACATGTGAGGTTTAATTCCCTTTTGATCATTTTGTGTCAAGTCTACTATATACATGATTAAGCGAGGGGCACATGACAAGACACCTACGCCTTCTATCCTATGTGCACAGATATCGCAAAAGATCGTCAGGAACTGCCAATAAGTCTGTAGTTGGGCTTGAAAGAATTGATGATTATATCAGCTGCATGCTAGGAACAAGATCGCTCGGCACCCGATGCTCAGAGTTATCTATCTCCTAAACTACACAATCTTTTCAAATTCTTCCAGGTCTTGATTCTTCTATGACAAATCTTATAGGGCCTAGAGTTCTCGACGCTTTGCTCGTTAACCAGAGGAAGAAGTACTTCTCGACTTTTATAACAGATGTCTTCAAGAAGGACTATTGAGCAGACTAGCGGGTTTTGGAACAGCTGTTTGTACAGACTAGAACGAGATCTATAGAGATTCGAGAGCGAAGAAGATGCTTTAGAAGTGAAAAGGTGAGTTTCACACAGGAAACCGATTATATAGGTAAGATGAATTTACTGAATTTTGGATAAATATAAAAGGAATGCCGCACCCAAGAGCCCGCACCGCAGCACAATATACTTCTACTTGGCCTTGCCATCAACCACCTCCACTTCTCCAGCAGGGATGATAAACCGGAACGGGCCCGAGTCATCTTTTTGACCAACTGTCTCGCTGTCTAAGTCGACCTTCTCATTACCAACTTCGCTGCCCTCAGCAGGGTTCCCATCCCCATTCTTGTCAGTCTCTGACTGCTGTTGAGAGTTTTCCTGTTCATTTCCTTCGCCGGCATCGATGCGGATGGGCCGCTTGTCGCCCTGTTCCTGGTGCAGCTTGAACAGGCTCTTGCCTGCAGCTTTCATCATCGGTTTGAATGTCTCCCGGGAATCCACCAAAGCCTGCGTCAGAGCAGGTGCCTTACCACCAACCCCTGCTGCCTTTATGAATTTGTCCGTATCTGTCATTACCTCATACATAATACTCCAGCCAAACGCCACCAAAGGTCCAACAGCAGGAATAAGACCAAGCCCCACCGCAACAAAGCCGACAAGCAGATCTGTTATGAACTTCTCATCCGGCTCGTCTGCCTCGTATTTCAACTTGACCCCTTGCTCGGCTGACTGCGCTTGGGCGAGATCAATAGCCTGGGCCATATCAAAGTCCGCGATGGCTGGTGACCCATGCACAGCCCGCCTATCAAACAAGGCAAAACATGCATATATGTTGCGGTACTCTTCCGTGCGCCGACTCCATGGTATCAGGAGCTGATGTCCCAGTTCAAGCACATCAATTCGCACAGTCCAGTCTGGCAACAATCCCCAGCCATATGGCTCATAAGTAAGCGATTTGTCAAAGGGGACCCGGGCATACACTTGACTTGGCACCTTCCCATCAGGCTTGCGGTAATCAGGCTTGAGCCCAGGCTCCGACTCTGCCTCGCCCTCGGGGCCAGCCTCCTTCATGCGGTCCCACACCTTGTTGTGCTTAGCCACCAACATATTATGCTGCCTTACCCACCGGAAGTTATGGGGTCTGTAGCTGTCCCACTTCTTGATTTTATTTTTCAATTCATCGATCTCCTTCTGATATTGGCCCTTGAGTCTATATGCTGCTGGCAAGCCCTTGCGGCCGCGAACATCGAGACGTGAGAAGATTGCATGTCCCGTGTATTGGGGATGAGCCGTGTGGGCACTGGGTATCATGAAAGCTCTGACGGGATATGTTAAATCAATCCACATGAAGCGTTCTTCTGGCTTTGGCAAAGGCACTGCGATGTAGCAAACACTGGGGTTGCCCGTCTGGCGATGTAGCTGGCTACGAATGATATTGCTCTTGATACGATACGTGCGTTTGATATCTTCTGCGCTGGGGCCGTACCTAGAAGTAGATTTAAAATTAGAATATGAAGTCAATTTATCAAACTGACAAACACGGAGGTTATAAAAGTAAATCTGAGTAGAAGAGACATTTCTATTCGGAGTAATGCAAGGGGGTGCTCTGTTTTAGGTAACTCCAGCATTGACGGAAAGGAGGAATCTGCTCCTAAAGCCTTGACTTACATGACAGACATGAACTCATAGCGGCTATAAGACGTGAACTCATAGTGGCTAAAAAGAACAGGCAGCGAGCCACCCTGGAACACCTGCTGCCCAGTACGTGGATGGTTTGGATAATGAAGCGGAGGCGGCCCATTCGAAGCTTCGTCCTCGCTGTTGTTGTAGACGACCTCGAGCAGCATCCACGAGTAAAAGTCATCCGACTTCGAGCCATCGTAGCCTGGGCTCTTGAGACTGGATTTTAGGAACCATGCCTGGCCTTCGCGGGGTGCTGCGGCCATGATATATTTGGAAGTCCGAAGTCTATGTGAAGAGTAGATGGAAGTGCTGAAGGTGAGGAAGCAGTTGGAAGAAATCTGTGGGTGAGAATGTTATACTCGGAAGCGATATATTGACGGGGGAGCAGGATTGAAGGTCTATTTCATCACTCAGCTATCTTTCCATAATCAAAGAATGAGCTCACCGTAGTTGCTGCATCCACTGCAATCGTGCAACCACTCGTTGCCATTGTATGGCCAATAAATGCACATTGTACAGATTTTGAGCATACAGCCCCGTACCAGCGTATCAGATTTGACTATACATACTCCTTGCTTAAGTCAAAACATTCAGCTTCTTGAAGATGTAGACTGTATGAAACAGATCAGCGAAGTAGCATCTTGGATTCTTGGTATCTGACAGAACATACCGACTCTATGCAATGTTGAATCTATGCAATATTGAGACTCTCCCAATCCAATACAAGAATTCCGCTCTTATGCTTCACTCTGTGACAATATCAAGTGAAGTACAAGTACCACGATGCATATATTTCGACCATCTTTCATGCACTGAGATCCAGATTGGGGAGACTCATACACACCGTCTTTTGCCATCTCGTAATTGATCGGTCACTTGTGCAGGCGACCTGTCGAGTGTAGGTACGGACATGCAGTTTTCAGCTCAAATCATGGCTAAAAGATTGCGCCGAGTGTTTGAGGTACGCGTTGCTGTTATTAGTAGGGTCTATTTGTCCGATATTTCGAATCTCTGCCGGGAATTGAAGTTACAAGAGCGGCTCCCGCGGGGAAAAGAGATTTTATAGTGACTTGATCAAAAAGAAAAGAAGGGTAACTAACTACTTTATATACTCAAAAAAGGAGAGTCTATTAACAGGGGCAGGCGCGATATCCTCCAAATGCCCGGTGCCCGAGAGTCTGAATATCCATCAGGATGTGACTACATGTTCAACAAGAAAGACTATTGAACGCGGGAATATCGATCCCTGTAGAACTAGCTACGTTCGTTCGATAAGTTGCGTGTATAGGCTGTGTTTCTTAGGATAGTTGAAGTACGGAGAATGTGTCTCACTACAGCTGGGAGTTGAGCGAGAGGCTGAGTATTCACTGATTGGTCTTCTACCCCGCGTTCTCAATTCGGTCTTTGATACAGATTCCAAGCTTTGATATCTTTTACAGCTTTCGTGCGACCTATTCAAATCCTGATTCTTAATTGGAACAGCGCATGTGCGGAGATCAAAATCATATAAGTGCAATGGACTCCCCTCTGTCCATCTACAACTCACTCAGATCTCAATTACCCGCACCACAATAGCTTCATCTTGACCAGAAACTAGCAACGGGAACCATAGAGGCAGTTACAATGGTCAGATTGAGGTTCCTTTCACCTGACACCACTTATATATTCGCCCTTTGACCCTTAAGCTAATCTTGCTACTTTCAGTTCCGTGCAATCGATAAGGTCGTGACAGGAAGCTCGACAGAGGACAGGGTCACGGAACTCGAGAAGCAGATCCAAGAGCTCCAGAAAATGGTGGAGCAGCAACAGGAAAGAATCGAAGCTCTGGAGCAATGGCCCGGCGATGTCGCACTTGTCGAGGTAAGACTGTTCGAACTATGAGGATCTCCTGTAGCAACCAAATAACACACCTCCAGGGGATGGAAACCCAAGACGATAATAACACTCCGGTGTAGCCTCATACTCTGTCTTTTCAAGAAGGGATTGGGAGGGTTGGACCGCTTCTGGATGGATTGACTTGGCAGTATAGAGTAACCTCATGGAACTTGTTTACTGTCTCTATGCCGTCATGAGATGCATTGAGCAGAAATATGAAAAGATAATCAAATAAAATCTGTTGCAAGTACCAAGCCACTAGCCTTTATCACGTGCCTCTTTTGTCACGGGTTCTAAGGTAACCGCATAGGGATTAGAGGAAGGTTCCACGGGTCTTATGATCACGTGACGCATAATATTAATGCCTAAGGCTGTCTGCCTAGTCCCTTTGAGGATGGATTTGACGGATGCACGAGGGATGTCTGAAGGGTGCCTTAGGCTGCATGCCTTGTCAACACCTGGTTCTTCCAAGAAATTAAGACTTTCTAAATGTTTGAATATCTGTCTAACAAACTTTTTTGAAAAGTTTAATATTGTCGAGCCGGGCTAGGACATTATGCATTATTTAGTTTACTTTGCATCTCTTGTTGCCAATCTCACGTACTTTAGAACTTTCTAAATTCTAATTCAACTGGCAATACATCTTATATCCAACCTGATACCTATCTCTAAGACCATGCAGGGCTCACTAGGCTGTAGTATGGAGTGCAGTAGTCTTGGCTCTCAAGTTCTATCACAGCTCCCTGGCCGGCATTAAATCGGTATGGGCAACCAGGCACAACTCCGCTGGAAAGAACTGGGGGAAAAAAAAAAAAAAAAAACCATAGAAAACAACTGAAGGCCACAAGGAAGCACTCAAATCATAGACAATTAGTAGCGGTGAGTCCCTGTCAGCTGTATCCTTATTAGTATAGTAGATGTTCGTCCTTGTCAGCGTCTTGTCAGAGCCTAATCCCGAGACCACCTAGAATACAGAGTATTAGCAGACGTGTGCTCTGCTCTGCTCTGCTCTTTGCGCGAGCACTAACGTGTGCGTACCTGCGCTGTTACTGACACTCTAGAATAAACAAGCCTATACACAATCTTGGTCCACAGCCACACTGGGAGTTCAGAACTACTAGGCATTCCAAGATGCATTCTAATATCAGAACACAATTGATCATAGCAAGGACTATGCGATGATATGAATCCCTCCACTCGATTCGAGAGGCAGAAGTACTTTCTTTTCTCCTTACTAGGCATAATAAGTTTGCCCCTTTAGAAGTCACTGCCACCATAATATTGAAACATACATAAAGTAGCACTAAAGAGAGGGAAGAAGGGGGACCATTAGTAAAAGCAGAAGAGACTTTTGAAGAGGCTTCTCTGGATATCTAGACTTCTAGATACCATAGAAACCATTGCAATCAGGCTCGGACTTTGCCGGCGGCTGGCGAAACAAGAGCACACCTCAAGCGAGATTTTGGCCTTTGGGGGGAACTCTCTGAATTAGCTGAGAGTATGAAAACTTCCCTAGTTTCTTATTGTCTACTACCACAACATTCTGCCCAACAGCAACAAAAGCAGCAACAAGCAGCAACAAGCAATAACATTGCAACTCAGACAAGTTTAGCTCTCTATCACCTCTCCAGAGTAAGAGGGAGCACTAAGTAGGTCTTATTCTCATCCATTCTTCATGGCACGGTGATAGGGGCCGAGTCGCGTTCTGTTGATAGACAGCGGCGCGTCCATCTTATCCTCTACTCTCTATCGCGACCTCCTTCAAATCATCATAATCATTCACACTTGGGAGATCTTCCTTTCCTTTAATCTCTTCCCTCAGTCCACAAATCCACAGCATCTTGTTTCCTAATTCATGTACTATTCATTGTACTAGGTTATCGCGCTAGCGCATGCCTTACATTTTGCTTAGTTGTCCTACCCTCAAGCAGGATAACGGGAGGACTCTGCTCTCTTCCAGATCTTGCCTATACCACACGATCTATTCACTGAACATATTGAGCGCGCCGTCCTCTTCCTCCCTGTAAACCGCACAACGTCCTACCCGCTCTCATATTTGGACTTTCTGACAATACCCAGATATGGCACCCATGGATGTTAAATCATGGGGTCTCAAGGTCCCCGGACGGCCTCCTACCCCAAGTGAAGGCCGTGCACAGGTATGTTCAGGATCCTGCCCCTTGGACAATCTATGACAGACATACTAACGGCCAACCGTGTATAGACATATGCTCGCATCGGTCCTACAGATTCTCAGGCACTACTGACATTCGATAACGGGACAAGTCTCTGTTTTGGTCCTAATGCAAGTAGCTGCTAAAGATACCTTGATCTCTTTGTATTTGACTAACTTTGGATTAGGACCCAGTTGACGAGTTCACGGGCGACCATCCGTTTATTAATCAAAGTGCTCTAATTGACCAAGCTCTATTGAACGTGAAAGCAGTCCGTGATCGATACCAGCATAGCTCAAGTAACAAGGGGGACGAAGATGACAAGGGAGACAAAGATAACAAGGTTTTCGACAACTTCCGATCAACAACCATAGACCTAGCGGCATTCCCAACGATCACACTAGAATCCGGTACCTACTCGCAAGTCCCGTCACAGTTTGCTACTATTAGTTCTCTGATTTCTGTCTATTCGACATCAAACAAGTCAGATGTCACCGGGACATCTTACCTCGGTACTTTATCTGATGAGCAACTTGCCGCGAGGACAGTTCAAGGGTCTAGAGAGAGGCAAAGCCACAGAAATTTGACACAGGAAAGAGACAAGACAGAACAAGGAGCACAAAACCAGCGGCAACTACCGTATACCCATGGCGATGCATCCACCAGAAGAGGCACAAACCAGCGACTAGACACGGGAGGGCAACTAGTTCATCTTGACACACCCGCAAGACAAAGAAGAGATCAACAGATAGTCTCTACCAAACCAGTGATCCGTCAGACTGCTCATACTGCCAGAAGAGCTAGGCATCATTGGGACACTCCTACCCCACGAGGGAGACACCAGAGATATAATTCTGAGGAGCCACTAATACATCTTACCCCCGTCAGGGGTAGGACAAATCAGCAGCGAAACATTGAAGAGACACTGACTCACAGTGAATTCTCTATTAGAGGGAGCAGATGCCTACAGCGAGATGCTGAAGAGCCACGTCAGGCTTCTGACTTGCAGGACAAAACTAGAGAAGCGAATCGCTGTCACTATGCTGATAGAGATAATAGCCATGGCCGTGGCAGCAATCCAATGCTCACACGGGACAGTGATAGTATCCATTGCACACAAGCTGATAATGCCAACAGCTATAGCCAGGATGCAGTCGCTCGAGAGCGCCAGAGCGCACCAATGCACACCGACCGGCCGCTTGGCCCCATGTCTCCTCCAGCCCATAAGCTGACAGGCCATATGCCACCATATCTGATACATGCACACCAGCCACTCGGCCCTCTATCACCAGGGCGTATACCACGAGGGTGTATGCCACTCGGATATATGCCACCGTTTTTCATGCACATATATCCGCCATATGGCCCTGTGCCACCAGGACATATGCCACCAGGACATATACCACCAGGACATATGCCACCAGGACATATACCACCAGGACATATGCCACCAGGAGGTATGCCACCAGGACATATGCCACCAGGAGGTATGCCACCAGGACATATGCCACCAGGACATATGCCACCAGGACGTATGCCACCAGGACATATGCCACCAGGAGGTATGCCACCAGGACATATGCCACCAGGACATATGCCACCAGGACATATGCCACCAGGACGTATGCCACCAAAACGTATGCCATCAGGATACATGGTACCAGGACATATAAGACCAAGGCATATGCCACCAGGATATATGCCACCAGGACATATGCCACCAGGATATATGCCACCAGGATATATGCCACCAGGGCATATGCCACCAGGATATATGGTACCAGGACATATAAGACCAAGGCATATGCCACGAGGGTATGTTCCGCCAGTTCCGGTCCATCGCTCTCATATATTTCGCTATCCTCCACCCATCATGAGGTTGCCGGTTCCCGAACACACATCAGCAACCACGCAGGGACACCTAGCCGAGAAATCCCCAAGACATTCTGATCATAGTAACTTGGACGAAGGGGGCGCTCAAAACTTCATGACCAGCCAAAGCGGCAATCAGAGCTTTCCCAACCGGCTGGCCTCGGAACAAATTCGCCCATCCATGCCAAGCCATGGCAGTGGGAGCCGTCCACCGCCATACGAGGGCTCACCTCTCCCTGATAATCCAGCGCATGACAGTACACAGGCGGACTATAGGTACGCTCGTTGGCTTGAAGAGACCCAGCTGTCCCGTGGGTTCAGGGAGACACGGCTTCGAGGAGACGTTCTGGACGAGGAGCCAGGGTCCCGAATTGATCAAACCACTGGCCATCCGAGAGACATGTTTCGCACACCGAGAGTCAGCCATGCCACAGCCAAACCAAGTCCAGTCCTTCAACGTTCTAACCCGCCACCATACGGTAACCAGGCAGGCGATGGGCACGCACGTTCGCTTACCGAAGAACTCCAAGCGTCCCGTGACTTGGGGGAGACAGGTCCTTAGATGCTTTGAACAAGCCGGAGTCTCAAACGGATCTAATCAGAGGCCAGATGGAACCGCGAACCACTCCGCCGATAAAATCTGAACCTGACGGTACTGCCATTAGTACTCGTAAGTCGGCCGTCGATTATTTGAGAGTGACAACGCTAAATCATTGTGAAGGTTTTGTTTCGTTGAATTGATGGACATCGAACGAAACATGATTCTTTTTTCCAACAGAGAATCGGGCAACCTTGCGACGATAACCGCTTTCATCTGCTCGTTGACTGCAAATTACCCGTCTGATTGAGCTAATTGATGGACAGAGAGTGCATTATGACCTTTTCCCTCGTTTTATTGAAAAGAGTTGTGTGTCTGGGGGCGGCAATGGACATTAGCAATCTGGCTTCAAAATGCTTAAGACAAGCAGAGTACCTACCTAACTGAATAGACTTCATTTCCACTCAAGGCCTCAGGCCTGTAAACAATTGTGATCCAATGATGAACTCGAAACAATTATCTTAGGACATCCTACAAAGGAGGCCCTTGGTAGCTGTATTGTTGAGAATCATCTGGAGAGTTGTGAAGGTTTTGAGGCCTCAGCACTTTAGGTCCCTTTGCCTAAAGGTATCTGAACAATTGCAACGCAGCAGACATATCTGGTAGTGCCGGTGGTCCAGAAGGATCTCGACGTCGGTCAAGATCTCCCGTAGATAGCGGGCCCATTGGGCAAGGATTCCTTTTCTACTAGTATCTGGATGTCTCAATGTGAGAACAAGATCGGGGGGCAAGGCTCTTAAGATATAGCCTAGTATTTTGCTTGCAAGGCCAGCTGATAATCATAGCAGAGGAGCCTAGATGAAGTTGCAGAGAAGGTTGTTTGTTGTGGACCTTGGTCAGGGTTTTGCCTTGTGTTAGTCATACCATGATGGTCCCAATCATAAGTTAGTCTGAACAGTTGATTGATACTTGGCATGAGACAGAACCTTGGAGTCAAGCTGAGTGTTCTGGGTCGTCTACCTCAAGTAGAGGTGAAGGGGAGTTCATAAACGCGCTCCTTGTGCCTCGGTTCAATTGGCGCTAGTCCTAGAAAAGCACGAGTGCCGCCTATCTCTCCCCGCTGCAGAGCTCGTTCAACTCTACCATTTCCAAAATGCGGTTCAAGACCTCTGTTCGGAACATCCAAACCTTCTCTAGTATGGAATTCTTGTTTGTATCCTAATTGCTCATGCAGCTGACAGGGCTCTGCAGAGCTCACGGCTTCGTTGTCGTCCTTGGGCAAGGTCGCCTGGGTGCGTCTGGACGATGATAATGTGCGCTTCACGGTAATCCCAGAAACCGGCACTCAAGTATGGGCGTAAGTGCTGGAGCCTGGACTGCATGCTGTCTGGATGCTAAGATGTAACAAGATCACTATCAATTAGCTCCATTTTCGAGGACTATACCATTCAATCAGCAGCCCCAAACAATACCATTGATCTCGAACTGTCTCTTCCGCCCCTCCATCGAGCTTTGAAATCTGCACTAAACGCTACATCTGCTTCTGTTCGTCTTACAAAGAAGGATGGAGTACCAGTCCTATCTTTTACAATCATTACAAACACTATCAGCAGCGGAAACAGCGCCGGCGGCTTCCTGCACGGTACCAGTGATGATCCTTTTGGTGACAATGCGTTTCGAGAAGAGAGGCTTGATGCCAATATGGGAAGAGATAGAGAGGCTGTTATCACTCAAGATATCCCCATCCGGGTCTTGACTGCTGCCAGTGTCGAGGGAATACACGAACCGAGGGTCCGAGATCCCGATGCACACATCATTCTTCCCTCCCTTATACAGCTCAAGGCAATTTCCGACCGGTTCACTAAGCTCGCTATGGCCACAAGTTCTGGCGGCACAAGGAGTGGACTCAGCAATGCGGCAAATGTTCCTAAGCTAGAGCTAGCTGCGAACATGTATGGAAGCTTGAAATTAAGCATCTCCACTGACGCCTTGAACATTTCGAGTGTATGGACTGGTCTCAATAATCCCGAACTAGACCCCAGACAGATTGAGGATAGCGGTGGTCTCGAAGAGCATCCAAGCACCAAGTTAAAGGCAGCTGGTCCTGATGCTTGGTCTACGGTTCGCATCGACGGAAGGGATTGGGGTAAAGTGCTCAGTGTTGGAAGACTTGGTGGCCGTGTCATAGCTTGTATGCAACTTCATCCTTTTGTTTGAACTTTGCTAATTTCTGCAGGCTTTGCTGATGAGCATGCCCTGATTCTCTACGTCTATCTTTCCAACTACGATGACGGTGTCGATGACTCCGTCTTGACAGTAAGTTTGTCGAGGATGCTAAGTTAATATCAAGCTAATGATTGCCTCAGTACTATATCTCTTCTTTTAGCGTATGATCGTGATTACGCCCAAAATATCTGACTTTAGCGATGGCGTTCAGGGAATGATACCATAATGGATTTTGGCACGTGGAAATGTTGAGAAGTGTCTCCAACGGGCCTATAGATATCTGTCTGAACTGGAATCTTGCAATACTAGCCACAGGCGAGACGTTCCTAATAGAGATCATGAAGGAGCGGATATGGAAGCTTTTCTAAGCTTCAGTAACCCAAGCCAAGCCCTGTATCTTGCTGCTTGCATGCATCACAGTTGTTCTAAGGGCGAATGCGGTAGTATGCCCCTGCTCAATCATTGCAGGTACAGTACATGTTCGATCGTGAATACAGGGTTTTTCCAGTAGAGGGGGCTCTGTTTGATCGTCCTATATGTCACACTTCTTCAAGTACCTACCGAGGTATATCAGCTGGAATCGAAGGAGTGGAGCAAGTGGAAGTGCACAATTGGGGGGTCCCTCCAGTTGTACCATCCCACCACCTTCGTGTGAGTGTCTCGAGCAATCCAGCGCTTTTCTTCAGTCCTTGAAGTCTCTCCTGGGTTTAACCATTCCTTTCTATCCTGTCATGACAATATCAGTTCCATAGATGTGTGTGCCTAATCAGTAGTCCTTTGCTGGTTTCCTCCAGTCCTCTATGCACATGTATCTCCTCCTGTCGTTCTTTCGATGTTGGATGCACCACCTAGCAAGAATCATCATTGTCAGTCTATATCCAGAAGATGGAGCCACTGCGCCTCGTTGTCTCGAGCGATGGCAGTGCTCTACCCTTTCATCTCTCGATGGAGTCGAAGATAGTCGTAAGCCAAGTTCTATAGTAGGGCTGAGATTCGACTATAAAGCGTCAGTCTGGGGGCTTTGTCTATCGACTAAGGTGGCTTCCACCGCTGTTTGCGGATTGGGGTTGATACCTCCTGTTCCAATGAGTGCACATACCCAATAGGGGGGACCGCTCAGTGCTGAAATTGCCCTGAGTGATACCTGTTGTTGCCATGAGTGCATTAACCCGGCAAAGGACTGTTCAGAGAAGTACTGAAATTGCTGTCTAGTGTTGTTTTCCCGAGGATTATTCGTCTGGATGTGTATTAACCCGACAAAGGGATGTTCGATGGCGAACTTTCCATATTTTACTCTTCGTAGGAATTGGCTTACGAGCTACCGTTCTCCACACGACATTCACTTGTCTGAACGAAGTATTACTGCTGGTAGCTAAAGCCATTCTTCCACTAAGTCACCTCAATTTACTCGAAAGAAACTCGGGAGAACGTGACAAAGGACCAGTCTTCAGAAGGGCCTGCCGGAGTAACAAGCCATACTTCTTGTCCGTTGTTCTTCTCTGCCTCCTCTCCACAACGTGGAGGTCCGTCCGAGAGGAGTTCTTCTTTATTTACTCTTTGGTCCTCGCGTTTTCCCACCTTCGAAACCCTAACTCCCACAACCCTCTTCTCTCCCTACTTCACTCCCAGCCCTCTTCTTTACCATCACCTCGTCTTGGAAAGAGAAGAGCAAACGTCACGGCCTGAAGGTCACTCTTACCAAGTCAGAAATCCCGTTCTCGACCTACCCTGTAGTGATCCCCGGTCTCTTCAACTTCTACACACGCGATTAAACTCGAGAGGGAGACCGTCAACAAAACTACATAACCATCTTCAAAATCAACAGCCTATTCCATCAACCTCCCGTCTACAATGGCGTCTCTTCCTCAAACTCCAGTTCCCCTTCGGAGCTTCTCTAGTTTTCCACTTGAGATCAAGTTCAAAATCTACGCGCTCATTGACCAGCCTCGCGAGGTCGAGCTCTGTTACAATTCCGACGTGTCCAAGTACTGGACCACCTCGAAGGTTCCTGTTACGCTTCACATCTGCAAGGAGTCTCGATACGAAGCTCTCCGCCGCTACACCCTGGCCTTTGGAACAGAGTCCTCGCCTGATATGATCTACTTTGATTTCAAGCGTGACACACTCTTGTTTGGTATGTACAGCCATCTTCCCTTCCTTACTACTTCCGGTGAAACACTTTTCGCGTCCTATCGAGAAGCAAGAGAGGCTGACTTCAAGACTCTCTCAGGCAACTTCACCATGAAACAACACATGGATACTATCTCCTTGGCCACCTTCAAGCTGCGTGTAACCGGGGACGGAGCTTTGGTCAAGAACCTGGCTATCAAACTGGAGTTGATGAACTATTTGGGATGGCAGCTCAGCAAGGACAAGAAGCATCTCATTCGCGAGGGTGATGATCCTAAAGATGCCGAGTGCATTCTCCTTCCCAACTTCAAGTTCCTTGAACATCTAAGCATCGTCGGTAGGGCTGACAAACAAATGCAGAAGAAGCATTTGGGAATTCTGAAGAAAGCTGCTTCTCAGGTTCCAGGCTTTCAAATGCCAGTGGTTGATTACGTCGGCGGGATTGTTGAAGAGCTCAAGGACAACGATGATGATTCTAACCAAGAGTCCAATGGAAAGCCCGACGAGAAGCCCGACGAGTCTGGCAATTCTGACAATTCTGACAATTCTGGACATGCTGGTGGTGGTGCGCACAGTAACACCGGTGGCAGTAATGGAAATGAAAACGGGGACTTTGAAGGCAATGACGAGCAAGGTAACGAGGGACACCAAGGGGACAATACCAACGAGGAATCCGAGAATGACAAGGATACCCAAGAATATCAGGCCGCTATCCAGCGTTCCATCAACCAAGGACTCATGGGTGTAATTGAGGCTATAATCAAGGAAGAGGAGAGCAATGAGGACGATGTCGAGTAGGTTGTTACTGTTTTGAGGGTCAAGATGTCTGCGGGGCAGTTGCTAAGCTGTCTGCTATACCAGCCTGTTAGAGTTCGATTTGTAGGATATTCTGGACCGTCTGAAGCTGCGCAATTAGGAGTCAAGTGTACTACTTGACACAGGAAGTTGGTCAGCTAGTTAGTACATCACCACACGCTGAACTCAAGAAAATGTTCAATTAATAGCTAATTCAATACAACAAACACACACACATGCAACCAGAATTTAAGGTCCCTAGTATAGATTTCTTTTGAGAGTGACACGCTTTAGAATACCATCGAAGAGACCTCGTGTTAGAACTTGACAGAATCATGTGGAGCTTCTCTATTTTGTCATTAACTCCACATTCAACAACTATGGGAAGGTATCTTGGTAGAGATGGTATTTATGAATCCCATTTTCATATTCTTTCCATTCGCACAAATACCTTCTTTCTTGGATTTCATGATGGAGTACGTACTTCCAAGAGAGGACCGAGGTCAGGTACTTGTGGTACTAGCAGGGGATGTTTGTGGAATCAAGGATCGCCCAGGGGTATGTAAGCGACGACAATACAACGTCAAGTCTTCCTACACTCTTCTCTATCTCCTCAAGAACTTTGCGTTTTGAAAGCTAGATGGCGCAACTTGGACGAGATGGTCCCTAGAGGACTCAAACAGATCCTGGACAGTTCCAGGTTTCCTTCTGATTTACTCGCTGATTTCCTCGATTTTTCAGATGTGAGGTAGGGAGGGAATGGTATCGATGTAATTGCATTACAGGGACAGTATCCCTCACGTCATGATCAGTATCATAGAGCAAGGATGAAGCGTGTGGGAGTTTCTGGATCTGAGGAACCAATGGGCTATCTCGCAGCTTGCTTCCCCGCACATTGCGGCGTTGACAACGTCTGTATTGGTTCTAACTGATGGATATAGCGATGGATTGGGTTGCTTGCTATTCACGATACTGTACTCCTCTCTAAGTCAAAATATCTTTCTCTTCCAAGATGCAGATGCTTCCTCCTATCTATCTCCTTATCCCACAGCTCGTTTCGGCTGCTGCGCTGGGTTCGAGATATCAGTGTCAACGAGCTGCTTATTTCGTCGATAATAACCCAGCAGGAGCCAGCATTGTTGTTCTGAAAAACTCTGAAAATGGCACACCCGTACGAAATGCCACTGGTGGTATTGGTCTCTTTTGCTTCACGGCTTCCACTACTGGTGCAGCGCCGGCTCCTCCTGGCTCAGATCGTATACCAACGCTGTTATCCTTCTACAGTTTATTCTTGCTAGATACCTTATCCTCTGGATTCTATCGTGGTCTCCAATGATGTCCATACCCTCGTCAATTACCGCACTGCAATGCAATGCTAATTGGTATCAGTACCTCTTCACTATCAATCAATCCTGGAAGCCACACGATCTCCATGTTCTTCATGAACAAAGACGATCGATCCACAGCATCCGATACCCATTGGTTGCCCTGTTGACTACTCCCTCGGCGACGACTGCCACACACCATCGTCACCGACCCGCGCCTCCCTCGTCTCCATCACATCCGATCCTCACTTCTTCTCCGTCTCCACCAAGGTTCCCCATCGTAGGCGAGAGCGCAACCTGCTGGTCTGTGTACTCCCAGCGCTTCAACACCATCTATCTATATCATGGACCGTAGCCTCCCGAACATCACGCTGGTCGAGCGGCGCCATCGGGAGTAGGCAGAGATGTCAGGGTATAGCGATTTAATCATTTCAGCGAGAGGTTGGGTTATGATTGGTGATGAATGGGAGCTGTGTGGGGGGGAGCAGAAATAGCTCTTTGCGAATGGGCTGATTGGTATTCCTTCGTCAAGGAGATAGGTGCGGAGATAATACAACAGAATCTTGTTCTTACTGTAGAAGACAGACATGAATATCTAACTCGTATCTGTCTTTCTTTCCTAGTATCATCATATCCCAAGATACATACCTATATATGTACTGTCCTATCCTTGGTATCTCTTCAAGTTTCAATCTCTATGCTCAACACTTCAGAAGCTTGGCTTTGTGACGAGGGTGTGCTTTACTTTTCATATTGTATATTTACTATATTCATGAATAAGATACGTCCAGCTCTTTAAAGCTCTCTCTCGCTCTCTCTCCCTATCGTAAACAGATAGATAGATATCTGCCTGATATTCCTTTCTGCTTAGCATTTTCCATTTTCCATTTTCCACTTTCCACTTTCCGTCCCCACGGGTCTTCCCGTCGCTTCTCCCGAAATAGATACTCTTGTACCACCTTCCTACCTAGCTGACACGCATTGCATTGTTTCTCCTGCCTACCTCACCTTAAGGTACCTGATACCTTAGCAACAGACAGACAGAAAGCAAGACATCATTTCATTTCATTATTGTTTTTAATCCTCCGTATCCATCCCTTTTTCTATTCCGCCTTGGTTTCCGTGCAGGAAAAACAAGGGGCTGGTTTGGTGAGGAGGGAAAATGTCTCGAGTCGGAGTGGCTGACTCGGGACTGAGTCGTGATGGGTCATGGTGGCATGTTGGATGTTTCGAGAATTTTTGAGGGTGAGACTGTATGTCTGTCTGTCTGTCTGTCTCTGCGAGGGCGGGGAGAGGGGGGAGAGGGGGGAGAGTGGAGGAGTGGAGGAGTGGTGGCTGGGTATTGGGGACAAGGGGAGGGAAGTGAGGGAGTGAGGGAGTGAATGGGTGAGGGAGTGGTCCTTGGATGAGGTACTGGTGCTTAGGTAGGGAAGACTGCGATGCGATGCGATACGGTACGACACGACACGATACGATGCGAAGCTCTGGATAGAGCATCGAAGGGAGAGAGTGAGGGAGTCTTACGGACTCGCCGTGCCCAGATCATGGACAGAGAGGACGATGTAGTGTACCGACCCTACCTACACGCAGTGCTACCCCGACGAACAGAACCGTATACGCCGCTCCCGACAACAGCGCCCTGGGATCCCGAGAATTGCGTCGTCGGGATACGACCCGATGGGGGGAGTTGTGCGAGGAAGAAGAGGAGTGAAGTGAATGAATGCCTTAGCTCATGATTCGGGAGGGAATAACGCAAGGGGGGTGCGCGAGAGAGATGGCGATCAGCGGGAGGGAGGAAGGGAGCTCATCCTCGTGTATCCCGGTTGAAGGAGAACCAAGGCGCGGGCCGCGTCCACACGCTTCCTCTGCTAAAGTGCGTGCAGTTAGAGCCCAGGCTAGGAGGTTCCAATATATTTTACTTTGGGTAATGAGTGGACGCGACTACGACAACTTTGGACTACTTGGTGGGTTGACCAACTAACTTGGTGCTGTGGAGTAGACTACTACTACTTACTACTCGGGGCGAGAGAGAGAGAGGAGAACCTGCGAAGAAGAAGCAAGAGTTAGAGTTACCCACCAGGTCTGCACTCGAAAAAATTCGGATGAAGAACCGAGTCTTCAACCTTTTTTTCATGACTACTACTGCGTACTACTGTACGCAAGGTATGTATGTACATTATGTACATACAGAAACCCTTGAAGACTGCGAAGTCTAGGATAGATAGGGGAGGGCCACGAGTCCCAAGACTCCCAAGTCCCAACTTCCAAGGTTCCAAGCTTGAAGTATTTCACGCTTCGACGATCCGTTCTGCAACTAAAGGCTTAAAGCCAGCGATCGCAGCCCCTGAATCCATTGTTCTCCTCTTGGTGCTGTGGATGACTGACGTGAGTTTTCAATAGTCTCTCTCAAGTCTTAGACTTTCCTAGACTTGGGACGGAAGCTTCGGTACTAGTAACTATCTAGAGCACAGCTTTCACAGCACCGACTCCCGAGTTCTCTACGTGGGGCACTGGGGGAAGGGAGAGAGAGAGAGAGGGGTCCACGATCCATGTCGCGCGTGCCCGGATAAAGTGGTGGTGCGAGGGTATATGGATGGGTATATGTCAAATCAATGATCATCAAGATATATCATATGGTCATCAAGAGGGCCATGGAGCATGGGATTTTACATTGCAATTATTTGCAATTTGCAATCTGCAATAAAGCCAGAACAATAATCCCCTCTGGCCAAGTGCCGCGGTGCCGGCGGGCGGGTGGAGACGGGATGATTCGGTCGGTCATGATCTGTGCCGCCACGCGGGCTTCGACTGTCGCCTTCTAGCCTTTCTACTGTAAGGTACAGTACCTGTCGCGGTGCAGGGCGGCCTTGCGACGGTGCGACGGGTACGACTCAGTCTACTGCGCGGAGGGATGTACAGAACAGCCTGGTACTCGGGATTTCATGTGAAAAGTTCCAGAAGGACAGACTCACAGGAAGTCGAAGATTTTCAGGCGATCAGACCATGAGATAGGTGAGATAGATATCTTGATGGGGCGAAAGGACAGGGGAGGGGAGCAGGGAAAAGGGAAAGAAAAAGGGGAAAAGGGGAAAAGTCGGGGTGATTTCAAATACTCGGTTGCACCAGGCCTCAGGTATCAAGCGGAGGGGTCTGTGGATCAGAGAGGATTACATTGATACGGCACATTTGTCTTCTTGACGGATGCGACTTGGATTTTAGACCTGGATAGTGCGGGTTAGATGGTTAAGGGAGGACGCAGGAGTAGGTATTAGTCGTCATGATAAGAAGGATTAGTCGTCGCAGAATACAACAGTCGGGCGTAGTACAAACAGGAGGCATTTGACTTGCTGCGGAAGCATTCGTCCAGGGAAGCTATACGTCGTATCGATAGGCAGATATTTCGCCCTAGGCCGCTTCGGGCATCGGGGCAGATGGATGGAGACGTCGATACGGCAGAATCGGGACGCTAATCCGCTCTCGGATCTATCCGCCACGTCTAGTCGCTTCTCCCCACCAGAGAACACTTTATATGTGACATCGTATACCACCGTATGGCAGCCTGTGTGTGTGTATATATTATTATTATTATTATTATGATATATATACACATACGCCCATATACGGTACTGCATATACTGGACATATACTGTACATATACCACGTAAGGTAACGTGGACTTTGTATAAGGTACATCCCGACAGACATCTGCAGAAGCATCTCTCTAGCATCCCTTTATCAGTATCATTCCAGCGTCAATCAATCAATCAATCAATCGATTCAATCCTTTCCCGCCCGTCCCACTCCCCTCGCCCTGCTCAGTCCTGAACCCTGGACCGCCCCGCTGCTGCCCGGGCTTCACAAGCTGCAGGATCTTACCTGCATAGCATGTCTGTTGCATACAGTCTATGTCCCCGGCAACCCTCAACTCCAAGCAACATCCTGCATTTTGCAAACGGCCTCCGGTGGACGAACCCTCCTCTCCCCCAATCCACGCCGCCATCCCGCATCTGAGACCGCATTCCTCAGACTCGTGCAGCCGGCAAGCCACCGCTAAACGTTGGTTATCGCTGCTTGCATAGGGGGGCCACTCGTCGAGCCGCATGAGAAGCGGGAGACCGCAGCCTACCCTTTCTGCTGGACCTTCACGCAAACGCTGCAGCCATCTGGTACGTACGCGGAGGAGGACAAGAACGTGATATACGACTCCCTTTTACCAAGTACCGCTGTCGTTCGTCTCGAGCATCATCCCGTGCAAACAGCCTTGCCCGCGCCCACGCCAATCAAGCGCTCGACATCGGCGCCTCTCTCGTACGGCTTTGCAGACCGTCTGCGGAGTCTGCGATAGCATGGTTTAACATATCCTCTTCTACAGAGCGCCTGTCACTATATTGGTCGGATATCCCGTCTGCTCTGCTTCAGAGACGAAGGACTGCGGGGGCTCGGTGGAGCGCAGACACTGTCATAAAATGATTATCATGGAGGGGGCATTGATGGTGCCGCCCGAGCGCAGTACCATTATCGGGAGAGCCGTGTGGAAGGTTTGTGTCCAGACAGAATTCCAAATCTGTCGATTGCAGATATCTAACAGGCCTGTAGCCACGATATGTCGTCCTTGGGGCCGGCTCCCAATTGAAAACGCCGAATGACCCCTCCAATCCCGAGACGTCACGGACTGGGTCGTCGAGAAAGGGACTCGAAGTGACCACCTCAAAACCGAATCTCGGCGAGGGGACACGGTCTGGACAATCAGAGGAACTGTACATGTCAATATATAAAGCGAAGGTAGGTTTCATTCGTCAGGCTCGGTTGATGGGTGTTGATCGTATCAGGGTGTCTGGGAACCTATTGCACAATATCCCATGTCTGCTTTCAAGTTATGCTTTATTCGGGCAATCCAACATCGAAAACAAGGTCCTACCGCTCCGACCCTTGTGTTGGAATTTAAGCCGGATACGCCGACGGAGAAGCAACGAAAACGTCGGTCGAGTAGGACGGGTGGTCTCTCGTCCAAAGATCCCTGGGCGAATACGCTCCTGTTCCGGAGCGTGCCTGATGAGCGCTACAGTATTTACGATTGGCTTATGAGGATCAAACCACAATTACCAGCAGAATCCCAGGAGTCTCTAGATGAGATCGGGAGTGCTATGAGCCCGATCAGTCCATCGGGCAGTGTGTTCACGAACCCCTTTTCCTCTCGAGAGAGCAGAGCAGCAAACCCAAGACAGGATTACCAACGTGGGATATCGAGTCAATCGACAAGCTCCTATCACCCCTCACAGAAGGAGAGACCGACAACAATGATCTCGCCGTCTCCGAGCCTGCGATCCAGACGGTCGGATCTGTCATCTCAAGCGAGCTCGCAGCACCCTACTATGGGATTCACATCAGTCCACGGGCAAAATTATACTACGGTTCTCCCGTCAGATCTCCCATCCCCAGCTTCTACGTCAGGCTATGATTCGCAGTTTATCGAGGGGTGGACGTCAGCTCAGGGGAGATCATCTGCTCTCTCATCACATACGAGAGGAAGCAACAGTATAGCTTCTGTGGTGCCACCTGTGGCTCCCATTGGATCGACACCTCCAGGACCACGAGAGACGATTCTAGACAGGGCATTCCAGCTGCGGTACATACCCGGTGGAGACCGGCTGGACAAGGACGAGGAGAAAATCAGCAGCATCGCTCGATTCGAGGCACTCATGAAAGAAGCGGACGAGCGGAAACGACAGAATTCCCTCTCGGTGCAAGCTGGACCTGGTAACAGCAGCTGGGACTTGGATGAAGAATCCGAGGACTCATCTAGCGGAGAACCTGACGAGGATGATGATGCGGATGAGCCAGATATCTCTGACCCAGACATCGCCATCCCAACCCCTGCTCAACGAGCACTGGAGTACATAGCGCGCCGCAACACCCCCCTCCCTTCTCCCATCCGCCCCCTATCCCCCGCGCCCAGCCACCCTCCCATCCCATTCCTCAACCCCCAAGCCATGTCCGCCTTCCACGGCCATTCCACATCCATGGCCAGCGATCTCCGTCCCCGCACAGGCTCGCCCACGCACCGCAAGCGAAGCCGGCCTAACTCCCTCGCGCTCCCCTCGCGCTCCATCTCCGTCAGCACGATCCCCAGCCTCCGCGAACTCCGCGCCAGCTCCAGCGGCACCAGCAGCCTAGTCGCGCCCGACCGCGACCCCAAAGAGCAGCAGCGCCAGAGCAGCACCAGCGTCAAACGCCTCAGCTTCTCGGAATTCGCAAAGCGTCTCAGCTCTACCAGCAGCCTGCTCCTGGTCCAGACCAACGCCTCGTCGAGCTCGGGCCGCGACGGTAGCCGTCGGCCGAGTAGCGAGTTCGCGGCCGAGTCGGACGAGAAGGTGCAGTCGCCGCAGACGGCTCCGCCGGTGCGTGCGGACCCGAGGGATAAACGCTGTGGATGGCGCGGGAGCGTTGGGGTTTTCGGCAGCGAGGGCGGGTTCCTATGATTCATCTATCTCCCTGCACGCCTCTTTTCTCCCTGGCGAGAGAAATTGAGGGCCGGGGGGAGGAGGATCGCTTTCTCGTATATACTTATACTTATTAGGACATGCTACTATCTATAACCGGAGTTTAGAGCTAGAGGGAAATGTCGGCGTGGGAAAATGAGCTGATGGGATTCTGTGTTGTATTTATGGATTTTAATGTTCATGTATTTAGTTGATGATGATGGATTGATGGATTGATGGATTGATGGATTTTTGCGGAGGAAAGAAGGGAGGGGGATGTTGTTTATATATACCCATCGTTATTCGAATCTACTCTACCTGCTGCTACTGCTTTCTTGAAAGTAAGAGAGAAGGAAGGAAGGAAATTTGACGTGGTGTTGATGCTGTGGTAGGTGGGGGGAGATATGTTTATGTGAGATTATCCCCGTTTTCCTCCCCTCTCCTTTCCTTCTTCCCTTTCCCTTTTTCCTACTTCTTCTTCTCTCTAGCGTTAGGAAAAGGGACACAAAGCCATATATATAGCTATCCTCCTATCCAACCCCATCCCATCCTATCTACTTCAACCCTATTACAACAAACCCAAGCAAAGAAATGGAGGCTTATATATATATTGCGTGCTATCTAGATCGGGTTGTGTATATGAGAAGAGAAGGGGGATTTTGAGTGTGAAAAAGAAGAAGAACAAGAACAAGGAAAAAGACATACATACACCCAAAAGAATCACCAATCAGCTCCAGCTCCAGCTCTCGCACCCTTACCTTTCTTCTATTCCACACCTCCCTCCCTCCCTCCTACCATCTTTACCCACCCATACCAGACCAGACCAGACCAGATCAGATATAAAAACTCAAATAAAGGCGCAGTAGTGTAGATAACCTACCTACCTATTGCTCTATTGCCCTATTCCTCTATTCCATTCCCTACATCATGATCATGATGAGATTACATGAACGAGAAATGAAATGAAGGGAATGAAGGGAATAAATGGAATAAAACTGTGCCTCTTCCCCGACTTTCTTTTTTAAAGGGGAATTGAGTGTATTTGTTTAGATTTGCGTGTGCGTGTGCGTGTGTGCGTGGTATTGGTAGGGGGAGAGAGAGAGATAGGGAATAGGAGAGGTAAGGGAAGGGAAGGGAAGGTAAGGTATATGATTTTGTGTTATTTATCTATTTTATTAGTTTATAGGGAGTTTCTTGTAATATCATCCAGCTAGATAACCATAAAAAACAGTAAATATGAGTGATGAATGAATGAAAAGGCGAGAAAGAAAGAATGCTTTGGGTAGATAATCTATATCTAGGTACTCTAAGAAAGAAGAGTTTTGAGAAACCCCCCTCAAAATTATCGGAACCGAGCTCTCTCTCTCTCGCTCCGACCTCACTTCACCTCACCTCACCTACCCACCTCCCCTCAACCTCCCTCCCCTCCTCAATCCCCCACCACCACCACCAAAACTCACACACACACACAACAAATCAACATGTCCTTCGACTCCCCCCTCCCACCCTACAACTCCTCCGATCCCAGCGCCACATTCCTAAACGCATCATGTTGGGACCTGCTCATGATCGAGATCGTACCTATGGCCTATCGACTCACCTCTTCCTCTTCCTCTTCCTCTCCCTCTCCCCGTCCCTCCTCTCTCCCTCCACCATCCTCCACCACCTCGCACCCCGCCCCCAACCCTCCCCACGAGGTCGAAATCGACGAAGAAGAAACGCGCGACGCAGTATTCTACCGGCTCGACATGCTAGGGTATCGCGTGGGCCAGGGGCTCGTGGAGAGGTTCTCGAAGGATCGACCGCGGTTCACGGATACGCTGGATGTGATTAAGTTTTTGTGTAAGGAGGTGTGGATGTTGGTTTTTCGGAAACATGTGGATAATTTGAAGACGAATCATAGGGTTTGTCCTGCCTTTCCTTTTCTCCCTTCTCGTCCTGTCCGTCCGGACGTTTTCAATCAGGATCAGGATCAATTCTCCAGGAGAGATGGATGTGGATGTATGGATGGCTATGGAGGGGGGGATTTGCTCATTATTGTGCGATTGATAGAATGACGAGGCTAATCACAAAAACAACAGGGCGTCTACGTATTAACAGATAACTCCTTCCGACCCTTCGCACGCATGAGTACAGAAGCCGGTGGTCAAGCCGTGTTGCGCGCTCAACCCGTACGTTTTCCATCCCCTCCCCTTCCCTCCCCGTCAAAAAACAAACCAAGAAACTAACACAACGCAACGCAACAGTTCCTCTGGTTCCCATGCGGTATAATCAGAGGCGCCCTCGCGAGCATGGGTATCAATGCCACGGTGCAGGCCGAGACGGCCGAGCTGCCGGGCGCGACGTTCCAGATTAAGAGTGTGGTTGTGAAGCCGTGATTGACTTCTGCTTTTGGCGGGGAGCGGGGAAGAGGAGGGGGAGGGGGTTGCAGGGAGAGAGGATTATGGGATGGATGGCATGGGATGGATGATGGGCGTCTGTTTTATTGTCCTGCGATTTAGCGGCATGGGCGGTGTCGGCGTTGGCGTTGGCGTCTACAAGGGAAGAGGATAAGGGATTTATATGTTATACATGCGTTATGTGTCAAGGCACGGCACTGGGTGTAGCATCACAGCATCAAAACGGGAATCAAGACGGGACAGACCACAGCATCAAAACGGGAATCAAAACGGGACAGACCATCATGGATAAAAGTATTTTTTGAATTTCGCCCGTCATTTCCTGCACATATGCCCAACTTGGGCTATTGTCGGATCCGCACCTATTAATCATCTCCCCTTCCCTCTCCGCAGTCTAGCTCTACTCCAACCCCTCCCAATCCACCATCACTTCATTCTGGTCGTTCCATTTCTTGGCATCGTCTTCTGAAAAAGCATACGAATGAAAGAGAGAAGGAATAATGAGCACTCCCCCGCCCTCTCAACTATCGCAGAGCCATCACAGTCTATCTAAGGTAATGCCAACGATCAGTCAGGGAACCCTACCAACCCGCACGCACAAGGCCTTGGTCTCAGGGTGAAATGAACGAAAGAGCAGAGATGACAAGGACAGAAGAGGCCTCTGTTCTAACAGGGCACAGAAGTGTAGAGAAAGGACATAGGAGAGAGAGGAAAGACAGAAGGGGGGAAAACTACTTTGGGGCTGGTGGGTTCTGCGCGAAGGAAACGCCCTTGGCGATGTTGCCCTTCAATCCTTCCACGCAGGCCTTGAGAAGCACCTTCTCGTTCTCGTCGAGGTTTGTCAGAGGGTTCAGAGCCTTCTCAGCTCCGCTGGCCTATCTGGCTGTTAGTGTGTCTCCAGCAAGAAGGGTGCAGGTATCCTTACGCCTAGTTCAACTGGGACCGAGAAGAAATCGCAGCCAGTCTCCTTGGCAATCACATCACCACCTGCAACACCTGGCAGGTAAACGAAGGTTGGCTCGACGATGCCCTTCTCGCCCTTGAGACCTCTGAGGACCTTCTCTGCGAATCTTTGCATCGTCAGTCAAGTCCTTCTATCGCCAGTGGGCTGCATACCTGTATCCGGCGTATGCCATGGAAAGGGTGGCAGATCCAGCGCCATCCTTAGCCTTGACAACCTCGTCACCACCGAATTGCACACGCTTGACCAGATCGGCCAGCTTGTCCGAGGGGATCTTGACAGCAGGCTTGGCCTGGCTGAAGACAGGGACGATGGTCTCTCCGGAGTGACCACCGATGACTGGGATGGTGAGGCTTTGAGGGTTGGACTCGCCAACAATCTCAGCGACGAAGGTCTCGGCTCGGACGACGTCGAGGGTGGTGACACCGAACAGGCGCTTGGCGTCGAAGACACCCTTGGCCTTGAGGACCTCGGCGGCAATGGGGACGGTGGAGTTTACGGGGTTGGAAATGATGAGGATGTAGGCTTTGGGGGCAACCTCGGCAATGACCTCGATGAGGCCCTTGACGATACCGGCGTTGATGTTGAAGAGGTCATCACGGGTCATTCCTGGCTTGCCTGTGTTCCAGTCGTTAGCCTCTGCTTCTCGAGGTAGGTAATAGATTGTACGTACGGGGAATGCCAGCAGGGATAACAATGATGTCGGCGTCCTTGAATGCGGCCTTGGCTCCATCATCCTTTGGCAGGTAGCCGGTGATTTTCTAGACCCTCATCAGTACACACAGATCCCGCTCTCTCCCCAGATATACATACGGCAGGTGAAGAGATGTGGGAGAGATCGGCGGCAACACCAGGAGTGTTGACGACATCATACAATGCCAATTCGGTAATGAGAGGAGAGGTCTTCAAGAGGAGGGACAATGGCTATGAAGGATACGTTAGCAAGTGGTCTGCACCGGCGCCCGAGGTTCATTTCTCACCTGTCCAATTCCACCAGAGGCACCAGCGACGACTGCAGACCCGTTAGTATTATCCTCCGAGCTCCCATGTTGTCAAACGCAGCATACCGGCTTTGATTCCCATGATTGCGAGGTTTTTGATGAACGGGCGAGTATCTGCAGCGCGTCAATTGCTGGTCGTTGCTACCCCGCAGTTGCGTCTGTGTTTGCGTCACAGCGGGAAGAGGGACAAGATGATACATACCTGTTTGTGAATGTCTAGTATGCAGCGCACGAGGAGTTGACTGTTAGACTTTGGATCTGGAACAAAGGGTCAAGAGAGAGATGGCGAGAAGTTCGATGGAAAAGAGAACGGGAGAGGGGTTGATGAGGACGAGGCGTCTTGTTTCGTTGCAAGCGAGACTAAGGTAAGGCAATGAGGGGTTCGCGGTTGGGCCGTTGATACTAATACATACCTTTTGGACTCGACTTTTACCGTGGAATAACTCTGCGCGCGAGCACTTTAATTGTTCTTGTTTATTTTCTTGGATGAAAAAAGGAGACGGGGGAGGGGGATTTCATATATATACACATTCACATATGAAAGGGCCATCAATGCAGAGCCCACTAATTGCTCTATTGGCTGGCCCGAAGGTCCTTGTGTCGCCGAGGCATTCATTCTCTTGTCGGAGAGTCTCGGGCAAGGCTCCCTTGGTGGTGGACCTTTGGGGCAATGGACGATGCGATTCTTGCCGATGGTCGAGCGATTCACATGCCGGGAAGACGGAAATACCGCTGCTGGGAATAGGGGAAGAGGAAATATGGGGATGGGGATATCCACTGGCGCGGCTCCAGAGTGTCCAGAGGGGAATTATGTTCAAGAGGCTGCTTTGACTTCTGCCGAGCCCTCCCCGCCATGAATGATGATACCATTCCAGAGGACTCTGCCATCAGGGAACCATCTCCACCAAACCACCGGCTCGAATACCAGACACAAGCCGTTCGATACCCATCAGAGAATTATATCTGCAACCCTGACCTCCTCTCCAATAGAGACCGGCCGTCCAGTAAGGCCCATCCATCCAGTAAGGCCCGTCCATCCAGTATAAGGCGCACAATTTCACATGACACCAAATCTCATCATTTCTTTCTCAACAGCCAGTATTCATTCTCATTCTCAACATACCCTCCATTCTTTCAGGAGGGCGAATTCTATCCCGAGAACTACCTAGCAAAGACCATTGATGCATGCATTGATTGATTTTCATTTGAGAACCCCCCCAAAAGCCGTTACAAATCCCACGCTCATTCCTCCTTCTCGGCCACGGCCTTCTTGGCCTTGGCTCCCCGCAACTTCGGCGCTGGCGCCTCCTTCTTGGGCAGTTGCGCTCTGCGGATGGCGCTGGCGCGGGCGACGGCCGCGGCGCGGAGGTCAGGTCGGTATCCAGACTTGGCGGTCTGGCTGGCGATGGCCTTGTAGGTCCTGGAGAGAGAAGTCATCAGCATATATTTTCCAACGAGGTGTTTGGTGTCGAGGAGAACTAGAACTGGGCCGAGAAAATGGGGAGACAAACTTTCTGGTGGTCTTGTTGGCGCCGAAGGTGACCTTGTGCGACAGCTGGGCAGGTCGCTGGGGGTGCTTGGTCTTCTTGGTGATGACGGTGACGCCGCCCTTCTCAGCTGGGAGGACACCGACAGCCTATATCTCTCACATCAGTGACCCGTCCAAAGAACCCTTCTCAACCCCCATTCGTATAATCTGCATACCTTCTCGTTGACGAAACCAGCGTGCTGTCATCCTATTAGCTATTGCATCTTCTGCCCGACTTGGAATACTTACCTTGCGCGAGTGCAGGTTGGTCAGGTTGAGAGGGTCACGGGAGAATTGAACACCTCCGTTGGTGTTGCGCTTCACGAGGAAGGCATTCTGGTTTCCTGCGCGAGGATCAGTCTCAGAATCTGTATGCGATCTTCCCAAGCCGCATCCTCCATCCCATCATCCATCATCCCTCATCCCTCATCCTTCCATGAATCCATCCCTCGCACCCAATTTGGCCCTCTCGCCAGCTAGAAACACACACGGACAGAGACAAGGGAAGAACATACGAGTGACCTCCCAGATCAGGTCCGCAGACACGTTGTTGTGATGGCTGTGTACGGTCGACATGTTGGCTGTGGGTTGCTGACTCTGACGTCTCTTCTCGTCTTCTCAAATTCTCAAGCAACAACTTCCTGCGAATATTCGAAATTCCCTAAGCCTGTGTGCGGCAAAATGTGCGCCCTCCATGATTGGTCCTCGCTTCCGACCCCGGCTAGACCCAACATCGCTAAGCGCATCTTTTGCCCATGATCCCTCGCAGCCTCAGGCAGGAAGACAAGCGAGGCGGGCCCTTTCGTCAGCAGAACATGATTAAGCATATAATCGCATCACGACCCCTTCGAGACGGGATCGACGGCATCTTGAAGCTCTCGAAGCAGAAAAATCCTACCCAAGGCTTTTCGAATATGGGCAGGCTTTGATCTTGCCTTGCCCGCCTCCTCTCCTACCTACGCCTCATCTCTTTCTCGGTCCTCGTCTTATTCTTTTGATATATCAGCTTTTTGAAACCCTCCTCGTCTCTCGTTCCCTTTGACTCTCCTACCTTACCCGCGAATCCAACTTCGGCTTCAAGAAGAGAAAATCGACTTTTCTTTTACCTGCCTCCTACCTACCTTACCTACAGTACCTAGTAACTCGTGTGTTTCTCCCCCGCGCCAAAGACAAACATGGCATACGTACTCTACACCAGCGTCTTCATCCTCCTCATCATCTCCAGCAGTACGTTATAATTGTCCCCCTCCTCCCTCCTCCCTCTTCCACTCTAACCCCCCTCCCCAAACAGTCCTAATCTTCACACGACACCACTGGCTTCCCCACCTTCCACACCTACCCTTCATCACGCCCTCCTCACCCAGCTACCAAACGCTCCCCACATTCAACACCGACATCTCCTCCGGTCTATCATCCACGACCTTCGACCTAACCACGAACCTCGCCTCCGCGGACCCCCGCGCTGGTCTCGACACCCAGGCTAAGACCGAGATCAAGAAGATTATGAAGAGCCAAAAGGTCGGCTTTGACGAGGCGAGGAAACTTTATGTGGAGCGCAGGTTTGGAGAGAATGGTATCGCGCCCGATGGGAGACCTAGGGATCCGAAGTTTGTGAGTTTTTCGTAGGCTCGAGGAAGAGAGAGGACAACCCAGGCTTCAAAACCGCTCTTGAGATTCCAAAAAAGAATCTAAACGCTTCACGAGATCCGCCCTCACGAACAGCGGATTAGAGCAGCAGAACCAGGGTTACTGGGTTGGCAAGCAGAAACAAAAGAAGGAAGAGAGAACTTTCATCTCATCTATCAACTGAGCGTATTTACCAGCGGGCGTTTTTGTCTTGTTTTTCTGGATTGGATTGGATTGGATTGCAATTGCAATTGCATTGGGATGGATGCATATGGATTACTGATCGGCGTACCCCGCCCCGCGTCTGCTGTTTGTTGGCTTAACACTACCTACCATGGACATCGAATTTCTTTTGTCGAGATATACTCAGGAGGATGGATGGAGTGAGGAAGGGATTCTATAGAGAGCTACCTTACCTTACCTTACCTTACCTATACCCACCTAGCATAGGGTCATGCGATTTTCTCAGCTCGTCACTCTGATACACACATTCAACATGCAAGGTTCCTTGATAGAACACTAATCTTGTGACATTTCCTTCTCGTCTCATCTTTGGACTACCTAATTATTTTTCATAGCCCAGAGCCACACACACACACACAGATGCTTGAACACTGCGAGAATACACAAACAGGGAAGTGCAAGGAGTAGGAACCCGCAGATCACGCTCGCGTCAGTACGAAAATCCCCATCCTACCTCCCTTACGCCAGTGATTCGCCTTTATTAAGCACTCGATCATCATCCCTTCAAATGCTTTCAAAATTTCCCGGACCCTACCCTGCAACTCACGGGAAGGGCTTGTAGCTCCAGATCCTCGCCCGCATATCTCCGGATCCGGTAGCGAATGAGCCGCCAGAGGGGCTGGGTGCCACCGAGATGACCGAGTTCTTGTGGCCTTGCAACATGAGTTGCGTGTTGCCGGTTCGCGGATCCCAGAATTGCACCCCGCGGTCCTTGGATCCGGAGAGGACCCAGTTTCCATCTGGGGTGAGGGCAACCGAGAGGACGAAGTCCTGAATCAATTGTCAGTATGGAAAACGCAACATCACAACAGGAAACTTACCTTGTGTCCCTCGAAAGTCCTGATGCACCGTCCACCCTTAGGAGCGGTGTTGGGGTGTCCACCTCTGGGTGCAACAAGCTCCCACATCTTGATCGTCTTGTCCAAACTACCAGAGACGAGATCCTTTCCGTTTGGCGCGAAGGCAACGGAGTAGACGGAATCCTTGTGGCCGTCTGGTCCTTCGAGACGCTCGACGAGGTAGCCGGTGGCGGCATCCCAGACCCGGACGCTCTTGTCAAGAGATCCAGCGGCGACATACTTCGTGTCGGGAGAGATCGCAACGGTGGTAACACCATCCTCGATACTGAGGGTCAGGATATTCTGACCCGCTTCAATATCCCAGAGGCGCACCGTACGGTCGCCACTGCCAGATGCAATGGTACGGCCATCACGAGCGAAGTCGAGCGAGTAGATATCTTGCTCGTGACCGGCAAAGGTGTTCCTGATGGATCTGGTGGCAATATCCCAAACCTAGGCACTGTCAGTATACGATTCGACAGATCACCTACGGGAGGGGTAACTCACCCGGATCAGCTTATCCTCTGCACCGGTTGCCAGGAATCTTCCATCTGGACTGAAGCACACGCTTCTGATGTAGAGATCGCCAACCGAATCCACCGACTCGTCTTGGAGGATGCAGATCTTCTGTCCGGTAACAACGTCGAAAATCTGAGCCGATCGGTTGCAGCCCGTCGCAACATATTTGCCATCATGGCTGAATCTGACGCAGCAGACAACACTCTCGTGCTGGAGGGTGTGGACCAGGTCAACGTCAAGGATGCGAGGCACGCCAGGGTTGAAGATGGCAAACCAATCTGATTCGACCTTCTTCTGGTGCGCGGGGAGACGCTCGAGATCCAGCTCTGCAAGGGCGTTCCCCACATTGCTGAATGGTCCCACGCGGTGGTCAGGAACGGGATGCCCAACCTGAGGGGATGCCGCGGCTCGGGGGTCTGAGTATGGGATCGGTTGACCCATCGAGGGCGTTGCTGGACCGCCGCCCGGTCCACGATTTCCTAGACGTGGTCCTTTGCCGGGGCCTGGAGATGCTGTCGGCGGAGGAGGCGGGTTAGCATAACCGTTCGGTCCTGGTCCAGGAGGATAGTTCGCACTCTGGAACGGAGGGGCCTGGGGTGGTGGGGGAGGCGGCCCTGGCTGGGGCATCTGATGTTGTGGAGGACCTTGTTGATCTGGTTGTGGTGGGGGAGGAGCCAGACCCGGCGCTCCCTGTCCGCCCTGCGTCATGATCCCGCCGAAGAGGTTGCTCGGGCCATGGCCGATGGAGGGGGGCGCTTGGGAGGGGCCAGTATGCTGAGGGGGAGCGCCAATGCCCGAGGCGCGAGGGTTACCACCGCGCGCCTCGAGCTCGCGATGGAGACGCTGGATCTCCTCGTCGTATCTATGACGGTGTCAGTAGAGGAGCGCGTCAGAGACATGGAGAGATGCTACTTCTGCTTCAAGGCCAAATGTGTCTGTTCCATTGTATAAACCTTTTCGCGAACCATCTGCATCTCGTTGATCTGTTGCGCGACTGTGAGGAAGGAAAAGTCAGCTAGAGTCCCCGCAAACCCAGCGGCGATAGTAGAGTGTGCTCTCTTACTAGAGTGTTCATATTCCCCACTTGCTCGAGCCTGGTTCTCGAACTCTGCGCGGATGCCATCCAGCAGCTCGTTCAGGCGGGCACTGCCGCCCTGGGGAGGTGGCGCGAGACCACGGTGCTGGTTGTACATGGACATGGTGATGGAGACAAATGGATGGTGGGTTCAATGGCGGGATGTGAATATGTGAACCGTGGATGGCTCTCGCTCTCTGCGGTGCCCTCGTGCTCTATGCTCTAGAGAGCGCTGTCAATCGACGGGGGAGACGGGTATTTGAACTGGTCGCTGGTGAGTTGACGGAGCCTGAGACGGGGTGGTGCGCCCGGATCAGGCTGAACGGGCGCGGTCTGTAGCTCAGCGCTGCAGCGTAGCAGCGGTATGGTTGGATGCTTCGACGCGCCGGGAAGATCTCCTTCCAGCCTGCGGACGAGGGCAATGGGAAGAACTGATGCGCCTGATGTGATGCGACCGATGGGGAGGGGGGAGGAGGAAGAGGAGAGGAGGGAGAAGGAGAGGAGAGAAGAGAGATGGAGGAGATGGGAGGAGGAGAGGGGAAAGGAGAGGAAGAGAGACGCGATGTGAAGATGTGGCGATGTCCCAAAGTGAAGATGTTGATGGAGAGGACAAAGGTGGTTGTGGTGGTGGAGGTGGAGGGAGGTGGAGTTGTGAGAAAGACGAGACGAGACGAGACGAGAAGAGAGGTACGTGGGAAGAGAACCCACCGACGCAAATCCGGTCAGTGGTTTCCCCCCAAACTCCCCCAACCCACGGCGCTAAGGGAAGGCGAACCCTTGCAAAAAGGGAAGACTCCCGTGCGGCCTGACGATGGTGGCCTGAGGAATGAAAGACGCGGGATGGGCTGGTGGCTGGTGGCTGGTGGCTGGTGGCTAGTGACTGGTGGCTGGTGACTGTAGATGTGGCTGTGTGGCTGTGGCTGTGGCTGCCCGCTGACATAATGCATGTACGGGGACAGGGCAGGAGTACGGGGTAAAGGTGCCTTAGGGTTGATACTGTAGGGTTCTGGCTGATCAGACAGCAATCAATCATTCACCCTTCATGGAAGGGAAAACATCATGGATAGAAAAACATCACGGCAAGGAAAACATTACGGCAAGAAAAAAGAAAACAGTCATGCCTCTGCACCTGCATAAACTGCCCTCTCCCGCAGACCAGCTCCCGCTCATCAACAGAAGACGGCGGGAGATCCAAACCTGCAGCCGCCCTTGGATGGTTTGTTTCCAGGTTGTCACAGTGGAAGGTGTGGTCACGTGATTGACTCGATCTCCAGGTACCTGGGTAGGTATTGAGGATCTGAGAGTTCAAATCTGAGAATCTGAGAGTGGGGATCTGAGGTCATCTCGATGGAATGACACCAAGACACTGGAGCGGCTGGGCCCTTCTCTCCAGCGCCTATTAGATTTCATACTTCATGGACGTCTCGGTCTGGACCCTCTCCAACGACTTGATATATGGAGTCACGTGATATGCCTTCCCAGCTCGCCAGCTTAAGGTAAGGCAATCGATTGACCTCTCTCGTAGGGGATGGAAAAGACGAAGCGGTGATGGAGGAGGGAGGAGCCGTGTTCATCGCATCTAATCAATCTAATCACCGATCCATCATCTACAGACTACAGTAAGGTACACGGTACAGGACCACAGTAGTAAATCAGGTATCACGATGCCCCGGGTATCTCGAAATCCGATGGAGGTCAGTCACACCACAAACATCGCCTTACTCCTTAGAAATCAGGACCGCGCAATTACGGACTTAGCGCCTCACCAGCAGCGGAAATCGCGGTGTCTAACCCGAAGGGGCAGTGCCCTCGCGCCGCTGATTGGCCAGGAACCAAAGGTGGTACGAGTTCCAGCACCAGCGCGTCCTGCCCTCCGCCGTAATCCCGAGTACGACGCCCCGTCCAGGAACCGCAGTCAGGGCTCCCAGGGCTACGGTCGACCACAGCGCCATGCAGGACAGGAGACCGCAGGAGAAACATGTCGCCGTATTCGTATTTCCGAACAAATATCAATAACCACCCCCCCCCGGGTTGGCAACGCTTCAATCTCCATCTCAATCTCCATCTCCAACTCCCTCCAACTCCCTCCCTCTCTCTTCTCCCTCCTCTCCGCCCTCCCCTCTCCGCCCACCTCCGCCGCCCTCCACTCCGTCCTTCGCTTCATTCGGCCTCAACCACGACATCTTGCTCGACTTCAATTCCCCGCGACTGCGACTCCATTCCCGCTTCTTCGCGCCCCTTGGCGAGCCCCCCCCCTTTCCCATTGCCCACGCTTTTCCTCCGCCCGCCATGGATATCGCCCTCGAGTTCCTCGACACCTTCGTCTTTGATTACTTCTACGCCGCGCTTCTCCCCGTCCGCCCCGCGCCTTACATTCTCGGAGATGGCTTGTCCAATTCCACAATGGCCGACATCAAGGCCGCCTCGCCCTGGGTGCACCACTCCACTACCCAATTCCTCTCCTTGGAGCCCCGCGATGCCGCATACCTGAGCCAGTGGAATCGCGACAACCCGTACCGCCAGCTGCTGTCACTCTTCTTCATAACATGGTCAGTAGCCCTGCCGCGCGCCCCAAGATCAAAGGTCAAGGTCTAATATGTCCCCCCGCAGGTTCGGCGGAGCCATTATTTACTTCATCGTCTCCACCATCTCCTACGTCTTCGTCTTCGACAAGACCACCTTCAAACACCCCAAGTTCCTCAAGAACCAGGTCCGCATGGAGATCCGCCAAGCCTCGCTCAGCATGCCCGGCATGGCCATCCTCACCGTCCCCTTCTTCTTCGCCGAGATCAGGGGCTACTCCAAGCTCTACGACGCCCTTGATGCCGGGCCCGGCATGTGGTACAACTTCTTGCAATTCCCCTTCTTCATCCTCTTTACCGACGCCTTCGTCTACTTCATCCACCGCGGCCTGCACCACCCGTCCGTCTACAAGACCCTGCACAAGCCGCACCACAAGTGGATCATGCCCTCGCCCTACGCCTCCATCGCCTTCCACCCCGTCGACGGCTTCCTCCAGAGTACCCCCTACCACATCTTCCCCTTCCTCTTCCCGCTGCAGAAGTTCGCCTACCTGGGCCTCTTCGTCTTCGTGCAGATCTGGACCGTCTTTATTCACGATGGAGAGTATGTGGCCAACAGCCCCGTCATCAATGGCGCCGCCTGCCACACGATGCACCACCTCTACTTCAACTACAACTACGGCCAGTACACGACGCTGTGGGACCGCCTGGGCGGCAGCTACCGCAAGCCCAACGACGAGCTATTCCGGAGGGAGAGCAAGATGGGCCAGAAAGAGTGGGAGCGACAGGTCCAGGAGATGGAGCGACTCGTCAAAGAGGTAGAAGGCGAGGACGACCGGACGTACGGGGGCGAGGAGCTAAGCAAGAAGGACATCTGAGGAGGAGGACACGAGTTAGACGAGACGAGACGAGACGACATGGCTTGCTTGATCGGGTTATCGCGGCAGGGGTCGCGCGGGGAAAATAATACCTTACTACTAATGATTCGAATTCAACAGTGTGGCGCGAAGAGATTGTAAATATGCGCTTGCACATAGGGGTCTTGTCTGCATCAGCTGGCGTTTCTGTAGAGTTTCTTGTTGTATCAAATCGTATTATCAGGGGGGGATGATGGAGGGCCCTCGCTCACACATAGACGCGGCTGTGGTCGCGCCCACGCAAGCACGCATGTCACGTTAGTTATGTTTTTGTAATAATCACACACTCGTTTTGATGTCTTGGTATGTAATGTGAAGTTTTGAATGATTTGTTGGATTGTTGTTTCTGAATAGTAGTAGTAGTAGTAGTAGTAGTAGTAGTAGTAGTACGGGAATGAATGTATATATACTCCCCCCCCTTCTTTGTGGGACTCTTAAGGTACCTTACCTTACCTTACTTTACCTACCTTATACACCACCCCCTCTTTCTCTTCTTATCTCTAAAGAGACAAAGAGAAGATTCCTAGGCTGAATAGGTAAGGTAGGTAAGGAGATGATACTCTGTACTGGTTATCTAATAGAGAGTTTAACGTACGCTTTTTTTTTTCTTTTTTTTAATTTGACTAATAGGTGAGAGTGTGAAGGATTTAGAGGGTGTTTAGAGGGTGTTATTGTCGCTGTGAGTATTATACTGTCGCTGTGGCTATTACTATCGTTGTGGCTATTCACTGTCGCTATCACTACCTATATTCCATAAACGTTGTCTTCTCCACAGCGCTCTCCCCCTAATCTTCTCCCGCGAAACGAAAGTTATAGCCAAAAGGAGCGACAGAAGACCAACCACAAAAGACGCGATATTCCCTTTTGTCCACCCAATGTTTCGAATCTGTACGCAGGTAGGTAGTGACAAATCCCCATGTATCTAGGTAAGGTAGATTGAAACTCCAAGTCATGTGCCCTCGCTTATTAATCATGTATATGGTAAGGTAACGTCTGGTAGCTTGATCAATCCACAGACTTAACACAAACGATCAAGGACCGCCCCTTACACTGACCAGGTCACTGGCTTTGGTCTTTGTGGCACGCTCAAGCTCCTCGATACTGTGTTGTATCGAGCTATATCGCCAGCACGACTGCTCAAGGATCCTTGTAGGAGAATGCCAAGCGCATTGCTGTATACGACATCCCATGAATGAGTTCCTAACAAGACTAGTATTTAGCAATTGTGATCGCAGGAATAGAATGGACAGTGTCCTACCGTAGTCTAACGCATCAGAGACAAGAGCATTCACGATACGAGAGACAAGCTTTGATGTGATCTATAGTTTCTCTCGAACTGGATCCTTTGTGATTACACCTTGGTCCATTAGAAGCTTCATCGCACTTCACGACGAGAGCTGTCAGTTTTGTCGAGTTTAAAACCATGATGACGGAAGATGAGTCCTGAAATCAGATGCTTGATCCCGCTATTAACGTAAGTATAGGCAATGGCCTCGCGAGACTTGTCTCGAGTATGTGAACTTACAGCCCATTACAGCTTCGGCGATACTAGAGCTAAACGCTCCGAAGATAGTTCGAAACATAGGGTCACACCGTCACAGTCACACTTTGCCCTGAAGATTTCGAGACGGTGCTCATCACAGGTCACGAGAGCGGCCTAGATAGGGGGGCGGTTCCTGCGCCTAATCTGGGCTGCAAGAGCTCGAATCTGCTTCTTCCGTACATCAGAGGGCGCAAATCGTTCTCGAATAGCGAAAGCTTCGGTAAGGACGACAGCGGAAGATGGGGAGGCAGCAGAAGGTTTAGTAGGTAGATTGGGAGGAGGGCCTGAGGAGCTTGCCCTTTGAACACTTAGCCGTCGTCTGGCCATGGCGAGGAGCTTGACGGATGTGGGATTCGACCCTTCGTGTGAAACTCCTCTGTCGGGATGCGAGCTTGGCTTTAAGATCTCGGCCGTAGCCGGGGCGACAGGATGCGCGGCGACGGCGGCTTTGACCTGATCAGAGAGGGCGAGAAGGCGTCACTCATTGTTTGCAGGCTTATTTCGGGTGCAGAATCCGGGCCACGACAGAAGAAACCTCTCGATATCTTCCCTGGTCGAGATGTCGTTAGGCCTAAGTACTGAAAGAGAGAATCAGTTAGCATGAATATCATCGCAATTGGCTTTGAGGCGAGTAGCTAGACAAGGATGCTGTCTAAAGCGGGCGTCAGCTTACCTCTTCTTGAGCGTGTTCTGCTTGAAACTATCAAAGCGGTCGATAGCGACAGTAACAGCGATAGCGACGGCGATAAGGTAGTGACACCTTAAATCTGCCCGTAGGGTACGTCAAACTATTAGATAACCACGCAGGGTATGTTAAGCTTTCGGTCCTTGTAGCATATTATCTGTTAGACGAATAATAAGAGAGTCTTAATTTCTTGAGTGAAGGAGTGGCTGTCTATTAATACAGGAGGGTTGAAAGAACTGAGTGTTGAAAGAACTCAGTGTTGAAAGAACTGAGGGTTGAAAGAACAGCATGTTGCCTTCCGTCCACAAAGGGACTAGGCAGCCAGCCTTAAGCATATATCACGTGCCTTAACTTCTAACAGGATTTGAGTTGATTTGATTCGATCTTTCCCCTTCCCGTGTCTCTTTTTCCCCCTCCCCCCCCCTCCCTTAAAAGGGATCTTGTTAGGGAAGGGAAATTTGGGGGGGTTAAGAATTCTGAATATTTTTGACTTTTCTTTATCATACTATAATCACGCTAAGATGTAGAATAAGAAAGGAAGAGGAGATTTGTTAGAATTAGAATTATTATTCAGCCTCAGGGGTATCTCTCTATCTTCTTCTTCATCTTCATCCCAGGAATTGGTCTGAATGCTATATATATAGCTTATACACACTTACACCTTTCCCACACTCCCGGCCCCTCTTCGCTCGCTCACTCACTCACTCATTCACGCAACCTCCCCTTCCGCGGGCGGCGGATAATAAACTGGCTCCTGCGCATTCTGCAACTCGACGTCTTTAGGCTCTGCAGGCGGGGCGGGAACGGGAGCTTTGGACGGTGTGCAGTGGCCGTCTGCCTTGCGGTGGCGGTGCAGATGGAGACTGAGGAATATGAGGGTTATTGTGAAGAGGATGCTTGTTGTTTATTAGCTTCATTCATTCAGGCCTCAAGAAGGAAGACCTGGGGAAGAAAGGGAGATTATGAGGATGGGGAGGATTGAAATAACAAGAGGAGAATGGAACCATACAATTCTAGCCCCCCTAATCCACAAGCCGCCGCCAACGCATTCCTATACGTATACACGCTATCGCGCTTCCCCAGCACCCCGCGCTTCCTCGCGCACAAATCATAAAGCCCCGTGAAAGCATCGTAGGCGCACGAGAAGCCGCCGTGGAAAGCCCAGCTGTAGTCGGCAATCTCGGAGGCGAGGAGGGAGAAGGAGATGATCCAGAAGATGATGGAGAAAATGTCGAGACCCAGGAGCGCCCAGTAGTTGTAGATGATGGGCCAGACGAGGGAGGCGAGAAGGACGTAGCTGGAGATTATGATGGTGGCGAGTGCCTAGGGGGTGTGTGTTAGGAGGAGGGGGAGGAGGGGAGGGTTGGAAAAGGGAAGGGGACGTACGGTGAAGAGCATGAGGGAGTCGCCATCGAAAGAGAAGTCGGTCACACCGTAGGCGGCGAGGCCGAGAACGGTGATGCCAACTACGAGCTGGGCAATGCGGATTCCGAGGAGGAATTTGGGTTGGGGGAGGACGTGAGCGGTCGACATGATGGCGAGTAGGAGTAAGGAGTAAGAGATGAACTTCAAGAGCGCAAGATCTCTGAAGAAGAAGGCGCACGGCAAACGCAGCAAGATAGGACAAGAACGAGAGGACAAAGCAAGCAGGAGAAAAGAGAGGGAGATATAATTACAAGCCTAGCCAAGGGGAGAGCCCTACTTTATGACTGGATTCCGGGAGGCATCATGAACCTCCTGCTCTCAGCCGCATCTGCTTGATATGAGACGCAGCCACTCGGCGGCCTCCATTCCCGCCCTCTTCCCAAACCAGACAAGAAAAGCGACTGGATACAGAAAAAAAAGGGGATCCCCTGCCATAAGGCACTACCCAAGGCGCTTCCCCCAGACCCGGGATCAGGTGTTGCGAGACGTGGCGCGCACGACGCTGGGCCGTCCCCGAAGATTCGCAGGACTGGCCTCAAATGCTCCGCTGTCATTGGAGAGACGAGACGTCGTGAGCGAAGGGGAGGGTTGCTAAAAGAAGAAGCGGGATGGAAAAGGAAATTCAGATGGCACTGTGACTTGACTCCGATGCTGGAGCTGAACAAGCACCGGCGCGCAGGCCTGGACGGCAGGGGGCACACGAGTGATATAAGGTTTTATGATGGCTGCAGATGTGGTGCAAGGCTGAGAGCACCTTTGTCTGCTTGTGTGTTTCCCTACGTGTCTGGTCAAGAGAAGTCACATAACTTATGTAGAAGTCAACTCTTGTCATTAGTTTGTTTGGAGGAGAAGCCATGCCAAGGCCCGAGCCGCTCTCCTCCCCCCTAAGGCAGCTACCAGGCAGCACGAGTCTCGCTTCGGCCCATCTCTGATTGGCCCCTCTCCCCTCCGAACCGAGGCACCCCCCTATCCAAGAGCTTAAACATACGGCAATCTCCATTATTCATGCACTCTGCACTATTAACCTTAAGTTCCTTTACCTTTGACGTGAAAAGCGTAAGAAGCAAATGGCTCAGCGATCGTCTCCCCAGTTCAGAAAGCGAGTCGTCCTCTCATTGGCCCTGTCTATCTCCGATGGCTTGCAGCTTCACTTTCCCCCAAATGAATCAATTGACTTGTTTGGTTCTCTCTTCAACAATCATTTCTCAAAATAGATCCCCGGATCTCACTCACCGAGTAATTCCTAGACACAAAGCACCACCCGACTCCGCGGCGGCGAGTACCTATCTTGTAACTGTTGCGGCTGCTCCGAGTCCTGCTGCTAGATGCTGGGCCCAGGAGCTGTGATCTGATGTGATGCGGTTGAGTGACATTGTAAATGCTGACTTGCTTGTGCTGGTTGGGGAGTTGGAAGAAGAGAAATGGCGATGAGACGCGCATGATGCACGTCTTTGATGATCGTGAGATGTGAGAGCTGATGATGGAGTTGAGAGTCTGTCCCTTCCTTGCGAGACGTTCGCTCATTGCGCAAATTGATGGATCGATGCCCTTACCTGGGGTAAAAAACAAGAATCTCAGATATATGGGACCCCACTCATTGTACAGTTCATAGAACCGTTATTATTACTAGTCACTAGTCACTTGATAACCAGACAGGCATGTATGCACCATCCCTCTACTCAAGCGGATATGCAATGCGTAGCCACAATCCTGACATAACGGGCCTCTCAACCCTTCCCAGACGCCTGCCGATACTTTCAAAGGTATGCCCTCCCTTGCGCTCATGCCTCCTAGAACGCCGTATGGAATCTTCACTAGACCAGCCCCACGGTAATCATGCGAAAACTATTGTACAGGCTGCTGCAGGACCTCTTCTAATGCAACTTATTGACCCAAAGAGATAACAAAGGAGACCACGTCGTCAGCGCGGGTATGTTGCCGACGACGGCCGGTACATGGACGTGCTGGGGTCGGGAGGTTGTCCATAGCCATTATTGTATTGCCGTTTCGCCGGCCGAGCTAACGGCTCGTCGTCTTCGTCGCCGCTGGACGTCAGATCGATGACAGCGGCTATGGGGCGCTTCCCGCTGGTGGATCCGAGGTTCATCGCCGCTGTGGATGATGGCTCGCGGGCGGCCGGTGTCCCGTACGCGCAGGGAGTGCTTACTCGTACACTGTCGCCAGACTTTGTGACCTCAATAAGATCATCATCATCATCACTCGCAACACCGTTCGACTTCGACAGTGGTTCTGGCTTGGTATGCAACTCCCATTTACCGTCCGGTTGTATGGTCACTTGATCCACAGACCGGGATGTATTCTTCAGGATATCCTTGACGTATCTGGCAAGCCGTCAGCACATGGCAAGGAATGGGATGGACCTGGACCTACTCATCGACAGCCAAGTTTTCAAAAGGAGCCGAGTTATTGCATATAGGGCAAAGCCATGTTGGGCCCTGCTCCTGCAACTGCAGGTACGATGTAGCATCAAAGCATTGGACATGCCGGCAAGATATTGATCTGCATGGTAGGTCGATCCTCAGTGTTGATAATGGACATTTAAGGGATAGGACCGTAGCAGTTGTTACAATATCTGGGTCTCGAGACTTGTCGACCACTAGATCTGAGTTAGTAAGAGTCATCATAGAATCCAGAACACTCACTGTCGTTAACAACTGATTCCTTGGTTATGCGTCGGCCCGTTTCCAGTTTCTTCACCAGATCCACCACGGATACTATCTTCACCACGTAGATGAGTAGATAGAATTTCTGTTCCAATTGTCAGCACGACCACCCATTTACAGCGGCGCAGAGGGAAGAAGTAGTGTGTATGTAATGCAGTAAGAACTTGGAGTATAGGGGCTAACTTGAAGAGGGTAGCCACTCGCCTTATTTGTCAGGGCGTAGGTCATCTCAACATTGTTGGTATATGTTGGAACCTTGAGACGTAGCTCCTTCGTGATATCTACTGGTCTCGTAGAGCCCGGTTTGTTCTTCAACCCGCGTAGGTTGGCCTTAATCTCTCCCCCATTGACCTTGATCTCCGACTGGTGAGGAAAGGCGATATCTTGCTTGCCATGGCCCTCCGCAGCACAGAATACCATTACTCTTAGTGATGGGTCTAGTAAAACTCTCGACAAAATCGGATAATCCGAGACTCTCAGGCTGATAAGGACGGTATGTCGATGTGCCGTCATTACTAAAACAAGCCGTCAGCCTTGCGCACTCGCACCACGGCAAGCTAACTCCTCCTTACCTTGACATTCCTTCGTTTCAGCGAGCTGCTGTTGAATTGTGTAGAACGGGCTGGGCTTGAATTCCAAACCTAGCAGCGATCAGAGCCTGTGGGTAGCGCGCCGAGGGTTGGGCTTACTTTGATATCCTCCAAACCGAAGGTTGTTCAGTCCTGCCCCCATGTTGTATCCGCTGCCCGAAGCGACGCCCATGTAGGATGGAGTACCGGTGGCAGCTGGGGACAGTGAACTTGTCATGCTGGAGTATTGTGAATTACTAGGCAACAGCGAAGAAGGGTTCTCGATCATTCCCTTCAGGCGATTGAATGCGATGACATCTCCCCGCCGCGCATGGTCTCGAATTCCTGAGAAGTGAGAAGGTCAGTCTGGGCAGAACATATCGAAGCCGGAGCGAATAGGGGCAGGTAGGGCTAGGCTCGAGGCTCCCCGTCAAAGTACATACTGTCGATGATCCGTTGTTGGAGCTCAGCCTTGACTCCGTTCTTGTTCACGCCTTCGTTGCTACAGATCATCTGGAGAGTCCTGTTGAGCATGCCAGAGTTCTTCACCAACCGAGCGAGGGGCTCGGCATCGAGATGCCCACCCCCCATCGAGGCCATGGTGGGAGACTTAAGGATAAGGGAAGGCTTGACCGGTGGTCCAATACATAAGGACGAGAGGAGGTGGAGATGTTGTGTTGCGCTGCGCTGCTTGGGTCTCGGCGAAGGATGGGAGTGGCGGACACAGTCTTTGTCTAGCTTCGCATTCGCAGAGAGCAGACTTCTATCATGCCGTGAAGCTTTATAGCCTTTTTCATACTCGACCGTTCACGCTGGACGTTGGAGGTTTTCCCACGCGCCTCGTCACCAATTCATCGCCGAAAGAGGTCACCGCCTTTGCAGAAAAGAAAGTTTGCGCTTGCGGGGCTTGTCAAAATATCAAAATATTTCGCGATTCCTTCGACCACTGCGAATCATTGCGAGGTACCTACTTCAGACTCCAGCAACCCCTTCGAATTACCATTCGTAATTTAATTCTACACAATGGCGAAAAGCGCGCGAGCAAGCACGAAGAAGGCGAACCATCAGAGGCTGAAGAGTCGGGTTTTTGGGCCGGTTGAAGATGCACGGACGGAGAGACTCTCAGCAAAACTTCTTGAGTTGGCGTCGCAACCAAAGAAGAGAGAGGATGTAGTCATGGAGCCTCAAGAGGGTATGGAATATGGTCTTTGGTCAAAGTGTCAGATCTAACAACAAGCCAGGCTCCACCGAACAAAACAGTGCCGCCCCGACCGCAGAGAGCAAGGAGACTGAAGGTACAATACTTGCCCACATCTACCATTCTACTTAACGAGGTTCTAATACTATAATTCAGGTATGGAAGTTGATCAAGATGCCTCGAAGAGTACCTCCAAGCCGAAGTCTTCTAGAAAAGGCAGGATAGAGAAGAGACGAAGCAGCCGCAAAGCTTCAATCGTGTTCCCGAAGTACAAAAATGGCAAAAGAGTTGGGCCCAAGACGAAGGGAAGAAGATAGGCCATTAGTACAGAGTTCAATTTCTTATGGTTGCAGAGGCGTTATGGGGGTTCATTCTGCAAGGAGTTCCGGGATATGTGCTCCTGTGAGGGGATTTCCTTTGGGGCAGACGTGGGGTTTTCCTAAAATTTGCAGGCCGTTGTCTTGAAGATATCACCATATAACCTGTGGAATTCTGAGTATGGATTAGCTATGTCGAGTTCATGAAAACACATTGGCTTGGCACTTGACTTGCTTCCAGCAATATACCTAATGAATGGATATCATGAATAAATTTCTTGCCAGTCCGATAAGCTCTCCTTATCGCTTCCGGTACCTTTTGGGCAAGACGCGTTCGCCAAGACAGATCACCGCGATGCCGTGTTAACTTCTTGAATACAACTCTTTAATGACAGCGATGACCCTGCGACTGGGCTTCGCGCTTTCACATTAGGAAATCTCTTGTTGAAAGGTCTGCGAAACCCCAGTCGTGGACTGGGTTGCCATTCGTCGAAATGACACCCGGAACTTCAACTCTATTGCTCACCGCAGCTAATATCCTGATTCCCATCGCAATTCTTACCTTTGCGAGTGGCTTCTTCCCTTACAAACCATTTCTCCCTGGTCTAGCTGAATATGAACCTCTCGAATATGGCCCTCCGCCTGAGGCGCCGTTCGACAAACTCGTATTCATGGTCGTCGATGCTCTCCGGAGGTAGGGAACCACCATTGGGGATTCGGGGAGAACTAACATTCGCAGTGATTTTGTCTATTCCGGACTTTCTGGTTTTGCATTTACTCAGAGGTATGCTTCAGTAATCTACGAGATAATGAGATAGCAGGCTAATCTGTGCTTATAGTCTCATTTCCAGCGGAGCAGCAATCCCTTTCACAGCCCACGCTACATCTCCTACCATTACAATGCCAAGGATTAAAGCCATTACTACCGGGTCTATACCGTCCTTCCTCGATGTTATTCTAAACTTTGCAGAATCAGATACTACATCATCTCTAGCCACACAAGATACCTGGCTTGCACAAATGAAGGCAAAGGAAGCGGGCAAAATGGTCATGTACGGGGATGATACGTGGCTCAAACTCTTTCCTGGGATGTTTGACCGCGCTGATGGAACATCAAGCTTCTTCGTTTCGGTTAGTTGAGTCTAGAGAATTATAGATAGCATATAGCTGAATATAACTCCTCAGGATTTTACGGAAGTGGACAACAATGTTACTAGACATGTTCCTGAAGAACTGATGCATGATGACTGGAATACCATGGTCCTACATTATCTCGGCCTTGATCACATAGGGCACAAGACTGGACCACGAGGGTAGGATCTCGAAAATCCCAGATCCAGTGCTCAGCTGACATCTCGAAAGGCCAAATATGATCCCTAAGCAACGTGAGATGGATAGTATTGTCCGTCAGATTTACGAGGCCATAGAAACAGAAGAGTCTCTCAAGTCAACTCTGTTAGTACTATGCGGGGATCATGGAATGAATGATGCTGGTAATCATGGCGGTTCTGCCCCTGGTGAGACGTCACCTGCTCTGGTCTTCATCTCTCCAAAGCTCAAGACTATCACATCCGGTTTTGAATCTCCTGCTTCGTTTGAAGATGAATTCCAATATTATACTGTTGTTGAGCAGTCCGATATAGCCCCTACGTTGGGAGCCCTGCTTGGCTTCCCAGCGCCCCGAAATAATCTGGGAGCTTTCATTACTGACTTTCTCCCATTTTGGCCCAACAGTATGTGACAACACAAATCTAGTGGGGCTCTGAAACTGACAAGGGATAGAAAATGACCAAGTGCAGATCCTGCTACGGAATGCTAGACAAATTCTGAACATCGTCACTGCCACGTTCCCTGGTTTCGAATCCGACGGGGCTTCTGATGACTGCCATAAAGCCTCCTCTAGCACTGATGAGCTTGCATGTCAATGGAGAAGTATCACCCAGGACCTGGCTGAGATGAAGGGCGGAGAGCAAGACATTAACGGATGGCTGATAGCCGTATCAAAAGTAACTCACCTCCCCCTCATCATGTCACATTGCTAAATAATACCAGTGGTTAAAACAAGCACAGGAGTTGATGAGCAGCACTGCAAGCAATTATGATATTCCCAGGATGTTCACAGGCCAAGCCTTTGCTTCAATGGCCGTCTTGCTAGGATTAGTTGCTGCTGGTCCAACTCTTACACGCTCTGTGAAGACTAGCTCTCCTTTCGCTTGCATCATCTTGCTATATGGGGTCATGATGTTTGCAAGCAGCTATGTTGAGGAAGAGCAACATTTCTGGTACTGGGCTACTTCGGCGTGGCTAGTGCTTCTCTTGATCAAGCGGTACGTATCATTCTTCGCGCAAAAGCTCGGGGCTCATAAAGACTTAGCACTCGCATCTGGGTATACCCAGCTTTCTCAATTGTTCCCGTCTTTGCTGTAACCCTTCTTATGATAAGAATTGCCAGACGATGGAACCAAACCGGGCAGAAATTTGCAGGAGAGCCAGATATTGCTCGTGCCTTTTTCTCTGATCATAAAATGTTCCTTTGGGGACTTGTGGTTGTCACTTATTTGTGGAACATACAGTTCCTTTCAACCAATGGTTTCTCCCGCTTCCCCCAAACTGCTTCTGCTGTAATTGCAACAGCTCTTGCTACGGCATCAGCCACGTTCAAAGTGGCATTCACTGGTCAAGATTCCCCCGAGCTTATGACTGGTCTGATAAAGACAATGGCAGACAACGAGAAAGGGGCCTCTCTCGTGGCCCGCGCAAGGGTTACTTTCATTGCTATTGGCATCTCGCTGATCTATACTCTTGCCACTGGGCGTGGCCTGCCAAAACGTCCAAACCGTGAGTCTTTGCTACCCTTCATCTAGAACCTTGCATTGACTTTATTCAGCTACGATGAAAGCGGTGCATTATTTACTGCTCCTTTTTCTGATTACCCAATCCAGGGCTACGAACATACCCCTATTCCTGCTCTTTGAGGTTTTATCCCACCTCCTGAGCGATCTAGACCTCAACCTCGTCGAGATCACCACGACGTCCTTGCTCCTCCAATATATGTCTTTCTTTGCCTTTGGGGGTTCGAACGCCATTTCTTCCGTCGATCTCTCGAGTGCCTACAACGGCGTGAGCGGCTACAACGTGATCGCTGTAGGAGTTCTCACATTCGTCAGCAACTGGGCGGGTCCGATATTCTGGGCGTCTTCCACAAACCTCATGCTCTTGAAGTTGCATGAATCAGGACATAGGAACCTGCTGAAGGAACATCTGGCTTTGCTCACGGTCTTCGTGACGAGCAGTCTCTTCTTTGTCATGGCTGCTTGCACACTGCTGCGGACACATCTGTTCATCTGGACGGTGTTTTCGCCGAAATATTTATATAGTATGGCTTGGAGTATAGGCCAGCACCTGGGTATTAACGTGGGACTCGGAAGTCTGCTTTTCTGGCTTGGCACGAAATACACACAGAGGTGATTTTAATCTGGCTGTAATTGAAAAGCGAGTACCCAATAGAGTTAGAATTGCATTCACATCAGAAGTCTTCGTGCAAAGGCAGTTTAAGTTCAAATCAAACTATCGAACAAGTCATCAAAAGCGTCGCCCTTTTTCCGCTTCTTCTTCGGACGTTTCGCCGGTGTTGACTCGGCTCCCTTCGAAAGCTCTGCTTCTCCCATACTCCGTTTCTCTTTTTTCTCTTTCTTCCTTGACTTCTTGACTTCAACACCATCATCCCCTTCCTCCTCAGCCTCCCCAGTCTCTTTTTCTTTCCTCTTCTCCCCAGCGATCTCCTCAACCTCATCCCTCCGAACCACCTCTCCCAGATCCAGTTGCTCATGGTCCACCACTCCCTCAGCAACCGTCTTCTCCTCCGTACCCTCATCTTCCTCCCCCTTCCTCAAAGGCAGGATCAGCTTCCGGACCCTCCCTAACGTCGCCATCAGCATGAGTCCCAGAGCCGCATACTGATTATCCGCGACCAGACCCGAGAAAGCCCTAGATTACACATTCCACGCATTAGTCCCTCTTCCCTCCTTGCCACACCATATGCCCAATTCGCAAAAACTCACAAAAAACACCTCGGCATCAACAAGTCCCTGAAAAACCCCACCCGTCTCTCGACAGCCTCACGTGATCCCACCGTCTTCCTATGTCCCTGACCATACAGCAGCACCTCGCGATCAAGAGCCTCAAGCTCGATGATCAGCTTCGAGACGTGCCGTCGGAGCTGCGAGAATGCTTTCCACCATTTGGACAGCCGGTGCTGGTTCTTGTTGCGGTGGGCTGTGGCTAGGAGGAGGCCGGAGATGGAAAGGAGTTCTGGGTGTGGGGCTGGGGGCGCCATTCTTCGTGTGCCCGAACGAGATATGTTATGATGCTTTTAAAAGTATTGAGATGGTGAGCATATCATGGAAATGTACAGGCAGAGAAAGACATTTTGGCGGTGGGTTTTGGTGCGGCTTTGGGGTTGCAACTTTGTATCGAGAAATCGACCAGAGTTGAAAGGCTCGATGTGACACGTGACCAGATAAACCCCTCGATGGACCTTGGTGCCCCTGACGATCGATGGCGGGGTATTTGGGAACAGGACTTGGAGATTTGGGTGAATTAACGTTCTGGGAGTATTTTCGTTTTATTTTATTTGTTTTCAATCTTATTCATCTTACGTATCAAAGATATACGTACAATGTCCAGAGAGATATCCCATAGATGAGTAATCACCCCCAACCTTGGTGTTGCTTGTTGCTATTACGCGACTTCAAAAAACCCAGAATCTCAATTGCGAAACTCAATTGTGCTTCTGTTCTGCTCTTCTCCCGTCTGTTTTGCTCTCCCTCACTCTCCCTCTTCCACTCCCTCTTTCTCTCTTGTCTTTTCTCGCCGTCCTCACCCTCCCTCTCCCGCCCACCATGTCCGTCCCCGAGGACCAAAGCCTCGCGCCCTCCATCTCCGTCCGCAACCTCTCCTACACATTCCCCGACAAGTCCACGGGCCTGCACCAAGTCAGCCTCTCCCTCCCCCCAGGCTCCCGCACGCTCCTCATCGGCGCCAATGGCGCTGGGAAAACCACTCTTTTGCGCCTCCTCGCCGGCAAGCGCCTCGCGCCCTCGGGCACCATCTCCATCGGCGGTGTCGACCCCTTCAAGGACGGCCTCGAAGGCGTGACATACCTGGGTCTCGAATGGGTGCTCAACCCCATCGTGCGGACGGACATCGGGGTCGCGGAGCTGCTGCGCAGCGTGGGCGGCGACCACTACGCCGCGCGCCGCGACGAGCTCGTGCGAGTCCTGGATATCGATCTCGCGTGGCGCATGCACGCCGTGTCGGACGGCGAGCGGCGCCGCGTGCAGTTGGCCATGGGCTTGATCCGGCCGTGGCGCATCCTATTGCTGGATGAGATCACGGTCGATTTGGACTTGTTGAGCCGCAGTGATTTCCTGGCCTTCTTGAAGCGCGAGACCGAGACGAGACCTTGTACCATTGTCTATGCGACGCATATCTTGGATAATCTGGCGGCGTGGCCGACTCACCTGGTGCATATGAGTCTGGGGAAGGTTAAGGAGTGGGGGGCGATGGATCAGTTTAAGTTGACGAGGACCCCGGAGACGGGGAATAGCAGGCTGGGTGAGTTGGTGTTGGCGTGGTTGAAGGATGATTTGGCCGAGAGGGGTCCCAGGAATATGGGCGTTGGTAGTGAGGGGAAAGCGTACCTTAACCCGGGGGTTGGCGGGTATGGGAGTGAGCAGAAGCCGGTCTGAGCTGCTGGTTGCATTTTGGGTGGTGACGATGTGATGATGATGGTCTCTTTCTGAGTGCCCGATTTTGCTTTTGCTTTTCCTTTTGCTATGAGCGCTTCAACGGCTCTTCAACACGGTGCATGCATGGTTGGCGTAACATTTAACATACCCAGGTGTCTTTTATCACTACGGACTCAACGATTTAGAGCTTGTCTTTATATTAAACATGGCAGGCGCAGCATCTAGCATACATGGGTCCCTCTCAAGACTCAGCAAGATTACAAGAATAGACGCGCAAAGAGCCATCCTCGCTCGCAATTGCAAGTTCCATCCCGCTCTCCCCTGGATGAGCTCTATTTGCAGGTTTCCAAGCCAACTGTGTAATTGCCCTTGCCGGGTTCGCGTAAGAGCTTATTATTCCCTCATTAGCTAGATTCCTTGCTCGGTCTGAAAAGGGGCACTTACATTGGAGAAGCCAATTCGATCTCCTGAGCGGAAAAATCTCCCTTGATAACCAAGCTGTAGATCTTAAAGTGGCCCGTCTCCATCCCGACTGCGAGACACACCTGACCATCCCCTGTCTCCGCGTCGAGGAAATCTATCGCCGTGACGGGACCCTCCTCCGTGATAGTAGCCTTGTGAACAAAACCTGCTGACGCTTCATCCCTTACCCAAATCTTGACCTGCTTGTCCCGTCCCGCTGTCGCAAAGAGAGGCAACGGGGTCGGCGCCCATGCCGCATCCAGGATCATCCGGGTGTGGCCTTTCGGATCTAACGCAAACTGTGTGTATTTGGACTTGTCAGTAGCGTCTCGCTGGAACACTGCCCATTGCCGGTCACGACCAACGCTGAGCAGATACTGGTCGTCTGCGGAGAAGCGCAGCCGGGTTACGGTCAGAGAGTGTGCGGTGAGGGGAGGCTTGATCTCATGCCAGGTCTTCGTTTCAAAGAGCCGGATCACAGCGTGGTCGATAGAGCTGGCCTTGCACGCTGTCGCAACGACCGACCCATCATGGCTGGCTGCGAGGGCCGAGATCTCGTAACCGTGCCCGTACAGCTTTTCCATCTCAGGCCACAGAGTATGCCGTGATAGGTGTTCCTCCGTAGGTGGATAATCGAGGTCCAATGTGGATTTGTGGACCACAGAAGCTGGATCGATCGCCTCGCGATCATTCTCGTTGCCGTTCAGCACTTCCTCGTCATCCCCAATTGCTTCTATTGCTTTGTTAGAGAGACCAAGGACCGGCATATTAGCTGCATCTGGCATCTCTTCTAGGTGAGACCCTCCAAAGCCGCAAAGTTTGCTCAGGAGATTCGCAACGGCCCTGGGTTCGTTGAATACTCGGAGGAGCTTCTCATCCGCTCCCGATACAAATCGAGATGAATCCAAAGAATCGATGCAATTGAGATCATAGCCGTGGATCTGGGGCCTTGCCATCTCATGCCAGGAATACTGTTCCCCACGCTTCCACTTAGCATGCAGTCTGGTAGTTTGATCGGAACTGGTGGAGAGGAGGTAATCGCCGTCCTGCGACCACGCAATGCCGGTGATGGATTGTGTATGGCCACTGATACCCACTCCTTGGATCCATCGATCCTGCTCGTCGCTGTGATTCCACAGTCTCCAGCTCCCAGTCCTCCCAAGGCATACTACTGTTGAGCCAGAGGGGGACCAGAGACCAGTCCAGAAGCCTCCGGTACTACCAGTAGCTGTTGTCGAACCTTTCTCGGAGCTGATCTCTCCTAGTCTGGTAATAGTAACCCACACACCAGTCGTGGCATCAGGCTCCCAAATTGCTAATGAGTTATCCGCAGATGCAGAGAGTAATTGCAATTTCTTGTCTCTACGCCATCTCGTGCTATAGATCCAATCCTCATGCCCAAGTAGAAGCGCTTCAAATGTAGCTGAGTAATCCAGTCCTTGGGCCTTGAATCGATGGGCTTTATTAGACAAAGACTTTCCCGGAAGGAAGGCTCCCAACGAAGGATCTGCAGAGGCGGCTGCCGCTGGCAACTCTTTACCTTGGTGAACTCGCCACAGGCGGATATATTTGTCCTGGCTCGCAGATGCCAACAGGAGATCGCTGTGTGGACTATCACTCTCTTTCGTGAATTCCAACGAGCGGATCCACCCCTCGTGACCAGAAAGAGTAGCTTGGAGTTTGAATTCCGGTCCGCTCTGGGAATCTAGGACATAGAGCTGGATGATATCTTTCGTCCCAGCCACCGCAAGCACGTAGGAATCTAGCGCACCCGTGAGCGGGCTCAAGGCCATCGCCAGGGGAAAGAATCTTGGGGTGACAGTGATAGACTGTCGTAGGCTGGCCGTGTTCGATTCATCAAGACACCAGATCTTAATAGTGGCATCTGCAGAGCCGGACGCAAATATTGTTGCGCCAGGTGCTACTGCTATACAATTGATGGAACTTGCATGGTCTGAAATCGTCTGAGCACAGGTGTAGTGTTCAGAGGTCGTGGCTCTCTTCCAAATTTTGACGGTCTTGTCAACAGAGCCACTGAGCAAGATCCCCTGCGAATTGGGGACAAACTTCACGACATTCACAGTATCAGTGTGGCCTTGGAGGAAGTCATAAACACCTCGGGAGCCAGAATTCTGCAATCATGTCAGACTTTGATGCCGAGACATAATAAGTACGTTCATGTGACAGAGGATGGCACTCCGTCAGAGAGGCTTACTTGAGGTCGCCATAATGCTATATTCCTATCCGCTCCAAAGGCCAGGATTCCACTCTCGTCCCAGTCGGCGGCGGCAGGATGCCTATTGGCACCGGCCGCCAGATACTCGGCGTTGAGCTGGACCATCCTCAAGGCATCGGCAAGGCTGAGTGAGGAAGAGGTGCCTCGAAGAATAGAAGAAAAAGCAAGACCAGACGAAGCGTAGAAGATCTATCCCATCGAGCGGCAAGGTACAAACATGCTCATGCTCCAGAGAAGCTGGAACGTCTGGGCTGGAGGAAGATGGTGGCTTTTCTAGGGTGTTGGAATCATTTTCACGGATTTTTATCGCCAAATTTTGTCACTTGCGGTACGGCTTCAGAATGGACGGTTTTGCAAATTTGCCATTTCTTCGCTGGCAATGCCATCATCTTCTTTATATTCTAAATGATTCAGGATGTCTCTTCTATGTCTACATTTTATATGTATATATATATATATATACTCTCTCTCCTCAGCTCTGCTTTTCCGGAACAACATCAGATGTGTGGGAGCAGGTTCTGCTGACTCAGCGAGGCTACCAGCGCGCATTTTTCAGGGCTGAATGCTCGTCGCGAATCGCCTCAAAAACAACATCCATCTTCCCTCCGTTGACGAGGTCGAGTCCCCGACACGGCCGCTGTAGAAGCCCCAAGATGGCGTCCGAGACGATCCCCATCACCGTTGAGTTCACGTAGGTGGTTCCCGCGATCCTCTGCAAGTGAGAGAGACAGCAGCAGCTAATCCAAGCGGCTCAGGGGCGGTCTCGAGATGCTCTTCGCGGACCAGCGCAAGCACTCCCTCTCCGTGCCCGCAAAGGACGAGCGCGGACAGGCGGTCACCGTCGGATGGCTGGTGCATTACCTCTGCGTAGAAGTCATGAAGGATCCTCGAAAGGAGATGTTCGTGCTGGACGGTCACGTGTAGGCCCCCCCTTTTCCCCGTCTCCCTTCACCGCCTCCACCGCGCTCTCAATCCGATGGGATCAAATCACTGCATTCCACATTGCACCGGTCTGAGCAGACGCACTCGCCTTACAATGCGTCTGCACCGCGACTCTTCACCGTCTTCCCCAGCACGTTGTTTCACCCTCTCTACTGAGCATGGCCTACACATACTTACCTTACCGCACATACATACATACATACCTACATAACTTACCTACCTTACATACATATATACATATATATACACATATATACATACACATACCATACTTATAGAGCATCCCTAGCTAACCAGCCCGGCTCCGCGCAGACGCCCAGGAATCCTAGTCCTCATCAACGACGCCGACTGGGAACTTGAGGGGGAGGCGTCGTACGCGCTGCAGGCGAGGGACAACATCCTCTTCGTGTCGACGCTGCACGGGGGGTAGGGTACCAAGGGTAGGGAGCTGCGCTGCGCTGCGGCAAACCTCTCCCTTCGATCAGCGCTGTGGTCTCTCTGTGTGCTCTGTCGAGTAAGGCGACGTACTGTACTGTACTGTACTGTACGTACGAGTCTTGACTCTCTGACCTTGGGGTCCGAGTAAGACAAACAGCCAGACCAGATGCGAGCATCCCCCCTGGGGTCAGGGAATCAGAAATCTCGCCGCATTGGTTTGTGCTACAATACAGTACAGCTAGCACCGCGTACCGTGGTCCTCATCCTCAGCCCAGAAAGAGAAAAAAAAGCAAAATAAAATAAAAATAAAAAAGCCCTTTCCGGTCATTTTTTTTCTTGATAATAATCGAAATTTATGTATGCAGATCAGGTGTTTGTCATGCGATGATTGATTGGGGCATACAATGTAACACAAAAAATCTCATCACATCCATCCATAGAAAAGATTGATCGATCATATATATAGAGCTTACTTACTTACCTTAGATGGATGGCACGGGGAACCCCGAAAACCCCGGGGCTTTCCCTCCTTACCCCCGCGCGTCTTGATTTGATTTGATTTGATCTCCTCCTAGGATAAGGTATCGATCTTTTGTTTGTAAATTATATTAAGATACACATATCAATCAAACGATCCATCCATCTCTCACTCACTCAAATCTCCCCACACCACCCCCCCTCTCCCCCCAGCTTACCTTAATCCCTAAACAAAACTAGTACCCGCCGATCTCCCCTACAGTAATGAACCCAGAGCAGCGTTAATTTCTAACCTTACAAAATCCCTCCCTTCCCTCCCTGCCTGCCCTTACATACATCAATCAATCCCCCCCCCCCCCCCCCCCTACTTTAGATAGATAGAAAGGACAATCAATCAATCAATCAGAGAGAGTAAGATTTGGAATGCTCCATGGAGCCTAGTACACTGGGGAGAAGGAGAGGGAGATTTCTAGGGATTGGTTTAGGTGAGGTAGGGAGGGGGGAGGGAGCGCGATGGATGGATAGATGGTATATTGATTAATATTGAGGTATGCTAGCTAGTATGTAAGTAAACCCAAGGTGTGTAAGGTATGTAGCCAGCCTGCGCATAGGTCGGTCTGATAAGGGATATAAGGGATAAGGCAGATCTACAGTAGCTAGCTATCTATGTGTATGAAGTACCTAGTTTAGAGAGTGAGAATTTATATATTCCGTCAAAGAATAAGAGTTTCTTAGAGAAGCAGGGAGGTAAGGTACCTTAGGTAAGGTATGTGAATTAATAGAATCCATTAAGTTTTTAGTATAGCAATAAGAATAAGGGTAATATTACTACTACTACTAATCGTATAATACACCATCGAGCCGGCCGTGAAGCCTTGCTTCGTCGTAACTCGTAATCTCGTCATGATTCGTAAAAAGATATACCCAAGGTTCCCGTCACTCACGCCCCTTTTTTTTTGGTCCCTCCCTTCCTGAACTACCTAGATGGATGATCAATAGATCCGATCGCCAAATGCTAACGCCCCGCCTCTGCTACTATCGTCATATCCATCTGAAGGCGCATCGTCACAGCTCGCGACGGAGCTCGCCCCGCCACTCCCGCTGTGGCTCCCAGACTGGCTCGCATCGTCCGCGTCGAACATTTCGTACTGGCCCTCGCCTCCTCTCCCGTGGCCCGCGGCGGGGCCCATCATGCCTCGTTCAGTGCCGGTTGGAGAGGCGTATCGGCCACCGCCGAGACCCGTATCTCGCGGGCCTGGATTCGAAGAAGCTTTCGGGTTGGCGCCGACTTTTCGGTCCTTGCCACGGCCTTTGATACCCTTATTGCTGTTCTTGTATAGGTTGGCGAAATATTCCCACAGCTCTTTATCGGCGGACCCGACGATGTCCCCGTCTTTGATCGAGGCAAATTTGGAAGTCAGATCACGGATAGTCTGAGCATGGAATTTGTTTTGGTGGGACTGGAAGCAGATTGGATCAGTTTGAGCGCCTGAAGACAACTGAAGTTATGATGAGGAAGAAGAACTGAGTGCGATGCCGCAGAGAGAGATTGTGACAGAATCGAGACTCTTAGAGCAAGAATAATAAACGTGTTGAGGGGTTTGACATGCGGAGAGACCAGAGACAAACCTTGAGGTTGCCAAGTTGTGTAAACTGCTTGCCACATTTATCGAGGCGACACAGATATGGCTTGGCTTGGTTGTGAACAATCTTGTGGGCGCGGACGTTTCCACGTTGTGCGAATCTCTTCCCACAGATCTCGCATTGGTATGGCCTTTCCCCTGTGTGACGCCGTTCATGAGTCTGTAAGCTGTAGTTAGTTTGGAGGGTGCATGAATTTAGGGGGTTTGGGTTGAAATTACTCTGAGGTTTCCAAGTTGAGAGAAGCTGCGACCACAACCCGGTTCTCTGCACGGCTAGAGAACCATTGTCAGATAATTGCCTAACCATCTGAACAGGCGTGACAACACTCACATATGGCTTCACACCCGTATGGGCGCGCTCATGAATGTCGAGATGCGTCTTCTGATAGAAGCTCTTCATGCAGTTCTTGATCGTGCAGTGGTACCGTTTCCTGCTGGCTTTCGCAAGGCCAGCCTCGTCCTGGATATCCTTCGTGAGCCTGGATCTAGTCTCCTGGCCAGAGGCAGTCACTCCTGCGCTCTGCGCGTAACGAGGGATATGAGAAACACCTACCACAGGTCTACTCGGATCAATAGATGAGCTTTGCTGTGGCGGCTGTGTGCTCTTGGACTTTGCCTGGATTGCCTTCATAAGAGTGTCGACCTCGGTATCAAAGGTGACCTCGCTCGACCCATCCACAGGTGTCGTTGGGGCGATGTCCTTGCTCTTATTCACTACCAGAGTGGGCGAGTTCATCGGGGTGTTCCAGCGAGACTCTGATTTGATCGGTGGGCTTTGGCTATGAAGCTCTTCCACGAAACCTTGCCGACCATTCTGAGCATATGCGACTCCCCGGCCCCCATCAGTTCCCGAATGTCCCAAACGAGGAAGAGGTAGTTGTTGGACATAGTGGTTGGGGAATGTAGGAATCAGGATGTTGATATTAGCACCACCATACGCGTTGAAACCGAAAGGATTATGTTGCACGGGGAGCTGCTGGCGCGGAGCCCCCAGATTATTGGAGGGAGGTGCGCTGTATGGGTTGTGGGGGATGTACTGAGGAGCAACCATTGCCCGGGCTAGAGAGTCTGAGGAGCTTGCTCTCGAGTCGTAGGACGGGGACTGTATCAGACCTGAGATGTCCATCGCGGCGTAGCACGTATCGACGGAGTGGTGCGGGCGCTGCTGTTCAGACCAGCGTCGCCAGGCCAGGCCTGGCGACTGAGCTGTAAGTGCCAGCGTGCCGGTATTGTCTTGCTCCAGCGCAAGACCCAGCGTCGTGATAGCGTGGGTGTTGGTCCTGCAGAAAGCTCGAGGGGAGAAGGTCTCTTAAGGGGTTGGGGGGGGGGGGCTAGAAGGAAGGATAGACGGATGCAGAAAAGCAAAGCAGATGTCTGGCAGAAAGAAAAACGAGGCGAATCCTGTGAGCGGAGGCAAGAAGATCTTGATATACGCGCGTATAAACCTATATATACGGCTTATATCCCACGGATCTGTGCGTCTGGCGTCTGGCGTCTGTGCGGTGATGAGGTCTGGCGGGCACAATCTCCAGACCGAGGCTGTACGATGCGATGTGATGCGGCGGTCTCGAGCAGGAGGTGATGTTCAACGAGGATACTCAACGACTAGACCGATCGATCGGACGGTGTATGGATAATGGAGGGGTTGCCAGACGTTCGGTATTATCTCCGAGATCCCCCTCGACGGCCACAGGAGAGGATTCATACATATACATAAGTCGCGATGCCCCAGAGCGCCCCCACCCCGCTGCGCTCAGTTAGAATCAGAGATTGAGTGAGCGTGGAGTTGGGGAGCGGCATCCCACGTCGCCCACGCGTGACTGGGTCTGCCAATGGCCAGGGCCCAGGGCTCAGCATCAGCAGGGAGAGGCATCGAGGCATGGATTGATGGATTCGTGGAGGCATGGCGGGCAGGGCGGGCAGGGCGGGCATGGCTGATGGCGGTGAAACGGACCCGGGGCCCAGACAAGGCTCTGGAATGTCCTGGGTCCTCTCATTCTCCGGAGGACGGTGGAGTCGTGGGACGCGCTGCCAGACAAACGAAAAGGTCGCGATGGACGAGGATGGAGATTGGAGAGAGAGACACTAGAGGGCCTGAGTGCCAATATGCGCAGGATCCGACTGGGGCCTTCGCGCAGGGGTCGGATCACGACTCACAGCTTTTCGCATCGAGAGGGCCGGACGGGCTGGTGAGGCGCTCTGGGGGAGGGCAAGACGAATCATGATGGAGCAGCGAGATGCATCGATAGATCCACAAATCAATAAACCAAACCAATACACCCCGAATGCAGATGAGGCATGAGAACGACGATATGCTTGACGGTTGAGATCCGGCCGTGGCCGAGGCAGATGCAGAGTCACGATGTGGCTGGCAGATATGGATCCTCTGGAGGCACGGAGTCCGTGGTGATATGCCTGTGAGATTGTGAGCAGTAGTAGTTGTTGGTGTGCGCCACGGAGAGAGGATCATGGAGCATGGTGTTGTCCAAGGGCGGCCACTACTTGGACGGTCTACGGAGTATTTGCTGGGCCATGGATCAGGGGTCTTCGACGATCTGGGATGATGAGTCTGGGCATTTGTTGTTGCAACTTGTATCTGTCCGGCTTCTGCGGCTCTGGCTGCCGGTTTTACAAAGGGGACGCTTCATAGGCCATGTTCGACAGCTCTCCGCTCTGCCATCCCGCTAGGCAGGGCCAAAGCTGAGGGAGGATTGCGAATTGAAGCCTTCAACTCTCCGCTCTTGTCATGCCACCAGACATGATCTCTCGGAATGGTCTATTGTTAAGCAGATGTCAACTCCTCGAAGTTCTTCCTCGTTCTTGATTCTCAATAATCCCTTTTGTCGTTGAAGCACTGTTCAAGAAGAAAGGTTTTCTAGATGCGTTACTAGAGGAGTGACAAGAGAAGACTTTCTTGGTCGAGTGTTCTTCGTGACATGAGGTTGTTTTGAAGCAGCTGCTTCGACTCCGTACACGTCTATATAAGTCTCTCAAAGACCCCGAGTTTCTTCATTTCTGGCCTCTCTTAGATGTCCATCAAGGGAAGTTTACTTTATTTAACCATCTACAGATTTCTCTCTTGGAGGTCTTCTGGTTTGTATCGAAGGCTCAACCATTGAGTCTTCAGCAGCTACAAGGGTCAGGCAAGATATACTCATCCAGATTCCAGACAGAAAGATATCCATGTGCAATAAAACAGCAACATGAAGATGGTCATAAGATGGATATGCATATAATACCTTCCACTCCGGCCAATACCCCGTAAAAGACGGTGTGCGCCGCTACGGCCCCCTTGTCTTACTCTCATGGCGGCGGGCGGGACGGATGGCGGGTCCGACGAGGCCGTCACGGTGCAGGGTCAAGGTCAGGACGTGGGGGGGGTTTGTGCAAGAATTGAATATGGAATTTTATTGTAATAATAGTACTGAAGTTTGTTTATATGATTGATTGGAATTTGATTCAAATCAACTGGATACTCTTAACTTAATTACTAACCTCGGATCCTCCACTGGAGTGCAACTCATGAATCCATATAATCATCCTATACACAATGCAACATCTATCTACCTACCTAATATACTCGGAATCCGGATGCTCTATGGCCTTCCATAACAGGGCAGCAAGAAGCGAGGCCATGCCAGCCATGCTGCGTGGGACTTACTCCGTACTTGGACCTCATCGACAGCATGAATTCAGCCCTCTCCAGCCCGATCAGGAATCCTGCGAGGTGGGAATTCAACTCCAACAACTACCAACTACAACTGCATTGCCTCTCTTGCTTACCGGGATAGATCCAGCAAACTTCCCTCGGGTACACCAACCATCCCAACGAAGCAAGCAAACAAAGGCAAACCACGACTCGGGTTCCAGCCACACGGATTCGTCCCACCGCTCATCCATCGATCCATCGATCCACCGATCCATCGATTCGTACCGTACCGGCCCGGCGCCGATCCCTTCCCCGTCCAGCAGCGCGCTCCCGCGACGGCTGAGAGTAGTCAGTCGCGCGGTGAACATGAATAGATATGAATAGATATGAATATGAATCGGGGATGAACTCACTCTGGCCCTGACAGCGGGACGGCGACCCGGTCGGTCTAGACTGCTACGATGTATAGTTTACCTACCTTACTCTGTAGGCGAGGACGGGAGAGCTGGAAATCTGGAGACGTTGCACGCAAGATATACAGCAATGGACAAGCACAGGGCTGAAGTCCAAGTCCAAGTCAGCTTAGACTCGAAGTCTCCCGTTCCCCTGCGTCAACCACCCTGTACCTAAGTATGTACATGGTTCTACCGGCACTTGCTTGCTGCTCCCTTCTCTTATCTACGCCGTACAGTCGTGCTACTACTCCTACTCCTACTACAGCTGTCTACCTATGCTGTACAGTAGTAGATACCTACCTAAGAGCCTCTTGCGAAAGAAGAACCAAAAGGGACCCCTTGACAGTTATACCAGGGCGTCCCCTGCCGCGGCAGAACGAACGATCCCTTCAATCCAGATAACTTTCTTCCTCAGTTTCTCATTACCTTATTCGCGCTGCATCGTTCTACGTACGTTATCCGAACCTGATTCTGCCCCGTCCCGGCCCCGCGCGCGGCCGTGGGGTGAACGGGGGCCGACGACGCCGAGTTCGGGGCGGTTCGAGGGGGAGTGGAAAGGGGAGAGCGCCGAGTGCCGCTTTCTTCTAACCATCTATCTGCCCTTAGCTATGCTCAGGCTCCCTCTTTCGTCACGGACGTTCCCTTCGACGACCTACAAGGTACATATAATATAAGAAGAGAGACCAAGTCTCAGGAATCATCATCTACATCCTTCCCCTTGCGAAGGTACACGCAAGTAGCACGTCCTCGTTTATGATGCGTACCGATCGATCGATGCAAAGACTGGATGTAAGCTAGATGGATATACATATATGGGAGGACCTATTCATTGTCCCTAGGAAATCAATCAAACGACTGGAGTTGAATAATCTAGAAGTCTGTCTGTCTACTTACTTCCAGGAATCTGGAGAACTACATATCCTAACAGTTTTTTCATTTTTGTGATCTTATCAGCCATCAAATCGTTTTTAAGTACCTTACCTAGTCTCAAAAAGATATCGATTCAATCAATCCTCTCTGACAACAACAGACTGAAGAATCTACTAAAGATACCTTACCTATCTAGGTCCTCCTCCTACCCTAGACAGTAAGTAAGTTATCCAAGACATCATCTCACAATGCCCAATTCATGGTAAAAAAAAAAACAAAAATAAAATAAAATAAAGCAAAATAAATAATCAACAGCTTTACCTTATTCAGGGACTTTCTTGTAGTAAAACTCGCGAGGAGGCCAAAAAGAAAAAAAAAATACAAAAAATACATACAACAGCAGGTATTCGCTGGTGGTCACCCACCCAACTACTAATCTGCCGATCTGAAGCTTGAGTATGGCAGAGCGGACGGGATGCCCTATTTTCTTCAGTCTGTGGTCGTATGTGATAGTTTTTTGGTTATGGGATATGATAAAGTAGGTGTTGAAAAATTGGGGGGGGGGGGGTAGAAAGAAAGGAAAAAAAGAATGAAAGAAAGGGATGAATGAAGGGATGAAGAGATGTAAGGAAACAAATGAGGGGTAGAGGAAGGAAGGAAGGGAGGGATTGGGGACATGAATGAGTTTCCTGGGGATTTGGATGGGAGAGGTAGATGGATGGTCGGGAAGGGATATATATATATATATATAATATATATGTCTTCAGGGTAGGTGGAGGAGGAGAGGTCAAGTCCTTTTTCTCGTCGAAGTGCGTATTGGGTTTGATGGCTACCTTAGATAGCCGGCTCAATTCATGGATTTCTGCGTAGATAACTAACTTCCATCATCGCGTGAAGCAGGTGAACATGCTGGTCATACTGTGATATCTGGTCTGGTCTGGTCTTAGCATACCTGCAGAGTGTATGAAGCCTGCAACACACACGGAGCTTCGCCTGTCACACACACACACACACATATATATATATATATACATATATTCTTGAAGACATGAAACGTCCTCTTTCTATTCATACATTCATCTAGCCCAGAGAGGCAGGTAATACCTCACATTCTCATACACCAGGAACGTCACCCACGTCGCCGGCAGCACCTTGAAGAGGTTCGTCCCCAACCCCCTATAGAAGCCTCTCCACCCATCCTCCCTCCAGACGCGAGCCACCACGCCCCGAATCCCCCTCCCGAACCTCTCCTCCGCATCGTACGTCTGCAGCCTGCTCCGCACCACCTGATACGGGTATGTCACCGTGCCGGCCACCATCTTCGCCGCGCCACTAATCACCAGCGTCGGGGCGTTGCCCAGCTTCTCCTCCCCTCCTCCTCCCGCCTGCTGGTCCGCTCCCCGGATGTAGGTGCGCCAGAACCGCTTCAGCGGCTCGTACACGGCGAACTGCACCGCGCCGTGGCTGTTCCCCAGCAGGCTGATGCCCGCCCCGCGATAGAACCCGCGCGGTCCCTCGGCCGCCCACACGCGCCGTGCGCCCTGCCATGTGCTGGGATAGGCGCCGGCGGCCGAGGCGTCGCTGCTCAGCATGCGCGTCTTCAAGACCCAGAGCGGGTTGGTCGCCAGCGTGATGGCCGTCCCGGAGATGCCTGAAGCGATGAAGTAGTCGGCGGGCGAGAGACCACCACCACCATCATCGTGCTGCTGTTGAGATCCCGGGTGGCGGCGGTGGAATTGGAGGAGCTGCCCCTCGACGATGCTCTTGATGTAGAAGAAGATGGCCCAGCTGCTGGCGTTGCCGAGTAGGTTGGGCGCTAGGCCTCGGTATAGGCTCTGGATGGGACGATCGCTGGAGAGGAGGGACTTGAGGATCCCGAGGCCGCTGATGGGCGTTGGGGAGGCACTGCTGCGGTGGACTCGGAGGGGGTCAGCTAGGTTCGTTGGGAGCTGGGAGCTGGGGGGAGGGGGAGGCTTACTTTGGAGACGCGTCTTGATCACGTCCAGGGGGTGGACGGTGAGGGTGGATATCGTGCCGGCGGTGAGGCCGGCGATGGTCTCGACCAGCGCGGGGGAGAGGCGCGCATGGTTTTCATTCATAAGGGACGTGGGACGGCGGTCATTATCATGGTGTGGAAATTGCTTGCGAGGGAGAACAGTGGTGGTGGGTATGACGACGTTGAAGCTCTGGCAAAAAAATATTTCTCAGTTTGCCGAGGCTGACATGACAAACCTCACTGGGTCCGGGGCTACTTTAGCAAATAGATTTGAATACTGGGTTTGTCAGATGGCTTTTCAAAAGGCTTTCAAAGCAGATGAGCTGCTGTAGGTCGGTTCCAAGTGGTGATTGCGCTGCTTGGCGCTATAATACAAGTATTCACACGCAGAGAGCTTCCTAACCAGTCCAGTCCTGATCACCCTGCAAAACGCCTCCTATGCTAATCTTACAACATTGATCCTACGCAAAGCCCGTCATATGGCCGCAACTTAACATCTGTGCCAGCACCCATCAGAAGCCTGCTTGTGCGAAACCTGTCTCGTAATAAAGGAGTCGAGCTTATGCGAGAGGGGAGAAGAGTCTATAAACCACGTCAGGAACAGCACATCGGGCGAGAGTAGAGGGTTGAGGAAATGTACCGGATGATTGATGGTCGCGGCTCGCTGCGGGTGTAGCCTATATCTGTCAGAACCTATGTCCAGTTGACTATATCTTCAAGCCATACCAAGGTAGAGAATCAGGGGGAGGTAGCCACTGCTTGAGGTTAGCCAAGATCAAAGGCCGGCAAAGGGCGGGAGGCATACTAATGAATGGCAACGCGGGACAAGTCAATGACCTTGCCAATGCGCTCCTGTCTTGAGGTCAGAACAATCCGAATATATCGTCGAGGCCGGGGCTGCGAACCTTGGTTTCTTCTGAGAGTTGCATATCGGGCTTGATCTGATAATATGCGGAGTCGATCTTGGGAAGCTGGGATGGAATTAGCTGATATCCAGAAGAGCATCGGATAGGAACATGAGGACGTACGAGCTTGGTGCTGAGGTTGAATGTAGCTTGGAGGATCTTGAAGCAGAGATAAGTTGAAAAGAACATCCTGGTATCGCAGTGCTTAGTCATCCGGATTTTTTCCTGAAGATTCCCACGCGACTCGCGACGACAGGCCTCGAGCTCTCACTCCCCACGTACTCAATCACATTCGCAAAGATGTCGGGCGCAAGGCATTGGTAAGTCTCTTTTGTTCCTTCCCTTCCTGGAAGCCGAGGATGCGAATCTAATAATCTTTAATAGGGAGCAGGACAAGGAAGCCACCGTCTATATAGGCAATATAGATGAGCGAGTAACGGACAGCTTAATTTGGGAGCTTATGCTTCAAGCCGGTCGCATCGTGAACGTCCATCTGCCAAAGGACCGAGTAACTCAAACACATCAGGGCTATGGATTCGTGGAGTTCATCAGCGAGGAGGACGCAGAGTACGCCGCCCGGATCATGAACCAGGTGCGGTTATATGGAAAGCCTATCCGTGTCAACAAGGTTCGTCTCTCCCCTCTTCCCCGCCTACTTTTCTGGCTCCTACGTCTCTCGATACATATATGGATAGATACTGACTGCTGTGGGCTAGGCATCAGCAGACAAGCAGAAGACGGTCGAGGTCGGCGCCGAGCTCTTCATCGGCAACCTGGACCCCCTGGTCGATGAGAAGACGCTCTACGATACCTTCTCACGCTTCGGCTCCCTGATCCAGGCGCCCAAGATTGCGCGCGATGAGTCTGGCCTCTCGAAGGGCTATGGCTTCGTCTCCTACTCCAACTTCGAGGCCTCCGACGACGCTATCGCCAACATGAACGGACAGTACCTCATGAATAAGGACATCAGCGTACAGTACGCCTACAAAAAGGACGGCAAGGGCGAGCGCCACGGCGACCAAGCCGAGCGCATGCTCGCCAGCCAGGCCAAGAAACACAACGTCATCCCTGAGGTCCCGCAGATGCCCGCGCAGCTGCTCCTCAACGGCAGCGTGCCCGCTGCCCCCGCCGCCATGATGGACCCCAACACGCCCCAGATGGCCGGTCCGCCTGTGAACCTACCGCCAGGCTTCGGCGGCCGCCCGAACGTCGGGTATAATGCAGTGCCTCCCCCACACCCGGGCATGAATGCGCCGCTGCCTCCCCCGCCTTCGGGCTTACCGCAACGCCCTCCCCCGTCGCAGGCTGGCTATGGCGGGCCTCAAGATTTCCATCCCCCGGGCTTCGCCCCACCGCCAGGATACCCGCCGAACGTCCCGATGCCTCCTGGCTTTGGTGGCGGCCCGCCTGGTGGGCAGTTGCCGCCTGGCTTCGGGGGCATGCCGCCTGGTTTTCCTCAGGGCCAGCCGCCGGGGCCTCCAGGTTATGCTCGGAGGTGAGGAGAAGGAGCAAGGGAGGACGAAACAGAATGAAGAACAAGCTATAACCGTGAAACTTCGGGCGGTTGGATAGGAGATTCAAGATCCGATGACTGCAAAAATCACCACGCGGGAGTGGTTGCGTTACCGCGTACACAACAGTTTAGGCGTTAAAAAAAGGGGCGTCAAGGGGTGAGTGCCAGCCATTTTGATAGGCAGCGGAGCAAACAGTAACCATCCTTCTAGCTCATGAAAGCAAGATACCACGTTTTTCCCCTCAAAAAAAGAGTATGTATTATCGTCAGACATGGAGATTGATTGGAAGGAGCGGGATATGTGAGGAAGAGAAAGAAAGGAAAAAACCCATGATGCCTTTTCTTTTTATTTCGCGGAATCTCGCCAGTATTGTACAGTGATACTAGTAATAGCAAATGCAGAAATATCTAAAGGCAGGCCGGCAACCGCCAACCTGCCTGCCATGCATTATTCAAAGATGTTTGTTTCCTCCTCGGGTTTTCTCAGATTCCCCAATTAATTCGCCTATTCGGCCCCTTGAGATGGTTCAGTGTCAATCTTCATGCCATCCCCTTGGCCATCCGCTTCCACCTGCATCTCCTCCCCCTTGTCCTCGACCTTTTCCTTCTCAGCTTCCAAGTACCAGGTCTCCTCAACCGCAAGCTTCCTGCGGAATACCCTTAGCCAGCGTTCGCCCCATTGTCTGACCATGGCGTCCTCGCTCCCCATATCACCGCTTTCTACTTGCTCGTCCTTGGATCCCGTCGCCCATCCGATCAGCGCATCCTCCATCACCTGGAACAACTCCTTCATGCTCTTCCTTTCCCTCTCGACCGTCTCCTCCAGTAGCTTCTTCTGCTCTGGCAACAGCCCCTTGGCGTTCTTCGCTAGTACAACCTGTCTCAATCGTCCGGTAACTTTACCGACCGTTGCGCAAACCATCTCGAACACAAATGCCTCACTCAGTCTTCCGCCCTCCTTAGCCAAGGCCCACTCGATCACGCTTGTTGGGCTCAGGATGGTGTAGTTAAGTAGCTTATCCACGATGTTGACTCCGATCCCTGGTTGATCCTTCCAGTAGTCCATCACAGAGTCGATAATTTGTTTTCTAGCAGGCTCAGAGGCGGGGCCGATGGCAAGGAGGCGCTCTTTGCAACGCTCGATGCAGGAGAGGACGTGAGAGAGCGATTTGGAGCCGATATAGCAGATGGAGGTCATGTAGGCATCGGTGGAGAGCACAAGAGGGTCAGGGAGATTCATGTCTGTTGCTTGGGTGTGGATTCGATCGATGACCGACTGTATCGCATCTTCTGGGGACTTCTTACGGAGGAGAGCCAGGATCTCTTTGCCCTCCTGGCTGAAAGGAATACCTGTTGCTCTGTTAGAGGGAGGTTTTGAAGGTTGGGAATGGAACACTTACTGTCGTCATTGTACTTGAAATCTGGAGTGTCCTTCTCCTTTTCTTCCGTAATCAGTTGCTGATAAGGTTCAGGCAAGGTGCCTTTGATACGCTGAGCAAAACTGAGTCGAATCTCCTTGTCCAAAGCCCCTTGTATGAAAGCTTTCTTAGGATCCAGATTTGGAAGGGCGACATCATCAATCCACTCTGTCCACTTCCAAGTAAATCCAAAGTTACTAAGATGATGAGAAAACCAGTCCATGAACCTGTAGCTCAATTCAAGATCCATCGAATCCACGTTTCGGTACAAGTAGCGAATAGCACGTCCCAAACTGGGAGCAATTGCAGCAGGAGCGATCTTGCATGCTTCAGTCAATACCGAATGGTAGTAGACAAGCTTATGTTCAGGACTGGGAAGCTGGAATAACTGGGAAAAGACGGCATCAACTGCAACATCTTCTGGCTTCCATGTTGACCTGTCGCCTTCAATGTCCCGTAATCTATCGAAAGGGGTAGCTCTCTTCACGAAAGTGTCAGGTGCGAAATAGCAGTCAAGGTCGATGAGAAATCGTGCAGTCGCCATTCTATTGTAGTCCAGAATATTGATGGTGTCAACGATCGAATCTCGTAATAAGCAAGATGCAATATCAGTGGTTGGCGGCACGGTCTCAATGTCTTGGTTGGCGTAGACAGAGAAGTAAAGTTCGGGGAGCAGAGGCCTAGGTCCAGCATTCACAACATCAGGGATAGTTATCGCCGGGAGATCGTGCTTCGGTGCAGAGGCAAGGGTATCTGGGCCAGACTCAAGAAGTACTTTCCATGGGCGAGGAAGACAAGCCAACTCCCATCCAGTAGCTGCTTCATGTTCCAGTTGCTTTTGCAGTAAGCTGAGCACACCATTGGGAGCCGTAGCTTCAGCCGTTCCGTTTCCAGGATATGGATCAACCAAACTTTGCAATACATGTGGTTCACCAGCAATAATATCCGTGTTTTGGACCATACTGGCAGCCTTCTGCTGGGAATCCGTTGACGAGGAAGCCATGATGTAGGGGATGGTAAAGAGAATGATTTTGACCAGCTCTGGTCCAAGATTCTGGTTGGCATAAGTTAGTTGTGCTCAGGCGCGTTGTACCTCGAGGCTTACTTACCTCCTCATTGTTCTCAGTCTGCAAATCAACGGCCTTGGCCAAAATATCCTCTAGAACCGGGAACACACCCTCTCCAGTAAGTAGGCCCTGTAGCGAGCCTAGGAACTTCAGGAGAAGCTTCACTTCCCTCCACTCGCCCTTCGCAATGGCTTCATTCGTCAATGCGGCAGCCCTGTTCAGGATCTCCCCCACTAGGTCTTGTCGTATAGTATTCATAACCAAAACGACAGCCGCCACAAATGGTATCTTGAATGGCTGTTCGATGACCAGCTGTAACGTCAGGGAGTAGAAGTCATTCCGAAGCTCCTCGTCGTCACTGTTGTCGCAAACCGTCCTGGCAATTGAGACGACTTCATCTTCGACGGGTTTTAGAGGCAATTCGGCGATGGATAGTAGCTGCCTGCGAACTTTGACTACTAATGGCTCTTCATAGCGGCGACGCATTGGCCTGCGATCGTAGTCATCCTCATCTGCGGCGCATTCCTGTCAGCCTTGTTTTTTTTTTATTTTCCTTCTTGCGACTCTCAAAGCCGCGGGACCTAATTGGAATTACCTCTGTATCTCCTTTTCCTATTATTATAGCCCCCACGACCTCCACGAGGTCTTTGATCGTAGTCGGCCATGGTTCGGTTTGTTTGTGGTGAAGGTTTTGGAAAAGAAGCTGCTCCGGGAGCTCACAAAATAACGGAGACTCGACTGATGGAGCAGTCGTGTGTTGCTGCCTCAGAAATGAAGGTAAATATGACTAAGCAGTCAACGGAGCAAAGCCTTGCGTCTCGAGCGCGTATTGAAGTTCCCGAAACCTTCAAGCTGCCAGGGGCATTTATATCGATGAACAGAGAATTTATCACCAGGAGTACCGGGCGGCTTCTTGGACTATATGCGAGCCGGGATGATTCAACTACGAGCAAGACTCACCCCAATGAGCAAGCGGGGTCACTTCATCAGATTACGAAGACAGTTAATTAGACAGGTAGGTTCGTACTAGGGGAATGTGAATTGTGCATCAGTCTCGAGGTACGGAAAGTCTCTGATGATCTCTGCACCTGCATTCAGCCAGCCAGCCAACCCTTTTTGATAGCCACTCATGGCACAGTTGACCAGAAAGGAAAAACGAATCTTTTGACCGTGCCAACCCAGGCGATAGCCATCCCATCGCGGAAGTAGCCCATTCCATGCAATCATTGAACACAAGCGTGCCATCAAATGTAAAAGTACGCCTGAATCTTTGGGATAGAGAGAAAAGGAAGTCCAGCCACCAATCTGCTCGCTGTGGAAAGGGCGCCGGTAGTGCAACAAGAAGAATAGAAAAGCAAGAGGCCATTCCCATCATGCAAAAAAAGTCTAAAAACGAGGTTCGGGAAGAGAACGGTTCATCAAAACCCATGACCGTGGACCAGTTCATACCGGGGGAAAATTCGCCATCGAGGACTGAGGAATGCCGTTGCTGGACTGAACAAACAGAGCTCAACGGGAAAATTCGTCTCGTGGGTATTTCTTCATGCCAATAACGCATACCATCATAGATCCTGCGGTTCCACCGTATTTTCCGTACTTCCACAACCAATCCCGGTCCGCAAATGTTGGGAACAAACATAGGGAAGGACCCGTAATATGATGAGGTGGTAGCCGGTGTGGAGACGCTCAGGACTCGACTTTAGCAGAGCCGACCACCGAGCTACAGGAAAGCATTTTATTCATCAATCATCCACGCAAGAGCAACTTCAGTCTAATCGCGCCATCATTTCTTCTTTGGCCATTGGTGTAAAGTTGTCTATGTCGAGGCCTCGAGCAGCCAAACTAGGACGCACATGCGGCGGGACCAGCCGGTGGTTCAGGTGGGGGGCTATGGAGAGTTCTGGGAAGAGTTAGTTGTGAGAAACGAGAGTATTGGCGGGCGAGCATACCATGACGGGAGAAATCGAAAAGTGTAGGTAAGTCCTTGACTGGGCCACCTGGATGACGAGAATCGGGGAATCGGGTATCTGGATCTCGCAGCTCATCGAAGAATGGTTGGACCATAGCATCAATGGCTGAGAGTCGCTCGGTAGGTGTGTATTCAAGGAGGCATGAAATCAGATCGATGGCGTTCTGATCAGCCTTGCGGAATACCTTGTTGAACGGGTGAGGCTTGATTTGAGGGAATTTATGCTCCATGTAGTTGGGGTTCATGGTGCGGATCTGATCCCGAGTTGGAGTGCCCAGAACTTTAATAATTTCCACCAGCTGATCAATTCCAGATTCCCCGGGAAACAGAGGTTGACCAAGCATCAGCTCTGCCATGACACAGCCCGTCGACCATACATCTGTGGTGTGGTTAGCATCGTTCGAAGCAGGGAGGGGGAATTGATGGACTGACCGATCTTCGTTGTGTAATTGGTGGCGCCGAAAATTAATTCTGGGGCTCTGTAGTAGCGGGAGCAGATATATGAGACGTTAGGCTCGTTTTCTACGAGGATCTTGGCGCTTCCGAAATCACAGAGCTTCAAGACACCCGTGCTTGGATCCAAGAGCAAATTTTGTGGCTTGATATCGCGGTGGCAGATGCCTTGGGAGTGGATGTACGCGAGAGCGCGGAAGAGTTGATAGATGTAAAGTTTGACTTCGAGGATAGGCATGGTCGTCTTCATCTTATTGAAGTATCTCGATGCACGGTAGACAGTCTCGGGCACGTATTCTTGTACCAGATTGAGGTAGACCTCATCCTTCTGACGTAGCATGGATCAGTATACCTCCGACCTAACTTGGCGGGGGGAGAGGGGGAACTTACTCTCTCGCCATTCGAGTAGTAGAAGGCCTTCAGCTCCACGATATTCGGATGCCGAACAATGCGCATGATCTGTAACTCGCGATTCTAATGCCAGTGAGTATTGGCCTACGGGTGGAGGCGGGGGATTTCGCGCACCTTGAATCTCTTGTCCTGCAACACGCGCTTGATGGCCGCATCCTCGCCCGAAGGTGAGAGCTTGGTCTGAAAGACGACACCGAACGAGCCGTTCCCCACGATCTTACATTGTGTGTATTGCATATCCCGGGTCTCTCCAGTAACACCATCTTGGACCTTCTCGCGAATAACTTCTAGAACACGGACGTCAGTAGGGGCCCCCAGGCAGAAGCAGGGCACGGGGATCTCTCACCTCCCATCCTCAGACTCGAGAAGGCAGCCGGCCGATTTTGCGACATCTCGAGGTCCAAAACACTGTTGCTATCGCGAGTGCGGAGGGCTCAAGACGAGAAGAGTAGGCAGGAGGGTGGTCGAGGGCCTCGTGAAGTCCGTGTTGGGCAATTGAGGACAGGGTTGAGCGAACGAACAGTCAATCCGCGATCAGTGATTGAGTATGTGGGCCGTTTCGGTAACGTGACGAGCGCCCACCAAGGGAATATTCACCGTTTTTGCTTTTGCAGCGGGAGACTAGCCGAAGCAGGTGTGCGGCTGAGGGCGAGTGTCGTTAGTGGAGGAGATGATGGGGGGGGGATGCAGGCGGGAGGAGAGGGGGGGGGTTGAAGAGGCGGTGGAAAGGTGATTTCGAGGTGTGCAGTCGGGATTCGAATGGTGATGATGCGAGGTTTGGGTTGTGTGGAGGTGTCGTTCGTTTGACGAAGTACGGTCGAGTTGTAGTAGTTTGACTCGTGAGCCAGGTAGTGAGGTTAGGTAAGGTCAGGCAAGGTCAAGTAAGGACCCTTGGCCCGAAAGATTGGCTATGCTCACGCGCTCGAATTTGGAGGGCTTGGGAGGGAGGAGCAGCTGGGACTAATCACAGCTGGGGGATTTTCGCGGCTGGTGGTTGGAGGAGCGGCCGGCCGTTTGATTGTGCGGTCACTGGGCTCGACAGTCGGCGTCCGAGTGGAGTGCGCTATTACCAGCAGGAATCAATCAGTCAATGGCAGGCGGGACAGCCTGTGCTACCGCGACGAGCTGGCCGGTGCTTAGCAGGATGCTGAGCCTGAGCCGGCCTCAAGAGGGGACCGTAGGGGGGACCGTAGACAGTAGTTCTGCAGCGTTGCAGGTGTGGAGCGGGTTCCAGTCGTTGGAAGTGGAGAGCAGGCGATGTAGAGACTGGACGAAATCGAGGGGAGACTGGGAGTGGGCAGACCAGGCGCGATATGAGTGGCGGACAGCCGGGGGGGGGGGGCAACGCAAGTGGGACTTTGGAGCATCCACGAGCCCAAAGGATGGGTCCTGGACTCCTGCGACTTCGTGCGACTCCTGCGAACGCTTCCTTCTGGGTCTCTTGTGGGTTGCTAACTTTCGCTGGGCGTGGGCGGGTGCGGGCGGGCTCGAGTCGCGATAATTCTCGTAGGGGAGGATTGTCGAAAGAATCTGTGTGGGACGAGAATTGGCCTGGAGGTCAAGTCGTTCTGTGGGCACTGTGTCGCTTACGGGAGCCGGTTAGCTTTTTCTTTTGGACTGACGTTGCTGGCGCTTCTCCTGCTGCAGCACCGGGGCCGGGAGACTCATGGGCATGGGGGAGGGAGCGTGGACGATGGGAGGAGCAGTGGTCTCTCTGCCTGCGTGGAGGTGGAGAGGCGGAGGGGGGGAGAGCAAGGGGAAGGGAAGGGGAAAGGCGGGGGCGTGAGGGTGAGCGCGTCAAAAGGGTCAAGGAGGGAGCAACAAGAAGGAGAACTCGGGATGAGGAAGAGGATGAGGAGGAGGAGAGGTAGGAGAAGTAGAAGTAGGTAGGTAGGTAGATTGGATTGGAGGGAGTGGATTGTAGGTGTTGTGGTGGTGGGCAAAAGAGAGAGAGTTGTGCTGCTGCTGGTGGTGATGACGACGATGACGATGAAGACGACGATGGAAAAAGAGTATTTACCGGACAAAGAAACCCTTCCGGTTAGAGTTTGAGCAGCGTAATGGGGAATCAACCTCAAGAGCTGTTGCAGACAGGATGGTAAAGTATATAGTCTTGTGTCGAAAGGCTTTGGTGCGGGGTGGCTGTTGTTTTCCTGGGACGCACACACGATCGTGGATATACGGAGGACTGCAACCGGGTGGCGGGGTAGAGAAAGGTCTTCTCTCAGCATGATTTGTCTCTGGTGGGTTTATCCCTATGCTTTGTCTATTTTTACTATATTTTTCCGTTTTCATTTTGGGGTTTGAGTTTTGTATAATTATTTTTTATTTTTTATTTTGATTTTCTAATTTTTTCTTGGCTTTTCTTTTCAACATTTGCCCTTCTGCTGTGATACGCGTGTGTGTGAGAACTCGCTCCACTCGATTCGCTCGACCTGGCTTTCTCCTGTCACGATCATGGGATCAATTGCAACCCCAGTTCAACCGTTGCCCCAGTACCATGCGCGCCATCGTCAGGTATCGTAGGTTATTGGAACCAGCGCTGCATCTCCAGACTCCAGAGCTCCAAATACGGATGCAAATGCATAAGCGTATCGCAGAAACAGATCGCCCTGGATCAGCCCGCCAGGCCAGGTGTTGGATTCCCCGCTGGATCCTCGTGGGCGAGACATGCCAGCTCTGGCCCTGGAGCTGGAGCGGAAGCTGATTGCTACATCGGGCTGTGTCTGCACCCGTCACGTTGCGAACATTGCTCAGTGCTCACGCCTCAGGTACATACAATGGGGGAGCAGAGAGAGAGGAGGGACGGAGGCAGAGAATAAGGATCGAGCACGCACCGCATGGAGTTCCGTTTCATGTAGGGATGCGTGTCGACGGCAGCTTACAGTACAAGATGAGGCATCTCCTTGTATATCAAGATCCGGCTTGCCTATGCCTACGGGGCGCTGTATCGACGGCATGGCCACGGTCAACCACGGTCAACCACCATCTCCCCTTGCCCTCCGCGGCTGGCCACTGGTAACGCTCGCCTGCTACACGCGTGCCGTGTGAGGGAGTATGCCATATCTGGATCCTGTGGCTGCCCGCAGCTCCGAGGAGTTTGTCGAGTCCTCGAATCCTTGGCTCCTCCATCGTGAGGCTCTTGTGGAAGGATCTCAGACCTGTGTTTTGTCCTGCATTGTCCAGTTTGAATGAAGCTTACTCTCTACACAGTATAGGTACAGGAGGATTTCGGTGTCCGCTGGCAGCGATGCTCCGTACCTACTTCTACTGTATCTACGTACCTCGGAGTGAACACAAGAGGTAAGGTAAATCAGTACATATACTCCGTATGCCCCTGGAGCGAGAAGGCTGAGAATTGATAATCAAGCACAGGCCACTTCGATCTCGTCGCTGTCCACTCCCTCCCTCGTGCCTTGTAGGCTGTAGCCTCGCGGCTACTCTTAAGGTTATCTGATACACACCTCGGGCTCGCTGCACAGCCAGTCCTCAGATGCCTCTCAAATGTCTCGCATTAGGAAGAACTCGGGATCGATGCGGGAAACAAGGGCTACGGAGTAGTATGTGCAGGACTTCGGACACGAAGCGCGCGATTCCAACGATCGGTTCTTGGTATGGACCAGATGGAATCCTACAAAGCTCGAAGGCTCAAAGCAAATTATATGCCAGCCCTAACAACGCTCCAACAGCCCCACGGTCACGCGCCGAGAGCCAGAGACGTCATACCCATCTCGTATTTTCTTATTATTTACGGAGTATACGGGGTAAATGCCGTCGGCCTCGTCGCTTGGCGGGCTTCTGCGGCCGTATTCGCTCCTAGTCCCTCCGCAAGAGACACGGGTTTAAAGCTTATTGTTATTTGCATGGTGTCTTCAGCCTTTCAGACGTGCGACGGAGGGTTAGCCACGAGCCGTGTTCTGCGTTGTGACCAACAAGAGGCTTGAAGACAGAGGCCTGCTTCCAACTCCGCCCTTCACACGCTTTTCTTAGCGCTTCCCAATGGGGCTCGTGACCTGTGCCCCTGTCTTCCGGGCCAGGGAGGGGTATCTGTGCCTCTTTTCAAAAGCCACCACTACTGTAGGCACAAAGTCCGCTTTGTGGCCGTCACATACTTACCACGACTACTGCTGTACAGTGTTATTTACGGAGCACGCAGTATCTGCTGTATTGTCGGCATGTATTAGTTAAGCAGTCAAGTTCTGGAATCGACCCTCAAGACCTGCACATCCAGACCCGGCAGAGCCGCTTGAGGCCAAGACGAAGTCCTCGCGAGCCCAGCCTTCAGAAGCAGAATGCCGTGAACTCGGTATAACGCAGGGGGCCATTCTCTACGCCTGACAGCTCGCTGCCGTGGAACAGCCCGTGCCCCTTTATCGAGCACGAGTTCGAGGTCGAGGGCACCGACATATGCAAAGCCACACATTCGGAGGAAGACTTGAGTGCTGTCTCGTCCACATCTGATTTAAGGGGGTCAAGATTCACGCCCACGCAACCTCCCAATAGCACAGCGCGACAAGGAGCTTGAAAAGGCCATTCTCATATAACCTTCGGATTCGAAAAGATCAATCCTTTAGCTGCACGGCTTCGTCCTCAGCGTTGACATTGCGGGCAAGGCGGGCCGACCAGTGACCGAGGCCTACCTACATACAAACCAATGACTCGCACCGCTGCCGGGTCCAAGTATAACAAATATCATATATGCGCACGATGGTTAGGGGCTTCGTGACGACACTCCGCAGCTGCCCAACACCCATCGTGACTACGGTGCTGTGGATTTCGCCCAATACTCGGAGGGGTATTTTTACTTTGGCGGTTACAACTTACAACTTACAAGAGATACCCCGCATCATTATTCCGCCACCAACGAAAAGAGGAGTAATTAATCCTGTCAAGATTAAAGCAAGATGCGCTCGAAAAGCACAAAACAAGTTACGAAACCAGGAAAATGCGATGCTGCTGGGAAACAACGTCGCATTCAACCACATGTTCAACCGCGACTCGAGTCCCCGCAGAACAGTACTGATGTCTCGATCATATTGATCACATATCAGAAGAACAAAAATCCGCCCATGCTTACCCGCTCTACCCCGAGGGGACCCCTCCAGGTCATCAACGCCACCACTCACACACCCTCTCCTTCTCCCTGCACCGCCTATTTCAGTAACATTCCCAGGATCCCAGCCAACCCTCACGTATGGAGGATTTACTCCGTAGATTCCATCGTCATGGCACGAATCACCGCCACACCCTACTCCCCTGGATCCCTCCCCGGCTCAGCCATCTCACTGCCTCCATCCTTTGCGACCCGCCTGAATGCTGAACGCTGAATGCACAGACTTTTTGCAGCGACACGCATGGCAAGATCTACGCGTCCCCAGTCCCAACTGTGTCACCTCAGAGCAGTCCCAGCCATCCAGCCCATCGCCTTTCACTAAACATCCTCTATCAGTGCGGTAGACCTCTCGCCTGTCCCCTCCCGCATCAGCCCGAAGGCATCAGTGAATACGGAGTTAGGAGCATGCTTTTGACCTCTCACGAATCCACTGTCGTCTGTGTTGAGATCAGGAGACAAGGATCACCACCTCTGCCGAAGGCCAGCGGCTTGTGGCCTCCAGACTTGCTTTTTCCTGTGAGATCGCTTGCGGCATGTGCTGCCCTTCCCCTGCATTTCAAATAATTCCATATCACGTGCTTCTCTCGTTGACGACGACAGCACAACCTCCGATAATCATGTGCTTGTACTGCAAAAGTATCCACGGATTAACCGCCTTACTCGGTATACCTAGTTCCGACCCTTGCCTTTTTATCGTATCATATCATATCACATCATACAGTATATAGTTTAGCAGCTCTCATCCAACCAGCCGGGAATCTGCACTCCCGAAGTTTGAATGTCAAGCGGCATCCCGATTCCCGACCCCTACTCCGAATACTATCTTTGCCGCCGAGACCAGTGACAAGGCCTCGCACCCGGTCTGGCGCGAGTACAAATTCTCCCGTCCCTGCTCTAGTCAGTTTCTGCATGCCTAGCTGTCCCAACATCCATAAGTTCCTATCTCCTGTATGCCGTGGTGCACACACAATGTCTGAGACGATCCTCTCCTCCTTGGCCAGACCGCACACTACATGTGCGTGCCTGACGCTTGCGCAACAGAGCCTCTGCATATGTGTATGGATGGATGGATCCATCTATTAGAGACGGCGAGAAGGTGGTTGGTTACTTCCTTGACATACCGACACCGGGGTAGGTTCAGGTAGGTTGTGACCGGTGAGTAGTCATGATGAGAGGCTGGAATAGGGGTTCGTGAGTTGGCATACGATGTATTTGCTCTGCTTGCTGACTACTTTAAGGGGAGACTTTGAAGCAGAGGAAAGGGGTTAGGCTCATCACCTGATCTCTTGTTCTCTATTCTGTCAATTGTTCATATAAGTACATGCATTATCTATACATATCCATATACAACTATATACACATAATTTATTTTCCCATCTTCTTATCCATGTACTCGACATTACTCTCTCAACAGCCCTCTTCACAAGTCTGAAAATCGCGTCCCTCCCCCCCCCCAACCCTACTAAAACAAAACCTCTCCCCTTCCTCTACCTCCACATCCACATCCACACCCTACCGGCCCCTATGCTCACCTCACCTCACCTCACCTCTTCATAAACAACACTCTTTTGTTTAGCCTTGACCATCCCCACTCAAACGGGGCCCACACACACACACACACTCGTGGCCCTCCGACCATAGCAGTACACGCTCACAAGAGCAAACGTTGAGGAATAATACCTTCTCAAACTGTCATCTGACGCGTTGGGAAAGAGCATAGTCACATTCCATTCCCTACCTATTTTCACAATACTTGATCAAGTCTTGCGTACTATTCCACCGCTTGCTTTGTATAAGTAGGTGAGTAAGTAAGTAAAGAGATAGGTAGATAGATATCTTACACACTTTGAGTACCTGGTTTAGCGTAGGAAAGGAAAGAGAAGGGATCAATATTATATGACATGATTTCAGATGGAACAATATCAGAAGAGGACTTGACGAAAAGAGAGAAGAGAGAGAGAGTTGGTTTTTGGTGAATTATAAATTGGAAGTTGCATATATATGTAAAGAGGTGTGTGTGTGTGTTGTATAGGAGGAGGATCAGTTAGTCAGACGTAGGATAGGAGTAGGAGCGGGAGGGGGAGGGGATGGAGGAGCGGGGGAATATTTCTCTACGCAGGTGGAGAGCCCGTGAATTGAAGCAGATAAATGGCGTTGGGAGAGGATATCGAAGAGTTCTCAAAGACCAGAGCACGAGGGAGAAAAGTAGCTAGGGATATGATATGTGTGGGACAATGCTTTCTTTTGTACACAGGTATCTACGGTGGAAGTCCAAGCCCGACCTGCCTCGCACGAAAAAAAAGGTTCACAAAGAGCCACTATAATACAAGAAGGTCGTTCCCTTATCAATCATGCCTTACCGCCAGCGCTGGGCCAATACGCTTGAATCGCCACCCCCGACATGCAACGCAAGAGAGAAACATATAAGGAAATCTATGGATCGTCACACAATCTTTTTTTCGCCCATCACCTATACAGAAGCGTCTTCCATAGTAGACTAAAAACGGGGAACGCTATTAACACCGGAGAAGCTTGCCCACGTATCGGGGGACCCTGGCGTGGTTGTAGTAAGACATTGAAGATCGAAGAAGAGTAGTTTTGGGGGTCAGGGGGCCGTCCGATATGGTCAGGCGGGCAGCCGGTGTATAGGAGCTTCGTTAAGAGGCATTATATCTCGATTAAGCGGGACCGGAGTGGGGTTGTTTGGTTGTGGGTGGATTAGAAGGGGATCTGAGCTGGAGGGGCGCCACCTCCCAACTCTTGCTGTTCTTGAAGCTCCTCGCTGCCCGCCTCGATGGAGACAGCCATACCGATCTTCGCTTGTTGCTGAGGGTAAAGTCAGCATGGATGTATTGCTCCAGAAGGGATATCGACTAACCTTGAATTGGTCCATCTCAGCTGCGAAGGTTAACTGCACAGGTGGTGCAACTCTCTTCTCCAACAAGCAGCTCAACTTTCCGGTCGAATCGACCTGAGCTCTGAAGGTAGACATTCGGAAGTCATACTTGGCACCGACAGTGGTAACACCCTCCTTTCTCATAGGCATTCCCATGAGCCCGCCTGCCCCTGATAACCCAGCAAACTGCAAGTTCAGATCCACACCAGCTTCCACCTTGTCCGTCAACTTTCGCCAGTAAGAAGTGGTGATGGCACCCTGTGCCTGCAATTGAGCACTGGCAATCCAATCACTTCCCTTGTACTTGGCACAGTATGACACAGCGGTTTCTGGACCTTGGTTCATGGCCGCGCGTTGCCAGATTGCCTCGAGCCCAAGAGCGAGGTTTGGAGTGACCGATTGTAAGTAGCTGCCAATGAAAATTCCAGTGAGACCGCCATCAATAAGAGATGGGTTGAGGGTCTTCACCGAGGCAGTGAAGTCATTTCCCGTGTATTCGTTGTCGACTTGCACCATAGCTTGGTTAGGGCCAGGTGCGATTTGGATCTGGGTCTTTGTGACAAGGGCGGAGTTCCATCGGTAGTTAAACCGAGTTGAGAGTTGACCTTCATTGTCCACGTTTCCTTGCATGAAGATCTATGATTAAAACCATCAGCTTTGTTACACCGAAAGAGCCTCGCGGAATCAACAAAAAACATGATCCACGCCGTCACGAACCTTATTGGTGCCAAAGAGAGCTGCGAATGTGTATGGTGGCAAGCCTTGCGATCCAATGGAGAATGCATGTGAAACTTGGAATAAGGGTTGGATGCTGAAAGCTTTGGTGAGATCCGCCCTCAGGCCTGAGAAGGTATAGTTGTTCAGGAAGACATCGCGCTGGACCTCTCGAGCAATGTTCTCAACTGTTCCAGGGTTTGAAAGACCCAGAGCTTCCCTCCGTTCTTGGAAAGATGTGTATGTGTCTGCCAGAGCTGCAACAGCAGCGTTATCCCACAGGAACCCCAAGGGGGATTCTTTCTCTAACGCGAACGACATGATGTGAATAGGAGGGTTGGCGACACCGATTGGACCAGAAGGAAGAGGGTAGCTAGAGGAGAGAGATGACCAGAGAGGTCGTGATGGTAGATGGTGGTTGGCTGGAAGACGTTGACACCCAGAGATACCGCTGGACTCCTGGACAAGTAGTATGTTCAGCGTCTTTGGAAGTAAATTTTTAGACTGATGGGTTGACGCCTCAGGCGACGAGGCGGCAGCAGAGATGCCGAGCGCGGGTGTGGACGCCCATTGGTCAAACAGCCGACCTCGTCTGTGAACAACGTGGATGCGTGATGATACCTAATAGCGGGATGCATCGGGTCTGTCTGTTGGAAAACACATTTGTGATATTCAACATCCATTGTTTCAAAGGTCATAATTCTGATCTGTGAATAGACTCAAGAGTTTGAGCAAAGCAAGTCTGAATTATCACAAAAGACTGCTGTAGAGACACCGAACTTACTGGCCCTTCTTCCCTGACAGAAGGCTGCCATCGCATATCAATCAATCTTCTTCTCTCTGCCACGGAGTTTTTGATCTTGAGTTGGATCACGAAAAAGTTGGATAACTGAGGAGGCAGTTCTGTATACTACTTAAAAGCCATACTGCCACTTTGACTTTTACGGGTTGCTCTTGTCTCGAAGGACTGCTTAGTCGTCATGGACACGCTTCTGTGAGTGCTTTCTCTCTTTCTCCTTGAGGATGTCTCTACAAATCTTCTTCATTTATTACAATACGCCATCCACCTCCACCTTCTACCTTCCTCTCCATCAAGTACACGATGGCAGATCAATCCATACAAGTCGTTGTCACGACCAAAGTCGAAGAACAGTTCGAGGACTATCTCTCCTTCAAGGCGAAGCAAGCAAGAGAATCCGAGGAACCAGAGCAGCCAAAGATGCCAGGACAATCCAAGGAGGCAGAGGAGCCGAGAAAGGCAGACAATTCTGAGGAATTGGGCCAGCCTTTAATCCATCAAGCCACCGGACTTCAGATCCCGTATCCTCCTGGCTCCGAAACCACTTCGCTGCAGGGGTTTACAGCTCAATTTGAAGAAGTGATCACTCATTTGATGACCCTTACTGATCGTGCGACCATATCCAGTACCGCAGAGATTGCTGCGAACTCTCCCAGATACCGTCGACGCTCCTCGACCTTTATCGATGGCGTTCACGATTTGCCTGATGAGAATGCTTCGCCAATGGCGCCGGCCCAGCTTTACAGCACCATGTCTGGCAGACTCTTCCACTCGGGAAGAATTGCCATTGTTCTAGTTGGACCACCTGCTCGTGGGAAAACGTAGGTTAACCTAGCAGCTCTTGTTTCAGAACTTGCTAAACCGATCTTACAGCCACATCTCTGTCTCTCTTTGTCGTTATCTCCAATGGTAAGAACATCGTTGATATGATGCTGCTGCCACACTACTAAACTTCTTAGGCTCGGAGTCAAGACTCGGGTCTTCCATCTTGGAGACTATCGTCGTGCCACGATGGGACCAAATGTTGATGTACCAGAAGATTACTTCTTTGTCAATGCTTCACCAAGCTCCGTTCTGCTTCGTGGGAAGATCGTGAAGAAATGCCGCGAAGACATTTACGCGTGGTTGAACCATGAGAATGGCCAGGTCGCGATTTACGACGCTGTCAACCCACTGGCTTCTGGACGTAGATCTCTTGCTAAGGAGTTCGCAAAGCATGATGTTCAGGTAAAGAATACATGGTCTATATGATCGTAAGGTGTTCGCTGACTAGTTGTAGACACTCTTCCTCGAATCCTACGTCACTGACGAGAAGATTCTTCAAGAGAACGCACGAAGCGTGAAGATATCTTCTCCGGATGTATGTGAACCCTTCTCTCTTCATCGTATTTAACTAAGGTGTCCCAGTTCGTTGGCATGGATCCTGATGATGCAGCCAAGCTTTACCTCAAGAGAATTGACATTAAGATCCCGTCATTCGAGACCATGAACGAATCCGACCTTAACTATGTCAAGATGATCAATGCGGGGCAAACTATTCAGTACAACAACGTCAGCTTCGGATATCTTTCTTACCGTATCATCTTCTACCTAATGAACTTGCACATTAAGTCCCGCCAAACCTTCTTTGCCAGAGCTGGTACTTCAAGTCACGAGGACTCTTACAAGATGGATGCGCCTCTCTCTGAGGAGGGCAAGGAATACGCAAAGAAGATGACAGAGACCTTACTTGCTCATCGTGAAGCTGAGCGAGCCGCATCGGTCGTTAAAGGTGGAGCCGATGTCCCCCTCAAGCCTCTTACAGTCTGGACTTCTACGAGAAAGCGGACCATTGAGACTGCAGAATACCTCAAGGAGCTTGGATATCCTGTTCGTCAGCGATCTCAGATGAGTCAGCTTAACCCAGGCGTCTGTGAGAAGCTATCAGAGCGTGCAATTCGTCGTATTTACCCCGACGAAGTTCTGATGCACGAGAAGGATCCGTATCATCATCGCTACCCACGAGCGGAGGTACGTTGTTCAGATATTTCACCGCGTTTCTGAAGCTGATTTCTTCACAGTCATACCATGACCTTGCTGTTCGCCTTGAACCCATAATTCTAGAACTCGAGCGTGAGCAGAACGATCTTTTGATCATCGCCCATGAATCCGTTCTTCGTGTTCTCTACGGCTATCTCATGGCCTGTGACGCTATGGCTATCCCTACATTGAAGTTCCCGCGCGATGAGATCATTGAGGTTAGTTTGAGGTTTTTTATACCGATCTAATTAACTAACATTTTGTAAGATCATCCCCGCATCCTACCAGAATGAGGCCAAACGCATTCACATCCCCGGACTTGCGCCTGAGATGATCCCCGGCTCTCCTGAGGACATCAAAATCCCCGTCCCATTAAGCGGCGTCGCCAGCCCTATGTCCAGTATTGGAACTCCAGCTGAACCCGTCAACCCTCTTTCCGAAGACTAGTTGGCATCACTTCATCTGTGGATAGCCTCCAATAGTCGAGTTGTTAGACGATTTAGATGGCACAGCATGTGCATGGTATCACGACTCGCAATTCCCATCGAATTACCCGTGGTTCCCTTGCCTCATCAACGATTTGCATTGGGAGGAGTAAACAGGGAGATGTGGACCAGGCCGAGTACAAATCTCGATGCCTGCGACTCACTAATTCTATTGCGACGATTTCTTTCTTTTCCTGCATTGCCTCTCACTGTTTATGGATGGACATGGCATAGAGGCTACACTTCGGAATGAATGGTGAAATACATACGGCCTCACGGGTGTCATCCTTGCTCTGATGCACAACCCACCGCACGATTTTCTTTTGTAGATTAGATACCAGTACGCAATTTCAATGATGCCAATGAAGTCCTCCGCTCTTGGTGCAAGAGAACACTCGAGTCAAAGAGAAATATTCGCATTTCTTAGATGATCAAAATTGCGACGAATTGTCTCTCTTGACTACCTACCTCACTCTATTCAGTTTCCTCCTGTTGCATCGTGAATTTACTTACTTATCTGTATAAATACTAGCAATGCTGGTTCTGTAATCCTATAAATCCGCGTGGTTGGAGTGTGTCGGGTCTTAGGAGGTAAGGGGAAGAAAGAAGCTTGCTTGTTTTTGGGGGTTCGTCTTGTTTTGTGTTGTGTTGTGCTTTGGGGGGGGGGAGGGGCCTCCTAAATAGATAATCCCACCACCCTACGATCACCAAACGTCAAGCTCTAAATAAGTCTTCTAAATAGATAAATCTATGATCAAGAAGAACCCGTAGTTATTTTCTAGAACAAAGCGCCAAGGACTAGAAGCTAAAGGAATTTTCATCAAAACATCCGAAACGTATATTCATGATGCATAGTGCTAGCACTTTTTATGCCCTTCTCTATCACGGAACCCAGACCTTTGAGTATCTCCCCTACTCATTTTTATTTTCGCCATCGCCACCTTGTCCAGAATGCCATTCAAAAAAGGAAGAGAAGAATACCCCTAAACGCCGTGCTGATGGGCGGCCATCTATCGATCATGCCTGTGTTAAAAGAACCCGTTGTCAATCCCAGAAGAATATACCAAGCTGCGCCTCCCTTCCCTCGCCCCCCCAACCCCGAAGCTAACTCCGTCCGATCTACATAATTATACATTCTCTATCGGGGACATCTTTTCCCTTCCCCTTGTGCAATTGGTGGTGATGAACAACACCATCTGCTAGCCTCTCTAGCTTATCTGAGGGTTCCTTGCTCTTGTCTCTGTCTCGTCTTATCCCCAATTTACTCCGTGCTCGAATCGGAATCGGTTCCCTAGGCTTAAGCGTAGACTCCTCTTCCACCACAGTGACAATTGCATCGCGAGGTTCGCTTGTAAAATCAGTCGTAGGTATCGTGGGGGTATTTGTAGTGACGACGGTAGTACCCGCTAACTCCCTTCTTGCCTCCGCTTTGGGCTCACCTCTATTCAGTTGGTCTTTACTCCGCATAGCTATCCGAGAAATTGTCGAGCTGATTCGATTTTCACCGGAGGAACTCGCAGGCCTACTTCTGCTACCAGGCGCAAACTTTGAGGCTGCTCTGGAGATTCTTTGTACAGTAGTCTCCTCGACTGGAGTTGCTGGGGTAGATGTGGCTTCCGGTGCTCGAAAGCTGCTGGCTGTACTTCCGACGCTGGTGTCTGTGTATGCAATGCTCCCGCGCCGCTCATCCGGCAGGTTAATACTGTGCCTGGGCCTTTCTATCTCGGCTGAAAGCCTAAAGGTTGGCGTGGAATCATCTCTGATACTGGGGAAGTAGCTATGATCCGGTTTGGCGCTTCTTAATGGACTGGACTCGGAGACTCTTACGTCGATCCCGGAGTCGTATGAAGGTGGGTGGCAATCCGTACCCTGGGGTAGTGGTATTTCATACGTAGGCTGTACTTGATAGAACAGAAGGTATGGCATCTCATCCTTCAAAGCCTGCTCGATATCCACATACTGTACTCGATCAGGTTGGGCAAGATCATCATGTCTGATCCACCGGTCGGTTGGATATTGTGGAGGGCGACTGCTGCTGCTAAGTCTTCGGGTAGAGGTAGAATCTCCATCGGCTACCGTTGCGGCTCCGCGGACGAAAGAGACGTAATGCCCAGAATGAAGCGAGTTCCCCCGATGACAAATGACGGACTGTAGTGAAAGCTTGAAGTTACCCATCAAAGGCCCTTCTTCGGGAATCATGTCATCCTCAATGAAGTGTGGTAACCGAATATCCAAAGGTATGTCAATGAAAGTATTCTGTCTGGTAGCTCGGCCATCAGCTGACATTGCATACCGTTTCAGGCAGATCCCTAGAACCGGTCGAGTTTTTGAGAAGTGTGCCGCAACCTCCTCATCATTCGCGGGTGAGTTTTTGGTGTACCAAGCTATATCACTAATTAGTTCAAAAGTCCTAGGGGCTGGGAGAAAGGCATTGTCCCATATGCAAATGAAGTGATGACGAACGTATTAGATTAAAGAACTGCCAAGCAGGCATTAAAACTTCCTTCCGTATTGAGCCCTTTCGGACCAGGGTTTCGGCGCTCAAATCATCCGAGTCAGTTGAAGGCTCTCCATTCTCCTCTTCATGTATTAGTCGATGCCTTATGACACTAGCAGTACGACTGTGCGGGCTTGTCGGCGTAAGTGGCGTAAGTGGCGTGCCAGGTTCAGGAACTGATGTTGGCGTGCCAGGAGAAGGCCGGGGTATCTCTGACACTTCTACGTGCTGCGCAGCACCCTTTTCGATTGAGGGCGAGTGACCAGATCGCGCCGAGGACATTGTATTGGAGCGCTCGAGTCTTCGAACAACCTCGACACGGTTATTGAAGAAGTTCTCGAGGCAATCCTCTAGTTGTATTGGACGCCCATTGCCAGGATCTGGGGGTACAGCGACCTCAAGTAAGCGTTCATGAATGAACTTATGGTCATCTGTATCATCCTCCGTTCCAGTGTGATATATATCCATCTTCAAAGTGAGAAGCGGCAGTTCGAGTTTTTCGGTAATGAAGCTGAACGCTTCAGATGTGTCCTGTTGCTCAAGCTTTGCAGCATCTTGCCATCCACATGCCGCAAGAGCATCTTGTAAATACCCTGTCTGCGCCGGATGTTAGTCTCCGCTAGGTTTGGGGCAATTTGGGACAAACAATGTCGGTCTGAATCAACTTCCCGGTTCTCAGCATGTTGACCCAGAGTCGTATTAGCGTTGATAGACGTCTCCTTGGCTCGTCCTCGAACTTCGTATAAAGAATGGGCTCAAAACTTCCAAGCCGTGCGAACATTGCAAACAGAAGGGCGTCCAGATAACACGTAACACCTTGACGATTTTCTGCGCCTCTCATATTTATTGTTGGATCATACGGCTTGATCACCCCGTCCACAGATTCTTGAAATAATAGGATCATCTCCAGGGCTTTATCGACGTCCCCGTCGGCATGCTTTGACAGGAGAGCATAGCTTATTTGTCCGTCATCTATGCCGGTGAATCCACGATCCTGCAATGCCTGCCTGATCGTTTGTATCTTATATACTTGTTAGCAGAAAAGGACGACCAGGCCTGGAAATGAACCGACCTTGGCATCTTGCTCTTTGTTAAGCTTCTTCTGCGGATCGGACTTGAACAGTGTAATTATTCCTTCACTTGATAATGGTCGAGTCTGCAGGACAAAGCCAGGGCCAGAGTTAGTAGTTGTCGCATGTATTGTAGAGAACGTGGTTTGAAGCTGCGGTGAACCTTTCCCATGCAGATTCGAAAAGGCTGCAGAAACCAAGGAAATAGACTGAGAAATAAGGGTCTTCTTTGCCAATATAGGTGGTGGGAAGAGAGCTAAGAGAATCCTGGAAACCTTACCTTCTTCTCTGTTGATTTCTCTGGTGACTTGTCCCGGGATTTCTGCCGCCTGTGGGACTCTCCATCTTTCTCTCGGCGACTCAGCAGACGATTGATATTCATGTTGGCTTGGAATGACAGGGCAAAGCAGTGCTGTGCGAGATTTGTTCGAAGGAACGAGAGCCTGGAGCTCTATGGTGTAGACCTTGACTGACCCTTCTCGTCCAGTCGATTCCTCGAAACGCTGGTGGGGCTGCCAAAGCTTCTCGACGTTGTCTGGAATGTCTTAAACATGCCGCATTGTTTTCCCGGTCTTTCGTGGTCGTAGTGTAGGATTCGCAAAGGAGAGCAGCAGGGCTGGCAGATGTCACAGTCTCTGAAGGCGGTGGTAGAGTATTCGTAGGATGCGTAGGATGCGGAGGATGCTATGTTGGAAGCCCCTCCATGGGGAGCCTTGGGGATTGTTTGTAGCCTACGTAGATCTCAGAGGCGGTGTTCTCCTCGGCCAATGAAGAGCCGCGGATCCGCCCGGCCCCTAATTATTTTGGCCTTACGGATTTGAGGCTTCACTGGCGAACATCGCGAGAAATTTCAAGGACGAGCAATCGAAACACCATCAATCACTATGGCGTTGCGAGAGCTGCCTTCGGTTTTCTCCCGGTTGACGGTGAGGGGATCGCGGTCAACAACAGTGGCTGCAGCTCGGAATTGCCGCCGATATGCTTCTAGTCAAGCTACTTCTACAACACCAGATCTTGCAGCAGACCTACAAGATCTCGAGTCGCAATCTTCCTTCACTGCCTCCGAGTACCCAGAGGAGAAGATCAAGGCTTATGATCCGGTGAAGAGAGCTCAGGGGAGAAAAAGACAGCTTCCCCCCAGTCGGTAAGATGCCAATTGCTCGCATGCTGGTGCGTGAACTCTGCTAACATCTCTAGATTCCAATATCGACCTCCAAGATACTATCGAGGACCTCTTCATCCCCACCAACCCCCTCCAGCGTCCGATCCTTCATCCCGAGTCTTCGTTCCTGGCCCCTTTTCCCACACCCGCCTGGAACAAACGTACCAATCTACAATTGCTCCGGATCTTATGACCTTGACATATGTTCACAAGCCTCCCGGAACGGAAACCACACCAAAAGCAGATCGTCTACGGACCTGGGACGACTCATCGCCATATCACAAGGGCAGACCGAAGCGTGGACCTCGAGGTCCTGGAGAGGTGTTGCGTATTGTGGAGAAGGATATCAACTGGCGCAACATCCCTAAAATCAAGGAGGTGACGGTGCATACTATGATCAAGGGTGCAACTGAGGATTCGGCACATCTTCACGTGGGTGGGATCATGATCCAAGCAGTTACTGGGGTCAGGCCGACGGTTCACAGAGCAAAGCACAGTGTTGCACAATTCGGGATTCGAAAGAACACGCCTATCTCTTTGACTTCCACACTCCGTGGAGACCAAGCATATGAGTTTGTGGACAAGTGTATAAATCTTGTCTTCCCCAAAATAAAGGATTGGTCCGGTGTCAAGGGTAAGTCTCCAACATCCTATCTATCTGGTCCCCCGGATCAATCTAACATCAAACAGGCACTACCGGTGATGGAGCCGGGAATATAAGTTTCGGTTTTGACAGAGAGGGAGCGATCCTGTTCCCCGAAGTCGAAGTCAACTACGACGTAAGTAATCCCCTCCCCTTCCTCTCCTCATCCCCTTTTCTCACCAACCTCCCAGATGTACCCACCAAAGATGATCCCCGGTTTCCACGTAACCGTCAAAACAACCGCGACGTCCGACAGACAGGCCAGACTCCTGCTCACTGCCCTGGGCGTTCCATTCTACGGAAAACTCGTTGATTAGAGAGAGGAAGAGAGAGGAAAACCCGGAAAACAGGAGTCGAGGATTTTAGATCTGTACATCAGTGTATACTAGTTATAATACAGGAAGCATGTGCATACTCTCACCACCATCAAACTTGCGGATTCTTCATACAATCAATATTGGTATTCCTAAGTGACTCTATCCTTTAAAAGTCTGTGTTTTCGCCTAGAGATTAAGTTAGGTAGATATATACATGTATTCACTGTTGTAGACTTCATCTTTCTCAGGAATTTCCTTGATCTCAACACAACCTACAGAGTACATCCTGCCCATGCTTTTCTTCAACAAGAGAAATAGAAGCAGATTTGAGACAACTGGGATTTATTCTAGGTTTATATAAATCATAAAGATGAACTTTTTTGCAATTAAGGAATTGCGAGTCTCTCGTAGTAGCCCATATCGAAACCTTCCCAGACACAGTAGTACAATGTGTAGCTGCAGCTCATCATCCATATAGCTAGCAGCTCCATCTATGTATTCAAAGACGAGAACTCCGAAACTCCTTTTTCCAATGCAAATGCAAATGCAAGATCTTTTTAATCTTCATCTTTTTTTCATCATGATAAGAGAAGGACTTAGTTGGCTTTCTTAGCCTCTTCCCTCAGACCTCCCATCAGAGCATCGCAAGCATCCATATCGCTAGCATCGACTTTGTCCTGGTTCCGGCCGAGCTTGGCCAGTTCGGTGGTCAGGGCGTCCATGGCTGGTTGGTAATTCCTGCATGCTGAGCTCAAGGCGTAGATAGCCTTCCTTCGAACATTCTCCGCCTCGTCCTGCCCCAGAGCGAGCTTGACCAGCGGCGGGATGCCGTTCATGGCCAGCAGCCTCTCCTGGCTCTTCTCGTTATTCTGCACGGCAGTGCCGACGCACCAGGCGGCCATGCGGCGCATCTCGGCCTCGTCGTGCGCGAGGCAGGAGAGCAGCGGCGTCCAGAGGGACAGCGGGCCCAGGTTGTTCGCGTTGTCGAGGTTCTCAATCAGCTGCTCGAAGTTGTCAAAGGCGATCAGCTTGTCGTCTAGCGTGACTTCCGGGTCTGTGGATTGGATCGCCGACATCGAGGCCAGCATGAGGTCGGCATCGCTGGGCCCGCCGAAGAGCGCACCGAGGACTTCGGGGTCGAGAGAGCGGGTGGGGGGTGGTGCGGAGGGGTCGCTGGCCGCTGCGGAGGAGTTCTGAATGCCCCATTTTAGGAGCTCGTTGAGTTCGCGATTCATTTTGTGTGGATTGAAGATTGGGGTATTCGAAACTGAGTATGGTGGGGGCGAAGTGGGATGTTCTTTTTTTGTGTGCGGCGAGAAATTGACGTCCAGGTAGGTAGGCACTGTAAGAACCGATTCTTCTCGATTCTTCTGATTTTGGATAAAATAATGACTTTCGAGAAGGGATAATGGACTGCGTAAATCTTGATTTGGCTTTTCCTTTTTCCCCTCCTTTACCTGTCAAAGCCTCTTTCCTTTGATTTTGTTTTGAAATGATATAAATCCCAAGTATCAGTGTTCTGTATCAATTTTCAGCAAAAAGTGTATGCTTTCTGATATAATTCTCGATCATTCTAGTCGCTTCAGGAAAGATGCGGCCGCTTTGAGTCCTTCCTCAGGCATCAAGGGGGGTCAAGCTAGCTGGTTAGATACACGGGGGGTTGGGAGCGTTTATGCTGTTCAGCCTGGGGGAGGAAAAGTAGGACCGGGGGGTTTGGATCAACAGCCATGCAGGAACAGAGAAGAACAGGGAGAAAAGAGAATTGAAACTTAAATCATGATTCCCATGAGGGGAGGCCCAGAACTGAGGTGCTCTGCACAGGGCCGCACACGTGATCCGCCGAGAGATGCAGAAAAGGGGATGCCGCCAAAAGCTTAATCAAACTTCATTGCTGGCATAGACCTAAGCCGGCCTGACACGACAGGCTCCATGCAATGGGACAGCTCACATTTATCATTGTCGACGGGCGTTGGTGAAGATGATTTGGCCTGATCTCTACCCCACCAGGGGACTGCCCCTCTATGTCTGCGCCCAGCAGCCGTATGAGACGCCGTAGCGGTATTCCGACCTCAGGCCCCAGGTACCGTAGGTTCCACGTAACCTCGAAGGATCTAAAGAGTACGGTCCCGGTGTGCACAACTACTCCGGATTATTCGTTGCTGCCCGACCGACCGACCGATCTGTGGCTTTACTACTGGCTTACGGCTTCCACTGGCTCGCTGGCTGCCCTTGCATACGCAATCGCTTGGTTAAGTTTCTTAAGCTCTGCTCCCAGAATTATAGACGGACTGCAAAGCTAAGGAGACATGTGCCACGACAGGACAGAAGTCTATATAGTACAAGATTGGGGAAGCCTGCTTGGCGTCTGGAGAGTACGAGGATGAGACGGGATTGAAGATAGCTGGGCTGCAGACTGATTGCAGGCTACACGTGTGGGCCACGCACTATACAGTATCAGCCAGATGGTTGTGTCTCTTGGTGTTCTCTTGTCTCTCTTGTCTCTTTGAAAAGTCTGGTCTTGACGCGCGTTAGTGGCAAAAACACCGCAGAGACTTGCCACGGCTGTGCAATATGAGGCCCTTTGTACACGCACTGGGACAGGCAACTCTGGACAACTCTCCAGGCTTCAGGATAAAAGCAGAAATGGATTCAATTTGACGCAAAGCAGCGGTGTGACTTCTGGTTGGCTTGTGGCCGTGTACCTTGTACTTGACTTATTGGACTGAGAGCTTAGAACTGGCTTTGTTGAGCGGCTGTGGCTGGTGCTCTCATATCCTCTGCCGTCGCAGCCACCGGATTCCCAAGGACAGGCCGGAGATTTAATTAAATGGGGGCTTGACATCTCAAACCCCTTTAACACGATTTAACGCGGCCCGTCTTTGCTCTGGCATCGGGTTGTTTTTTATGAAAGGAAGAAAATCCGTCCTTCTCTGTGCCTCCCAGCCTCCCAGCCTTCTCTCCTCCACAGCAGTCAGCCCCCTCCCCCCCCCTCTAAAAGCGGCAAGATCTACCACGGTGGTCGCTTCGCCTAACCGGACCCGCAGGCGCGGCCCACAAGAAGTCAAATCCGTCGTGACATCGTCCTCTCTCAACTTCCTTCCCCCTTGAAATCCTCCCACCCTCACCCTCCTCCAACGAGTCTATCTCGACCACGAATCTCCTTTCTCCTCGTGATCTTTTGTATTCTCGTCTCTGTTCTCTCTGTCGCCCCGTCGTCGCGAGAACCTCTTCCCGCCATCTTCCACATCCCCCCATCCCTCATCCCTTTTATTTGACACCTCAGTCGTAAGCAGCAGCCATGGAAGGTAAGCACATCTTCCGAACACGACAGATATGCGCAGAGCCGCCAGCGCATCCATCCTGATCATCTTGGACACCTGCTGATTCACGTTGCCATCTACAGAAGAAGTCGCCGCCCTCGTCATTGACAATGGGTAAGCCCCCCTCCTCCCATCCGATCTGAGGGAGATGATGGCCTGGGCATTGGGCGTGGGGAAGCTGTTGGACGCCATTCCGACCTCAGACCACGACCGATAACCCCCAGGCTCAGAGATATCACTGCTCCTGAGAGACATGGCTGACACAGTGTAGTTCTGGAATGTGTAAGGCCGGTTTCGCCGGTGACGATGCTCCCAGAGCTGTCTTCCGTAAGTCTTGTCTTCCTGCGCACGTTCCAGCATCGCGATCTTGTCGCCTGCACTGGAATGCGATGCATTGATCTCGAGAATCTTGAGAGCTGATGACCTTTGTAGCTTCCATCGTTGGTCGTCCTCGTCACCATGGGTAAGGCTTTTCAACCCCGCTATTCACCCCTCGCTGGTGGTGGTATACGAGGGAACATCAGACTGATAAGGATTCCAGTATTATGATCGGTATGGGTCAGAAGGACTCCTATGTTGGTGATGAGGCACAGTCCAAGCGTGGTATCCTCACCCTGAGATACCCAATTGAGCACGGTGTTGTCACCAACTGGGATGACATGGAGAAGATCTGGCACCACACTTTCTACAACGAGCTTCGTGTGGCCCCCGAGGAGCACCCAGTCCTTTTGACTGAGGCCCCCATCAACCCCAAGTCCAACAGAGAGAAGATGACCCAGATCGTTTTCGAGACCTTCAACGCCCCCGCCTTCTACGTTTCCATCCAAGCCGTCCTCTCCCTGTATGCCTCTGGTCGTACCACTGGTATCGTTCTCGACTCTGGTGACGGAGTTACCCACGTTGTCCCCATCTACGAGGGTTTCTCTCTTCCTCACGCCATTGCTCGTGTTGACATGGCTGGTCGCGATTTGACCGACTACCTCATGAAGATCTTGGCTGAGCGAGGTTACTCTTTCTCCACCACTGCCGAGCGTGAAATCGTTCGTGACATCAAGGAGAAGCTCTGCTACGTTGCCCTTGACTTCGAGCAAGAGATCCAAACCGCCAGCCAGTCCTCCAGCTTGGAGAAGTCGTACGAACTTCCTGATGGACAGGTCATCACCATTGGTAACGAGCGTTTCCGTGCTCCTGAGGCTCTGTTCCAGCCATCTGTCTTGGGTCTTGAGAGCGGTGGTATCCACGTTACTACCTTCAACTCCATCATGAAGTGCGATGTCGATGTCCGTAAGGATCTGTACGGTAACATTGTCATGGTAAGTCTACAGATCTGGAAGTGGTAATTCGTTTCCATGCTAATTGATACAGTCTGGTGGAACCACCATGTACCCTGGTATCTCCGACCGTATGCAAAAGGAAATCACTGCTCTTGCACCATCATCCATGAAGGTCAAGATCATTGCACCACCCGAGCGAAAGTACTCCGTCTGGATCGGTGGTTCCATTTTGGCCTCCCTTTCAACCTTCCAGCAGATGTGGATCTCAAAGCAGGTGAGTATCCAAACTTCCCTTCCACAATTTCTATACCATACTAACCACTGCGTCACAGGAGTACGACGAAGCCGGCCCAAGCATAGTTCACCGCAAGTGCTTCTAAGGTATGCGCATCTCCCCTAGTCCATAATTGCAATTTGTATACTGACTTTGAATCCTCATAGTGTCTTCCAGACAATTTGTGCTTACATCACGAACTTCACGAATATGATCAATACGGAGATTCGAGCAAAATATCTGATCCCGATATTTTGTTGTCCCGCGACATGTTTGCATTCCAAAAAGTTCTGGTAGCGATCGAGCGATTTGGTAGTCTCTTTAAGAGAACGGGTAACTGGCTGTTCTTAGCTGGCGGTGTTGCTTGGAGGAGTGGTTAAACGCTGTCGTCTATCAATCGGTCAATCATACAAAGTTTTTTTTTTTCCTGATTAGGGTCCCATTCATCATGTGTCGTCTTATTTCCATTCATAGCGCGCGGATGTGTAGAGAATCAACGAAGCGGTCGTCCACTGCCCTGTGTGCCATGAAATCTTGAATCCCCACAAACGAAAAGACGCCCATGTTGATCAACTGGGAAAAGGAGGCACTTGCAGTAATCCAGTCATGCTTTCAAAGCAAGCATTGCTACCTAGTACGCTGAAAGTATTCTGATGCTTGACACCTTTAACCTTCCCCCGAACCAGACTTTACCACTCGATCAACAGAAATACAATTGCAAAGATGTTTAATCCGAATGCGGTCTCGAGGAGCAATAAGATATCTGAATTACAACACTACATGTTGAAATTGTATCAATCAAATAGTCTCCGTGCGTTTCTCTCTACCGTTCGGGCGCGGGGGATTCTGCACCCGTTCTTCGGCAATTTAATAACCGTTCTGTACCTTCTGCAATGTAATCTCATCTTTCTCCTCCATCCCTATCAAGTCGGATATATGCAGAGTCCGTTTCTCACCGCCCGTTGAGATCTTGTATCTGGTCCCCGGGAACAAGACAACTTGACGGAAATCTTCGTCCTTTCCGAAATCGTCATGCTTTCAAAGCATTCCCACTAAAGGATTCCCGATGTTTGATATCATGTAATCCAATTCCTATTGTGGCAGTAGGCTTTTTGTAAAAATGCACCAGTGATTGGACGCCATCACCCCAGATCGGTACGGTGGTTGCAGCATGCTGGGTTTGACGAGATGCGGCTCTTCCCGCGCGGTATCCAAAGCAGCTCATCTCAGTGACCTCACCTAAACAATCCGACCTACAACGCCTCTGAACCCTCAACAACACCCGCGAATGGCACAGGTTGATTGGGAACGCTGATGGTACCGCGATTAATAAATTATGTCCCGTAATCGATATGGGGGTCTTGGGGATGATCCTTATGCCAGTAGCAACGGAGCATATGGATCTCAAGCTTCAGAGAGAGACGATTACGATCCTTACGGGACGACGTACGGCGACCGATATGAAGCCGCTCCAGTATCGGCACTGACGACGCCTGCAGCGAAGCCGGCTCACCCTGCGGGCACACGCGCAAGGGGAGAAAGCGTCGCAGAACGGGCGATAGGTGATGTGTTAGGCCTGATCCAGGCAGAATGGCCGGTGATGTGCAAAAGCGACTGCGTACCTGTCCATGTTGCTCTACAGCTGCTCGACACGAGTTCTGTTGGACGGGCGCACGAGTATCAGCGGTGGGATCAATTGCACAAGTACCTGCAGGATTCCCTCAAGGCCGTCGTCCATGAGCACCACCAAGGCTTCAATAGCGCGATCGGTACATTCCACAAGATACAATCGAGTATACAAACTTCACAAAGGCGGGTTCGGATGTTGAAGGACTCGTTGACGCAGTCTAAATCGAGTCTGGGAACTACAGATCCGGAATTGCGCAAATTGGCGTCTGCGTCACAAAACTACGACGATTTACTACATGTCCTAGCGGAAATCGAGGATCTGCGGCTGGTCCCTGATCAATTGGAGGCGCGGATATCAGAGAAGATGTTTCTGACGGCTGTGGATATATTACAAAATGCGTTGCGGCGGATACGGGCTCCAGCACTAGACAACATAGGTGCGCTAAGTGAACTTCGGAGCTACCTTGCGAATCAAGAGGCCGCCTTGACGGATATCCTGATTGAGGAGCTTCACGATCACTTGTATCTCAAGTCGCCATATTGCCAAGAACGATGGCAGATGCTTGCCAAAGCTCAAAGTGGAGTGGCCAAAGATAATCTTGACCAAGCCAACCAAATCAGGCCATTTTATGAGGTTTTAGATGCGATTGAGCTCTCCGAAACTATGGTGGAAGACCCCTCGAGGAACCCTGAGGCAGATACATTCTACTACATCGGGCTGCTAGTGGAATCTCTGAATAAGCTTGATCGTCTCGAGATAGCGGTGAACACCATCAAACAGAGGCTACCGGTTGAGCTATTCGGCATTGTCAGTGAGACCAATGCTGAAGTTGATCAGAAGCATCCAAGCTCTTTACGAGGTGGTATCTCAGGCTCCCAAGGAAACCAAGCTTTTGGCAAGGAGAACGGGATCCGTGCCGATGTGATATATGACCTTCTCTGGACACTATACGCAAAATTCGAGGCTATTGCTGAAAGTCATCGTGTGTTCCATGACGTAGTAAAATCGATCCTAAAGCGGGAGGGTGCAAGAGATTCGTCCATGTTGCTTGGAAGTTTCAGAGAGCTCTGGAACCTATACCAGAATGAGATTCGATCCCTGCTGCACAATTATGTTACGACCGATGCCGATATCTACCAATTCACTTCTACCCCTCGACTGGGCCTTGCGAAACTGGACTCAAAGCGTGAACAGCTCTTCCATTTTTCAGATGCAGACTCAAAATCCACCCAGATGGCCAAAGAATATCAAGCTGTGGAGGAGATAATTACGTCCGCGGTTCCTGGTCTCATATCAGGTTCTCGGAAACAAGGAGCCGATGGCAAGAAGCCATCTGTCCAGAGGGGCGATAGCACAATTGGGTCACGACGTATGGCAAATACATCTTCTTCAGCTACCAGATCGGACTTTGTCGCTGCGCACAAGTCACTGGTAGAGCCGAGTGTTTTCAATATGAGTATATTACTACCCCCGACGTTGGGATTTCTGCAAAGGCTCAAGATGATTGTTCCTCCCGGATCAGATCTTGTCACTAGCACACTCACTTCTTTCCTTGATAACTTCTTGGTGAACGTTTTCCTGCCGCAGCTCGACGAGACGTTAGGGAAGCTCAGTGACTCAGTCTTCGAAGATACTGATGCTTTCCAACAAGATTCACAGTGGATCAGGGTTGCACGCCGGCCCGTTTTCAAGGGTACAACGGCCTTCTTCTCCTTGATTACCGCATTCTGTAAGATGCTTGATACGATTCCCCATGATCAAGCCCTCAGTCAGCTCATCATTACCCAAATGATGAGATATTATGATCGCTGCTGTGACTGGTTTAGGTCACTAGTCTCTCGCGTTGAAGATTCAGGCGCTCCCACACTCAAGCTCTCTGCATCACTTGCCACTGGTCCAGGCGAGATACATGATACCTTGCAGAAACTGTGGACTTCTGAAGGAGATGATCGTCTCCAACTTGAGAAGGAAACTGGTCTGTTAATTCTACAGACAAATGAGAACCCCCTGCGCTTCGATGATATTATTATGGATCGTGAAACGATCTCGTCTCTGTGTGTGCTCTACACCAGTATGAAATGGCTTGCGATCAAAATTGGTGAGCTCCGCCACATCACCCGCAATGATGTCGACTCTTCCCGGGCCTCGATGCCAAGACCGCAGACTAGACGGTGGACACTTTTCAATGATGTTTCGAGAGTGCAAGATGAGCAGCATCCGGTGTATCTCCCCATGACCCAAGAGACTGTAGTGTAAGTTTTCCAAAAGGATATTATTCCCTATCTCCACTGACACCATACTAGTGCCTTTGATTCAATAGTCTCCTCGTACCAAGAACTCGCTGGAACAGTTCTCCTTACACTGCACATGGAAGTGAGATGCCAAATTATCCACTCGCTATCAATTGCACTATCACCAGACTCATCCCGTTACGTCCTCGAACAAGCCGTTAGCGACCCAGATCCTGCGATACTCAGCCTGAACGCTGATCTTGTCTCTTACGATGAGACGATTGTTGGCTTTCTTCGTGACAAGGAGGTTTCCTTCATTCACACAGGTCTTGGACTTCTAATTGATAGCTTCCTCGTCACCAATGCAGGGATGGTGAAGGTCATGAATACAAACGGTTGTAGGAGAATGCAATTGAACATCCTCGTCTTGCAGCAGAATCTCAAGAATATCGAAGCAGATGTAAGCTTAGACCGAGCGGCTAAGTTCTTCGGCCTTTTCATCGAGGGCCCGGATGCTATTGTCAAGAGGGCTAAAGAAGAGAAGGAGAGTGGTAATGCAGGGAAGGAGATGTTTAGCTATGATGAGCTGAAGACCCTGGTGGAGCTCTGCTACAGCGAGCAGCTTTCTAGTCCGGAGAGGGGGATCAGTACGGTGGCTAGAAGAGGCATGGGAGATCATGTCCTCCAACTGAGCGAGTATATGTGGCAGAGCTAGACGCGTGGGGTGTGTTCATGTAGGATTTTGTGCATTTGGCGAGGAGTCTGGTGACATTGGATGTAAAGGACGACGACGGGCGCCTAGGTTCTGGAATTCTATGTACAAAGGCATCCCATCCATTGTCCTTGGCAGGAGGGGGATGGATCTATATGCGATATTCCCAATGAAGCAATATCCCTCCCAAATGCGCGCTTCCCCAGAGACACTGACATGCCAAAACACCAGCCTCCCACGTTCGGAGGATTTCCGACACGAATAGGAAATAGCCTCGGTCAATGTCTGGGGGCCTTATCTGCAGCGCTATATGGATCACCACCACCAAGGCGCTACCCCATTCTTCAAGCCCCCAGCTAAATATATCCGTATCGCGCAGCTCAACCTTTTGGTTCTGCTACTACTACTCCTTGGTTTTTTTCCTTGTTTTCTAAGCATTTGTTGTAGCCTGTGGATCTGTGGTAGTCCGGTAGAACAGCCCCCCTCCTCATTCGCAAACGACACGGGGCTATAGATCCCAGGGAGTCCCTGCAGAGAGCTGCCAAGACGCCTAACCTACCAACGGCCGTGTGCCTGGTGGCAGCCGGACTTTGGCTGATGGGGACTGGTCAAGAGCTAAGTGCGGTGCTGCGAATCAGAAGCCTGGAGTGTCACGATGCCGTCTGTTTGAAGGCGCAGAACTTCAGCTTCGAGGGAACTCCGAGGCGATGAGCGGCGGGAAGATCTGGCTTGCGGCCATGTTTTTTGGGTTTGTCCTTCTTACTTGAAACGCACTTACAGAGGTATGGGGGGGAAGGGTAAAAGGTTATGGGTATATATATGCGGAGTAATAGTCCTATCGGTGTCCGGAGATTTTTCTTTTGTTACTTCAGGTATAAGGAGGTAAGTAATTGTGGTGCTGCGCCTCGACTGAGATAACTCTTGTCCGCGGTGCTGTATATAGTAGCAATCGGTGGACCGCGGATTCTGTCCAGCTCCAGCCCTATCCGCGTGTCGTGTCGGGCCCATTCTCCGTAACACATGGAATCTTCCATCGATGGACGAAGTGTTCTGCGAGAGAGCAGCAGGATGGATGGATTCGAGAGAGTTGCATGGAATTTTGAGTTCGATAGATAGCAAGTCAGTGACGCGCCCCTCTCTTCGCGCCCCCTCCCTCCTTCAGCCTCCAGCAGAACCGGTTTCTCTCCTTGCGGTGTGTTAGCAAGTGAGCCAAGAGGGGAGAGAGACGACGTCAATCATCAATGCCAATGCTGGTGATTTGATGTTACATGTTCACCGCATGAATAGGGAGGCAGGTAAAATGGAACCGTGCATGTTGTCGTTTGTCCCGCGCGCCTTTGCTCCTGAACGGCGTCTTCTACTCCGGACTCCTAAACGCCCTCCTGTTCCCAACCCCCCCGTAATAGGGAAATCGGGTTAAACCTCAGATTAAAGACAATAAGGTAAGGCTCCCCCCATCAGTAAGTAAGTATCAGTAATATAATATATCAGTAATAATATATCGCGCCAGTAAATCCGTCTGTAAACCCCCCCCCCCCCCTTTCCCAGCCCGGCGTGTGTCTGGATCCTTCTCCCCTGCGCAGAAGTGCTCCGCCAATCCCTTCTCGGCTACCAAATTACTTTACTTTAACGAACTCCCGCCAGGGAACCACCGCGAGAAAACGCTCCCTTACCTGCCCTCCTACCAACAACACCATCCACTCCCCACGAACAATCGCGGCCCCTTTCCTTCGTCCTTCTTTTCTACGTTCTTTTTGTCCATCCTCCACCCCATTCCCCAATCTCTGTCACTCCTTCACCTACCCGGCCATCACGGCTGAGCGCGTTCCGCGTCGTCTGCGATACCTGTACCGCCAGCCATGGCGTCGTGAGTCCATCCCCTTTCTTGGCGCTTCATGCCGCTCCCCTCGACCGATCCTGTCTATCCATCGATCCAATTAGCCAGCAATCTCACTGACAATGACTGTTCGATCAGGATCGGCTCTGCTTTTCGATCGTTCTGGCATGCGATGACCAGCTATGACCGACGTACGTTTGCTTGCGTGCTTCCTTCCCAGCAAAGGATCCCGTGGCTGATCGCGTGAATAGATTCCTCCTACGACTCCCCCTACCGCTCAGGCCAACATGTCCCCCTCGCCCAAAGCCGGCACGAGCCTCTAACATCTGTCGCGACAGCTTCAGAATCCCGCGGCGATCTTAGCTCCCCATATTTTGAAGAGGTCGGAAGCCAGTCCACGGCCGCGTTGAATGGCAGCACGTACCCCGGATCCCCTATGTCACACCGCCAGAGCCAGAGCCCAGGACCAAACCCCCCTTATTCACCGGGTATGAGATCATCCTCCCTTTTACAAAGACGGAGCACAAGCGACAACTTCGAGAATGTCACCCCTGGCGAGATCCAATTACAACCCTTCACAGAGGGCCTTCCACCACCTCCCCCCGTGTCCCACTCCTGGACGAGGATTGATCGATGGGCAGAGGAGAACTACGAGGAGCTGTTTGATCAACTCGGTGAGGGCTGCACCAACAATGACTTGTTAGAGCTGGAGTATCAGTTGGACTGCTCTCTCCCAATGGATGTTCGCGAGTCATTGCAGATCCACGATGGACAAGAGCGAGGTGGTATGCCGACTGGTATCATCTTTGGCTGCATGCTACTGGACTGTGAGGAGATTGTGCAGGAGTGGACAAACTGGAAGAAGGTCAACGAGGAATACCTCAGAGAGCCAATCAACCCGAAGCCTTCTACGCCATCAAAAGTCCTGGGCGGAAGCTCATCCTCGTCTTCGAAACCCTCGGCACAGGCAGGAGGAAACCCTATGTGGAGACAGGATCTACTCGCCAAGCAAGACTCTCAACCCTCGGGTGCCATCCAGAGAGTTTATGCACACCCTGCTTGGATTCCGTTAGTTAGGGATTGGGGTGGAAACAACCTGGCTGTTGATCTGGCCCCGGGACCTACTGGTAAATGGGGTCAAGTAATTCTGTTTGGTCGGGACTACGACTGCAAATATGTGGTCGCACGATCCTGGGCCGCCTTCTTGGCCACCGTTGCAGATGATCTCAACAGCGGTAAGTGGTTTGTGGATGAGGAGACCAATGAGCTCAAGTTGCGGGAATTCAAGTCACGAACTGTTGAGCCTGGTTACTTGGACATCCTGAGATGGAGAATGGACCAGAAGTATGGTCGCAAGGGAGGGCGACGTAAGTCTACGCCACCAGTCAATGCCCACCCCGGTGGGTCTCCAACAACATCTCCGTACGCAAGCCCAACCGCCGAAACGGGAGAGCCTCGGGGACGATCGATGCAGCGATTCAGCGGAGCCTCACCCGTTGCAAGTCCAAACCGCCCCAACTACGTCAAACCAAGTCCTTTGGCTAGAGTGACTGAGGAGACTGCACCCATCAAAGTCAATACAGAGCCTGCTCCTGCGCCGAAACTCGTGGAGGTGGATAGTCCGAGACCCCCTGAGCCTGAGGAACCGAAACCGAAGCAGAACAAGGCTCTGGAGTCGTTACTCGAACCTGTTGCTGCGGATGACGACAAGGAGAATACAAAGACCGAAGATCCTCCCGCTGTTGAGGGATTGGGAATAATAGACGCCAGCGCCAAGAAGGCTACAGTTGAAGACGAAGAGACTACGATGAAGACGATTGAGATCTGAGTTCGTCCTTTTTCATTATCGCATTGCATGTGGCGTTGAAGGCGTGGGAGCTTCGTTTGAGAAAATCCTGTCATGATGACTGGCTGCATCTGGATGGTCTGTTTATCTGGTCGACTCTTCACTCTACAGAAGAAATATGGCCATCGTGCTTATGAGGTCTAATACAATCGCAATATACGAAGTGGACGTCCCTATTTTCACCGCTGGGCCAAGCAGAGCTGGTTCGATTTTGCAGGAGTCGCTGCAGGCCGGGACGATAAGCTTTGTTGTACAATTAGAAGGAGAGCGCCTGTAGTGCTTGGTTTTTTACTTTTCTTATTGGAGGGACTGAAATCGTAATGCTGACCTCATAGCTGATTGACGGCTGGGACAGATGGCAGATGCCTAAAACTCAAAACCTACATGTACAGACAGGATGGAAAGGAAAGAAGAAGCATTCTGCATTCCGCTGTGATAGAACATTGGTTTGGGTGTACAACAACATGGCATTGAAGGATTGCTACTGAATACAAAAAAATCATCATAATTGAGGCAACCTCGAGACTGTAAGATGTGGAGTGTGACCATGAATTGCTTAGTTGCTTGTGCCCTGGTTAACCTGCCTACCTTATTACATGAAGGGGTTGAGGACCATGTCCCCATCGAGACGGGAATGCTCATATCAGCACGTGACTTAGCGCGGGCCATCATCACGGGAGTCGAGCCGCGCAACCTGACAAGAGAGCAGCTCAAGCACGACACCCGAAGCGTCCAACATTCCGAACTCAAGACCGCGACCCCAAGTCATTACAGACAACACCTACGAAGATAATACATCTCCGCGACTTGATCCGTATTCAAAAGCCGCAGCCGAGAGCGACGCCGCCTTCGTCACAGAGCCGCGATCAAGATGCCCGAGGAGCGCCTATGGAAGTTCAGAAAGCCGGAATGGATGAATAGCTCCACGGCAAGGAGTGCGGGTGTATATGCAGCTGGTGCTCTGGTACGTTTTGTATCCTGTGTTTTGCGATTACGCCTGAGCCTTGTGCTCTTATTACATCTACTCCCAACCCTACCTCCAGCTCCATCCCGGACTCCCAAAGCGGCAATCCCCCAAGATAAGATAGGAGCCCAGACTGACAGCTATGTGTAGTCCTCACTCGCCTTCTTCATCATGCTCGATGCGGCCGTCTGGTCGAAATCCGCGCGGAACGGCAGCGATATCCACATTGCCTTCATCGACTGGCTGCCGCTGATCTTCTCGTTCCTGGGCATGCTGATCATCAACTCGATCGAGAAGACGCGATTGTCCGCGGACAGCTTCTCGTACTCGGGATCGGGGGTCGCGTGGAAGGCGCGGGTGGTGCTGTTCCTGGGGTTTGCGAGTCTGGCGGGGGGCATGGCGGGCGGCGTTACGGTCCTCGTGCTGAAGTATGTGGTGCCGCAGACGGTATGGCCTACGCTCTACATGGGTGTTTCGAACGTGTTGGCGAATGGGTTGGTTATGTTGAGGTAGGTTATTTCCCCATGTCTCTGCTGTGGGTGGGCAGAGGGATATGAGAACTAATGTGTGTATAGCTCGGTGGTGCTTTGGATCTCTCAGAACATGGAGGATGAGTACGCCTATAACTTGGCCCTGTGAACGGATCTGGGAGCGGCGACGTGAGGGGCGGGCCTGATGCGAGAATGGCCGTGGAGGGGAAACTGCATGCGACTATGATATTCAATGCTTTGATATGGAGCGCCTTTTAACATCTTTTGTAGCATAGGGCTGGGTTATGTATGAGCGGTCAAACTCATTGGTGGTCAAGCTATTATATACAGGTGTATCTTTACTCTATAACTTCCCCATCCGATAGTGATATGAGTATCTAGACGGGGCGCCCTGACTTCGCCAATCCCTGATTTAAGCAATGGAATTAAGTAATTCCAGTGCAAGATAACCAGACGTACGGAGATACGGAGCATGCAGAAGCAGCATCTTTGAGCCTTCATGGCCCTGAAGATTGGCCAATGAACTTAAGCCAGCATTATCCGCTTGAACCGAGGACCCTGAAATCGACAGCGCGTCAACCCAAAAAAAAGGTACGCGAAGACCAGCAACCTCTGAATACAATCCATAAGCACACACTCCTTTATCCACACACAAACCATAGCCGTCTATGGCTACCAACCCCTATCATTCAATTTCCTTCCGGTAACGCTTTCTTTTCTCCACCTCCAAGTTGCCTATCGCAACGTATAGATCGGTACAATGGTGGAAGCACCAGTACCTAAACCCGCACCGGGCAATCATGACTCCATAGCCGCACAATACGCCAGAGCGAAAGCGATCAGAGATGCCGAGGACTCGAATAAGGTCAAGAAGATCATGGCGGAGAGGGGCTTGGGTCCAAACGGGAAGCCAAAAACCACGATGGAGAGATTGAACGAGACGAAAGCCAGTAATTTCAAGAGGGAGTGGGGCTGGGTGGTGGGATTTTTTGCGTGGTTATTGTGAGTATATTCTTTGGATTGGGATACACGGTCTTGGCAACTTTGGGTGCTGATGGAGGCGAGTTCTGTAGGTTCGTTCATGCTGCAGGAATCTATTTCTTCACCAAGGGCTTCCTCCTGACCCGTCTTGTCCTGGACGAGAAATCTTCGTGCGCCCAACCGCCAATTGCACCGACGAGCTCTTTTAAAGGCATAGGCACCCCGGAGGCAGGATGCTGGCATCCGAAAACGTTTGAGAAGGCCGTGGTTGTCATCATTGATGCGCTGCGCTACGATTTTACTATCCCTTTCAAAAATACCAGCGACCTTGGCTCGGGTTCTGGCCCCCAGGCTTTCCACAATGCGCTGCCGTTCCTGTATGAGACTGCCGTCAATGAGCCGCAGAATGCGTTCCTCCGCCCCTTCATTGCGGATCCTCCTACTACGACACTGCAGCGATTGAAAGGTCTCACGACCGGTACGCTCCCTACATTTATAGACGCCGGATCGAACTTCGCCGGTGAAGCCATCGAAGAGGACAACCTCCTCATACAACTCCGGGATGCGGGGAAGAGAATCGCACACCTGGGAGACGACACATGGCTTGCTTTATTTCCAGGTTATTTCGAGCCAAATATCAGCCGAGCATACGACAGCTTCAACGTGTGGGATTTGCACACGGTGGACAACGGCGTCACCGAACATATTCTTCCTTTGCTTTCTCCGGAGAAGAAGGGGTTGTGGGATGTTGTGTTTGCGCACTATCTGGGGGTTGATCATGCGGGCCATAGATATGGACCGAATCATTTTGCTATGACTGCCAAGTTACAACAGATGGATGATGTCTTGCGGAAGATTGCTGCCGCCTTGGACGATAACACGTTACTGGTGGTTATGGGAGATCATGGCATGGACCAGAAAGGCGATCATGGAGGAGAGAGTGACGATGAGGTCGAGGCCGCCTTGTGGATGTATTCAAAGAAGGGCGTCTTCGGACGCACGGATCCTGCATTTGTCACTCCTCCTCAATCGGCAAAGATTAGACCAGTGGATCAGATTGATCTAGTGCCTACCTTGGCCCTGCTGCTGGGATTGCCGATTCCATTCAATAACCTAGGCAAGCCTATTGAGGAGGCATTTGTGGGAAAGAAGGGCAATAACTGGAATAATCTTGCGGGTGCTGTCAGAATGGCCGCAGCTGGGACTAAGAGATATCAGGCTGCCTACTATGCGGCCCGCGGTATCAACGAGAGCGAACTTGAGTCAATTGAGGGCTCGCCCCGTGGTTTGTGGGCGAAGGCTGAACGATCTCTCTCTTCCGGTGGCAAGGAGGTGTACAGCACATTCTCAAATTTTCAAGTGGAGACAGTACGAGTATTCAGGGACTTATGGGCTCGATTCGACGTCCCATGCATGTTTCTAGGTATTGCGATCCTTGCTGCTGGCCTGGTATCCTTGATCCTGTATATCAAGGACAATGCTGAATATGGTCCCGTGGTGGATGATGCAGAGGTGGAGAGAAAGGAGAGAGAAGAGGAACTCGAAAGATTTCAAAAGGGAGATCCGATGGACCAAGATGAAACTTCTAGCCGATCAGTTGTGATGGCTGCTTTGCTTGGCACTTCTGCTGGAGGCGTCTCGGGACTCGCTGCGGCTTTGATCTTCCAGGGCTTTACTCTTAACATGGCTGTGCTAAATTATGGCCTTGGAGGTGCTGCAATATGCGGCCTGGTTGGTGTTCTATATGTTCGATTCAAAGCACAAGAACAGCTCACCAATCTGGTGCCAACGACCGTCTGGGGTTGGCTCGCTCTGATCTTCACTGTCAGCCAGTCAGTAGGCTTTGCGTCGAATTCATATACTATCTGGGAGGACTCGATTCTGCTATTCTTCATCTCAACATTCGGGGTGGCGGCAGCAGTGTCATCATTGCGAATTGAGGATCCTGCTGATAGGGCGCTGGGCGTCTATCACTCGGTGCTCTTCACTGCTGTTGGCTGGTTCGCCTCTTTTTCGAAGCTCTGCAGGGAAGAGCAAATGCCATTCTGCCAATCCACTTATTATGCTTCGGCAACATCGTCGACATCTGCGCCATGGCAACTTATCATTCCATTGGTCCTGGTAATTTGCCTCCCATCAGTCATTAAGTCCTATTATATGGGCAGCCGCTCATACGAAGGTTTCGCTCCTATTTGGATCGGCTGGGCTTTCCGGTTTGGCCTTATTCTTAACGCTGCGTACTGGATTCTCGACGCTGCCGATGATGGCGAGTGGTTTCCCAGTCTTTCTCACAACACACTGAAAAACATAAGGACCCCGTTGGCTCAAACCGTCTTCGCTATGGCGATCGGAGCTGGATCCACGGCGTTTGGTTATGCACCTCCCTGCGTCTCCATCAGCACAACTACAAACCCTACCCCCAACAACGCTCATATGGTCAATAGCAAAGGCACGACAGTCACCATTCTCGGCTTTGCCAATACCCACGGTGCCCGGTACTTCTTCCTTGTTATCAACGTCCTGCTTTGCGTCCTCATGGTTCAGAAGGCCATGGGCGCCGGTGCGATAGCCCTCATGTCCTGGCAAATTCTCTCCCTCCTCGAAATACTAGACCTCAACGCCCTAGCCAATTCGCCCATCGGTCCCATAGTCCTGGCTCTCCTCGGCAGCTTCTACTTCTTCAAAACCGGGCATCAAGCTACACTCCCCTCCATCCAATGGGATTCTGCCTTCATTGCCCTCCAAGAGATTCGCTATCCATGGTCTCCTCTGCTGGTCGCCCTCAACACTTTCGGCGCTCACATCTTGGCCGTTGCTGCTGTACCGCTGGTCGCGCTGTGGAAGCAGAAGCCAAGGCAGAAGGGTCTTTTGAAGGGGGTGGCGGCGGCATTAGCGTGGCATATCGTGTATTATGCAGTGATTGGACTGGCAACTACGATGTGGGCGTGTCATCTGAGGAGGCATCTCATGCTGTATCGCATCTTCAGCCCGAAATTCATGACGGCAGCAGCGGCGCTGCTCGTGGTTGATGTTATTGGGTTCGTGATCGCGTTGACTGCCGTGCGGTACAACACATTAAGTGTTGGAGAGGTCTTCGGCTGGGGATAAAGATCGAAGAAAGGGGGGCGTTTCTAGAGGAAGGAAGATGGTCTTGTACAAACATGTTTGTTTGATCGCATAGCGAAAGGTATGTAAAAGGTCGAAATCTGTTGGGGGGGTGGCCTGGATACAATAAGGGAGATCTGGCGGCGTAGTCATCGGTAGATATCTATCTATCTACAATGTATATAGTCTCCTCGTTCAATCAATGATCGATTGACGAGGCAGTGCTTGAGGGACCTCAATCCCGATTCCCTTTGTAGTAATTTGTAGTATTATAAACTAGAAATCTAGACCTTTGAACCACGACTACTCTCTATTTCCAAGCTTCGACATAAAGCCAAGGCAGATCTTCAGCCCAAGTTTTAAATTCTCAAGATGTTTTGTTCTCGTAGACTGTCAGCAGCACAGCACAGTGGGTAGTAGCCTCGCTGGGAAGGCTACGTGTGGTTTCGGCAGGCGGCCGATCGAGCCTCTTATTTCCCTACGCCTAACGTCCCAACACCCGCAGACGAACAAACAACGACCAACGAACGCGCTGAAATCCCAAGAACACCCAGCTCTGATGCCCGTGGTGGCATCCGCACAGGTTCTTGCACCGAGAAAAATCCCATCGCGTCCTCGTCCGCCCGCGACACAATCGCAATTGCAGGAGCTGTAGCTAGCTAGCTAGCTGTATAGACGTGGCATGGCGGCCCCCAAGACGCTGGACTCAGCGAGCTGCGCGACGGCCGCGGATGCGTTCGTGCACCCGCTACCGCAGGTGCGGTTATTCCACCGGGGGCTAACGACGGAGCTGGAGGAGAAGAATGGACGGCTGCGAGCGCTGGTGGGGGGCAGCTACCGGCAGCTGCTAGGGACGGCGGAGATGATACTGGAGATGCGGGAGGAGATCGGGGGGGTGGAGGAGCGTCTGGGGAGGGTGGGGAGGGGGTGTGGGAGGGGCGTGGTGGCGGGCATGGCGAGCGGGTTGGGGAGATTGCAGGGTGAGGGGAGGGAGGGGAGGAGGGCGGAGGAGATGGCGTGGGTGGTGAGGGGGAAGGCGCTGGAGATGTGTGGGCTTGTTGTGGGGAGGTTGTTGAGGAGGGGGGAGGGGAGAGGGAGGAATCTGGTCACGGCGGCGAAAGTCCTGGTTCTGAGTCGGTTGCTGGCGAAGAGTTTGAGCGAGTCTCCTGCCGCTGGCGAGGCCGAGAGAGATAAAGAGTTGGTAGAAGAGTCGAAGAGGAAATTGGGTGGTTTGAGGAGGAGGTTGCTGAGGGCTATTGAGAGGACATTGGGGAGGAGTGAGAGCGGTGATGGGCGAGAAGACCTCGTGCAGGCGCTGTGTGCGTATAGCCTTGCCACGAGCTCTGGGGCCAGGGATGTGCTAAGGCATTTCTTGCATGTCAGGGGCGAGGCAATTACACTTGCTTTCGAAGCAGAAGACGACGTGGAGCCGGAGGTTCCAGGAATCCTGAGAGCTCTGGAGTTGTATACGCGGACACTACTGGACGTGCAAGCGCTCGTGCCCCGCCGTCTTACAGAAGCTCTGGCGGCTTTGAAGACCAAGCCTCTGTTGAAGGACGAGTCGATTCGAGAGCTGGAAGGGTTGAGATTGGATGTTTCTGAGAGGTGGTTTGGTGATCAGATCCTATTCTTCACGCCCTATGTCAGGCACGATGATCTTGAGGTGTCACAGGCCGTGGATACCCTAAGGGGTTGGGCAAAGAAGGCCTCCCAGGTCATCTTAGAGGGATTTGGCAAGACGCTGCAGCGAGTCAACGACTTCAAGACTGTGGTCGACTTGCGTACAAGATGTTTAGAGGTCTGGATCAAGGACGGTGGAAAGGCGAAAGGGTTCGATCCTTCGGTCATTCTTAACGGGTTGCGAAATGTAATCAATGATCGCATGGTGCAACTCCTAGAATCAAGGGTGGGCAGACTACACCTGGTAGGAACGGAGATAGAAGGAACATTAGGAACTTGGAGACCGGGCACAACGGATCAAAACGCCAGCCTTTGGGATGAAGATATGCTCGAAATGGAGATCAGCAATGGAGCGAGCCTCTTCAAACAAGGTGTTCTAGCTCGCACGCATGGGAGAAACGACGCCGTCTCCCGAGCAGTCAAAGGATACCAGAGCTGGCGACATCTTGTCGATGAGGTCGTCACAGTGCTTGATCTACTAAAGAAACAAAGATGGGACAATGACCTTGAAGACATCGAAGACGAAGCTAGCATTGAATCTCGAAATACCCTGCTCAGCAAAGACGACCCCCAGATGCTGCAAGATCACTTCGATACAAGCCTAGAGAAGGCATACACAAATCTGCACGAGAAGATATCTGCGCTCTTGGAAACATATAAGGATAGAGAGGATAGTGGCCAAATGTCTATCTATATTCTCCGCGTCCTTCGAGATATTCGCAGCGAGCTTCCCAAGAATGCTGCGTTGCAGTCTTTCGGGCTTTCACTCGTCCCTCAGCTCCACCGAAAACTAGCCACCATTGTCTCAGCAGATGCAGTTGAACGCTTTGCAGTATCCCTCAACAGAAAGAGCGTGCCAGGCAGGGCCTTGTGGGAAGGCAATCCCGAGCTTCCTGTTCAACCATCACCTGCAGCATTCAAATTTCTGCGTAGTCTGACCATGGCCATGGCCCAGCTGGGAAGTGATCTGTGGAGCCCAGCCGCTGTCCGTGTTCTGAAAGTCCACCTGCGTTCAGAACTGGGAAGCTGCTGTAATGCTGCTCTGAAAGCTCGAGAGGACAAAGATTCAAATAAAGCAAAGACCAACGGTGGAGTAGCCAACGGCGATTCCGGAACTGGAACTCCAGATGAAGATCAGCACGAGAACACCGAGGCCGTCGACCTGGAAAAGCGTAAAGATGTCTTGATACAGTTCCTATTCGATATACTCATCCTCAAGGAGGCCTTGGAGACAAAAGCTGAGGTCGGGGATGGACTGCAAAGTGTGGAAAAAACTATTGGGTCCCAGATAGAGCTGGAATCCTCTTCGCGGAAGAGGTTAGAACAAGGTGCAATGGAGTTCTGGAAAAAGACAAGCCTGTTGTTCGGGCTTTTAGCATAGTCCAAAAGTTCTAGTTCTAGATACCAATGAAGAAAGCTCCTTTGTATTATCATACTTTTGAATATCATGCCTCATCTTGCAGTGGAACGAACCCTATGAAGTGAAATTAGTGCCTCACAAATAAGGCGTCAATGTCAGGCTACAAGTGGGATATCGGGGCTCGGTGGTTCCACGTGCCGTGCCTTTCGTGCGGGCCGAAATCGAAATCGATAAGGTAAGCCGACAAGGAACGCTTTTCTTCCAACAATACACCGGAAATTCCACAGCACACGAGCCATGCAAACAACACGTCTCACCTTCCTCTACCCGCATCTTTTCCGGTCGATACGCGCCAGCGAGCCGGTACCAAAAACTGTGCGCGTACGGCCACGATCACCGCGACAATGCCAGCCCGCGAGAGGGTTTTCGGCGCTTGGGAGGAGAGAACGTCATAAGCACATGCAAAGGCATGGAAAAGCGGTAGAGCCACTTCCATTGAACGGGGAGGGCGCTGAGGGCGCAGACAATGTGAAATCTACTGCGGCCGAGAAGACAAAAGAAACCGAGAAGAGTAAAGAGCTCAACAAGAAGGCCCAAAAGGCTGAACCAGATGCGGAACAGGAAAAGGCGAAGGCAAAGGGGGGACAAGATGCTGCGACATTAGCTGGGGATAGCAATGCTCCTAAGCAGGAAAGCGGAACGAATACAGAGTCAACAGCCAGTCAAAAGGCCGCTGCGGGTTCGACCGATCCTTTACCACCCCTCGATACGATATTGCATATGCCGCCACCTGAGAGCCAAGAAGAGAGGAATTCGCAGAAACCACCACATTTACAGACGCCGCCCTACGTTCATCATTTCGATACCTACACATTGGTCCAGCAGGTCATGGCGGGGGATTTCACAGCGGCGCAGAGTATCACGGCTATGAAGGCTGTAAGGGCTTTGCTGGCACACAATTTGGAAGTAGCTAAAGCGGGGTTGGTCAGCAAGAGCGACGTGGAGAATGTGAGCTATGTATTCGCTGGCACCCAGTAAATGCTGACGAAATTCTGCCTTAAGGAAACCTATCTCTTCCGCGCGGCATGCTCTGAATTACGGACGGAAATCCAGAATCAACGCAAGGCGAACGACGAAGCGATGCGCAGGGAACGTACGCTCCTACAGCACGAAGTGGATATTTTGAGTCAAAAACTTACTCAGGAGCTGCTCACGCTAAAGGATGACTTGAAGGGTATGTTTGATGATCGAAAAATCGCTGTCAAGATGGAACAAAGAGCTATAGACAGTAAGGTATGCAGACTATTGTTGTTCCTTTGTGGATGGCTAGAGAGCTGATACTTCACAGATTCAAGAGTTGAACTACAAGATTGCCGTTGCTCTGAATAGCGATACCAAGTCCGAAGTCGAAGGCTTGCGATGGGTTCTGACAAGAAGATCGGTAATGGGGATCTTGTTCATGGCGATTATGGTTCTATCGTCGTTACGGTACGCGAGTTACAAGGCGCACGAGGAGGAAAACAGGAAGAAGAAGAAGAAGAAAGAAGCCGCCTCGAAGTCTAATGAAGAATCATTAGAACTTCCTGCTCAGGGGGCAGCGGAGATTCTGGCTGCCAACTGAGAGAGAGAGACTTTGGCAACAGTTTTTAAACAGCATTAGAGGGGGCCAGGCCAGACTGGCCCATGAATCATGAGGATTTCCGATAGGCACTGTTTCAAGACAAGTGCAATCGTGTCACATTGCCATAGATCGTTGGCGGGGATCTCGATCCTTATATTTATTATGTACATATACATACACTCAATAGAGTTTCTGGCGAGAAACGCTGGACGGATTTGAGCAAGCAACGAGGGGTTGCAAAAAAGGGGTTAGCCGATTCAGGGGCCTCGCGTGAATCCCTCCCTCCCTCAATCCTCGCATCCTCGGATCCTACCTACCTACCCTAAACCCAATAAGTCGGCAAGGTAAGTAAACTTGATTCCAGTAGCCACCTCCACGAGACAGACCTTTGCGATCCTCATACTCCCATGCCGTCCGTCATTGAAATAGAAGATGTCTTGACGACGACCTCTCCCTTCCTTCAAATGGTGGAAAACAAGAAATATGTGTACCTAGGTAAGCTCTAACTCCCGTCGGCTCTGGCAATCCGCTGTTGCAGCACGTGCTTATCCATCATCTATCTGGTCCAGTCCATCGTAGGTAGGCTTACCTTACCTATCGCGCGCCAGACCAACAAGCTGATAGATCACAGCACGATTATCTTTGGAATCAGGCTCCTGTGGGCGTGATGGCTAACGAAAGAAAGTACCGGACCTCCCTTGGGGAATGTTTTTGGTTGGCATTAGGGGAGAGGGGGGTTTCTTTTGAGAAGCTGTCTTCGATTTATACCTACCTAATATGACCAAACCCCCTTCTCATACCTAGGTAAGGTAATTAATTAATTAATTCATGATTCTATTTCAAATTTCCATTCCTTTAGAAGAAGAACCGCTACGTTCTCTCAACGTACCTATACATTTCCACCACTTCAATCTTCATCTAGCTTTAAGTATACGATTTAAGCCAGAAAGAAAAAAGTATTATTTGCATTTTTTACCCCCCTATAGCTGCCTGCCTGACTGACTGACTGACTAACACTCTTCTTCCTACCTATGGCAGGCAGGAGTAAAAAGAAGGAAGAACACCACTGATCTCCCAAGAGCTAGAGCGGAAACTAACCGTCCTATTCGCCCCCCCCTTTTTTTTTCCTTGTCTGTATTTTACTTTGTTAGGTAAGCTTTGGGTTTATTTGATGAGATCAAGGAACGGGTCAGAGGTGGCGAGGTCAGGCTATGCCGCTAGCTTGACCAGATCAGCTCGAACTGCTGGCTTCACGGATACTTTCTTGTCTATTCAGAGACGTCCTTTCTCTAGCTGGCAAGGGAGTTGGTTCGTTGCCTGCCTGCGGGCATTTGATAGGTAAGCGCTGTATACCAGATTAGAAAATGTCGCTGCCATTACGAATAGTAGAGGATAGGATTCCCCTGGTCCGGTGGTAGCAGTCAAGCATCTACCTTCGTTGAAGGCAACTCGACGAGATTTCTTGAGCCGGACCGTCACACATACGCTACCGTGCTTTCAATTCTGGCCAGAAAGATGCGCATTGTCTATCATAGGGTAGACCAATTGACTAAGGGTTGGATGTTCGTTGCCAACCCATTGCCTCCAGCCTATGAGGTCGGTCTGACATTCCCGTACTATCCTGCAGACAGACGAACAGTGATGAGGTTTTTGCTCTTGCTAGTCTTCTACTGCGAATGCGACTTCTTGCGCTTTTGTTAAAGTCTGGATCTGTATTTAAATCAGCCCTGAGCACTTTGAATAAGGTATAGAATTGCGTACCTTTTTAGATGTCAAATGGATCTTCTTTTACGCAGCCAGTCACTCGGAGTGAGACCGATATCAACAACCTTCTCTGTGATGATATATTGATACAGGCTTTCTTTCTTTCTATCCTATCTATGCTTGAACCCAGCAACGGAACTCGCACGAGGGATTTTGGATAGGATCTGGATATAATGACCCTGCGGCCTGCCTTATGAATCATAAATTTCAATCTCGAGGGCGCAGATAGCTCATGGATCCGTTACTCAGGTTTGGTAATTAGTCGTCAAGAATATGTGCAGTGTACAACAAAACTTTTAAGGGAACGCTTGAGTGTTTTATGTGTGTGTGATGAAAGTCTGTAGAATTCAGAGTGTCGTCGCTATAAGCTAAGGAAGGTATCATGAAGCGAGTAAGGAGGTCACATGCTCATGCTCTGACAAACAGTGTGCATCAAAACCTCTTCTTTTGATAGGTAGGTAGGTTTCACTTTGGTTGATATATCGTGGAGTCAGTCTCAGATATTCCCTGCAATAAATCTTCTATTCAGGCAGGATGAGAAGCTATGAGTCACATGAGGAGAGGGAAATATTAGCACCTTAAGGGAAGGTGTCCTTCTCGGAGTCTTCCTACTTGAGTGTATGCTGATCTTATTGAGACAGGTTTTAGATACCTTGTTGGTGGGTAGTTTCTATGAAGTTGTTTTATGGTGTTTTCTCCAGCTGATTTTTTCTTATTTTTTTTTTTCTGTTTATAGAGGCAGGGCCTATTCTCCGCCATTCTTAGCCTTCCGAGCAATCTCCAAGGCCTGAGAAAACGCGCTGGTGAACTCATAGACGTCTAAGAAAGTATTATATAGCGGTGCTGGAGCCACGCGTATAACATCCGGCTTCCTCTCATCAACGACAACGCCCCTCTCCTCCAACTCCCTCAGCACGACATCCAGCAATCCAGGTTGCAGCTTGAGACTCAACTGGCAACCTCGCTGCTCCTTGTCGCTCGGAGTGATGATCTCGAACAGCTCCTCGTAGAAGGGGGAGCGCACCAGCAGGATCTCGAGATACGCCGTGAGCTGGACGGATTTCTCGCGCAGTGGGCCCATGCCCCCGGCCATGCGGAAGACTTCCAGGGAGGCATTCAGACTGGTGATGTCGAGCACGGAGGGGTTCGAGAGCTGGAAGCCCGCGGCGCCGGGGACGGGCACGAAGCGGTTCTCCATGGCGAAGCGCGAGCTGCGGTCGTTGCCCCACCAGCCGCTCAGGCGGTTGAGGAAGCCGCCGTCGGCGGGCGAGGGGACGGTGCTGTGGCGCGAGTTGATGAAGAGCCCGGCGATGGCTCCTGGCCCGGCGTTCAGGTACTTGTAGCTGCACCAGGCGGCGGCGTCAATGTCCCAGTCGTGGAGCTGTAGCGGGACGTTCCCGACGGCGTGGGCGAGGTCCCAGATCACGAAGATGCCGGCTTTGCGGGCGGCGGCGTTGATAGTCTGCATGTCTAGGAACTGGCCGGTGTAGAACTGGATCCCGGGGAGGAGGAGGAGCGCTGCGGTGGAGGCATGGAGATCAATGATGGAGAGGATGTGGGAGGTGGTTAGGATTGGTTGCTTGGGATTAGGCGGCTCTATTTCTACAATTGAATCGCTAATGGAGAGATTATGGTGCCGTATCTGGGATTCTACTGCGTACTATCGTATGCTCTGTCAGAAGACCGGTGATGGCAATGGAAAGGGGAGCTCACGTGATCTGACGGGAAGGCTCTGCTTTCGAGAATGATTTTATGACGACCGTTAATGTCTGGTCTGTAGAAAGCAGACATGAGTAAGTGTAAATTGGCTGTCAAGGTTTCCATCACAGCTACCTCGGACACCTGAGCACCGACAATAGGGGCAATACTGTCCGCGGCACTGGAGTCGACGTCGAGCCATGGTGGTAATGGGGAGTTGGCAATAGGTTTGAAATGTCCAAAAACGCCCTGAGTCGACCACGTTGTAAGATACTGTTGGATGCGTGTAGATGTCCGACGTGGTTGCAAGCCAAGAGAGTTCCCGCAGAGATAGATGCTTGGGTCATGTGATTCAGAGTCACGAGACACTAGAGATAAACGAATTTTCTCAGCAGGGGCATTTGCAGAACAGAATGGATTTCCTACCTGGGTCAGGTAGAGCTTCGGCTTTCAATTGCGCCTTTGAAGGAATGAGGAATTCGCTCCTCAAGTGGCGAAGAGGATCTTGGGCATCGAGAGACGCGGCATATTCTCTGCTGTCCACGTGTGGGCTTGAGGGCTCGACCTTGGGCGAAGCCATTGCGAGTTGCACACTAATGCCTAACAATCAACGCAGTTAAAGGGCAAGCAGCAGCAGCAGCAGAGCTGAGTTGTTCAGTAGAGCGCAATTGGCTGTTGGCAGCGGTGAGGACCTGGACCTTGGAGTTGGGACGAAGAGATAAGCCGGAAGGCGGGTTGCGTGCCGAGTGTTGGGTCGTCTGGGACGGGTCCTTGGGAAGAAGCAGCTTAGTCCTCAAGTTGTCCCGGCACAGGGGGTAGCTCTGGATGGGCTCTGTATTTTGGGAAGCTCCCTCTTCAATGGCTTCACGACGGACAGACGCGGGCGGGCGATGTGTCAAGACAAATGCAGGGTTTGGTCATGGGATGGAGCTGATGATGAGGTGATTATGATATATTTCGCACCATGAGAGATCTGGATGCTTCGCCCGCACGCTCGATGTCAGGAAGAGCCAGACAAGAAGGTATTCGAGGTCTCGCGGGGGAGTTTCCTGGGGGTAATATGAATAATGGAAAAGGGCTTTTGCAGGTCAACTGGCCAAAGGGGACGAGGGAGATGGCGGGGTAGACGGCTGACGATTGGGTTCGTCGGCGCCTGCGGTCTAAAAGGGTCTAAGACTCGACTACTCCGTACAGTAAAGTAAGGTGAGTAAGTCACTTGTCCCTTGACCGTGGTCACGAAGTTATGCGGTTCCATGGGGGGGAATGAGAAAATAGCGGTTAAGTGATTGATTGATTGATTGCTTGATTGGGTTAACTGATAATTAAATATCTAATAATAAGGGGGCAACTCAACCTGAAAGGTCCCTAAAGAACTGGAAAGGTCCCATGATGAGGGTCACGTGCCACGTGATTCAACAAACGTCGCGGAAGCCGTGGTGGAAGATTCGTGCCGGAGGAGGCGTCGAGGTCGCCGTAGCCACTCCCAGGCAAGGGGCGCCTCTGGTGTGGCGCAGGAATTCAGAATAACCGCCGCTAAACTGCAAGAGGAAGCAGAATAAACGAATAAACCCCCCTAGTCCTCTTCGGGAGAGACAGGGGAAGCTCAACCCCCGCCAGCCATGACGCGACTAGCGAGCTATGAATCGGTGTACCTCGAATAGCCGTCTCGTTGACAAGCCAGAGCAAGGAAACTCCTGTCGTCGTCGATCAGGTACGAAGTCCAGAAGTCCAGGTCTCCTCGACGACCCATCGGCATGGAAATCCCTCTTCTGAAGACCTTCCCGGCCGGCCGCCTGATTCCCAATGAGAGCACTCCGCTCGCAATGCTGGGTCCTGGATCCCGTATTGCTATGAACTCATCGAGCAAAGCTGGAGAATAAATAGCACAGCTCTCTCTCTTCTTCTTCTCCTCCTCCTCCTCCTCCTCTTCCTCCCTCTTCCTCTTCAGACTTCTTCTCTCTATCTTCAGTCTCTAAACTAGACTGATCTACACTTTGTCAACACCTGAACCATCTGAACCATCAGCCTGCTGCATCTACTTCATCTTCTTCCTCTCCCACTCGTCAGATCCTGCACTCCATCAGACGCTACAGAAGCAAGTAGGTACCCGCTGCCTCGAGGCGTCTCCTTCATCTGTCTTCCCACTGGCGCACGCTTACTCGCATACCCAACCGGTACGTTCCCTTTGTCTTGTTAATTGCCGCATTCCATCTGTTGGTGTCTTATCGCTATACGACCCTCCCTGCCATCTACCATCTACCAGATCCAATCGACCAAAGGGCTCACGGCTGATGGCTATTAGGGTGCTGTGTCAATCCGACCCACCAGGTAGTTTTACACCGCATCCTGTGTTCACCGTGTTCACCGTCTCCGGGTCATTGCGTATCTTTATCTACGATCTACTGTAGGCACAGTAGATATCTACCCAGATACGAGTCCTGCAGAGATAACGCCTGAAAGAAGGTTCGTCCGAGATAATCAGGCCCGAGTCATGTCTACGGCTCCTCCCCTCCTTGGGAATAGTTGTTGTGATTACCGCCTTCCATTCACCCCTCTACTACCTTACCTTACTCAGATATCCTGTCTTCATTGCCTTGCTGCTCGTTATATATCTCTCAGTTTCTCTCGTCATGGCCAAAGTCTTGACCATCAACACCGCTGACACAATGGCCTCAACCCTAGACTTCCCTATCGAGCCCTTTCCTACATTCGAGGACCCTTTCCCGGTTATCGAACCCTTTCCCGGTTATCGAACCCTTTCCTACCTTCGAAGACTTCCCGGTACATGACTGTCCCATTGCGGTCATGGCGGACCCCGGAAGCAGCCCCAGCAACAAATTGCTGGAGAAGATCGTCAACCCCACACTCTCTGACCGGAAACCCTCACCTCAGCCCACGCACTTCAGTGTGCCCTACAAATATAGCAATGGAAATGGCCACCGGGTCTTGAGGTCGGCGACCGTTGGATACGTTGCCCCTGAGTTCAAGGGCAAGAAGGAGCAAATGCTGCAGGGTAGGCTTGTCCGTTGCAGGGTTGAGTATCTGATCTGATCTTCCATAGTGAAGGAAAAGATACGATGCAATGGTTGGATCCCCGAGAGTCTCATCGATGAGCAGATAGCCTGGTTCTATAACGACCTCGGCATCGATGATGTCTACTTCCAACTCGAGGGCGTGGACGCCATTGCGAGCAACATTACGTCCCTATATGCTGCCAAGGTTGCGGCTTCTGTCAGAAAGGACAAGAGACAAGAGATCCGTCTGGATATGGAAGCATCCGACCATGCGATCTACATCGACACCAGTGAGCCGGGCGTTAGTAACGTGGCCGGGCCACGCTATGAGCACAGGCTCGAAACAAAGTACCTGGATAGTTCCATCGGGAACAAGGTCTTCCGAGTGGAGACCTTCCGTTCGCCAGGCACCCTAGCTGATGCTGGGGTATCGAAGGCCACATTGCGGTGCTACTTCGTGTATCAGTGCCAATTCGTCGACCCGAACCCCTCACCTCAAGAGACCCGCCTCGAGGTCATCGGAGACCGGATGTTCCTCGCGAAAGCAACCCAAAACACAAAACAGATCTATGAAGATATTATTGCCCTTGCAGTCTCTCGGACCGGACCCGTCATTGAGGTCTTCGATATCGAGGGCTCAAAAGAGAAACGCCTTGTCGTTGCCTTCCGCAGACGAACTGCTATGGGGATGTTTAGCGCCCTCAGTGATCTGTACCATTACTATGGTGTGACCAGCTCCAGGAAGTACGTGGAACAATTCAGCAATGGCATTTGTGTGATTTGTCTCTACTTCAAGCCTGCTACGATGGAGTCCGTAGGCCGGTTCCCACCACTCGAGCAGTCCATCCATCAGATCACTAAGGAGATATCTTTGCTCTACTGCATCCCCCAGAACAAGTTTCAGACGCTTTTTGCCAGCGGCCGCTTGAGCTTGCAGGAGACTGTGTATGGGCACTGCCTCTACGTTTTTGTCCAGCACTTTCTCAACCGCCTTGGTACGTGCCAATTCCATGCCAGATTTCACGAAGGCTAACCCTGTATAGGCTCCGAATATGCTTCCCTGGTTTCTGCTTTAGATGCAAACAATAGCGCGCATGCAGAAATTCTCTCGAAGATCAAGCGCCGCCTGCGTACTGAGACCTTCACTGGAGACTATATCTTCGAGATCATCAATTCGTATCCCGAGCTTGTCCGAACGTTATATGCATCCTTTGCCAGTACCCATCTTACCTTCGGGCCCGGATTTGAAAGGGACATCGTTCCATTAACACCAGCTACTGCGGTTTTGTCTGACGATGAGCTCAAGGAGTTAATCTCTAAGACTGTGAATAATGAGCATGAAGAAATGGTCATGTCAGCTTTCCGCCTGTTCAACAAGGCTCTCCTCAAGACGAACTTCTACACCCCGACAAAAGTTGCACTCAGCTTCCGGCTCGATCCCTCATTCCTTCCAGCAATTGAGTATCCTCAACCATTGTATGGGATGTTTTTGGTGATCAGTTCAGAGGCTCGAGGATTCCATTTGCGCTTCCGCGATATCGCAAGAGGAGGCATCCGTATCGTCAAGTCACGAAATCGCGAGGCTTATTCTATCAACGCTCGATCCATGTTCGACGAGAATTACGGACTTGCAAATACTCAGCAGCGAAAGAACAAAGATATTCCAGAAGGCGGCTCCAAAGGTGTCATTCTTCTTGATGCACAGAAGCAAGACAAGGGCAGTGTTGCGTTTGAGAAATACATTGACAGTATCATGGATCTTCTTCTCCCAGCCGAAACCCCGGGGATTAAAAACCCCATTGTGGATCTTTATGGGAAGGAAGAGATCCTTTTCATGGGACCAGACGAGAATACTGCCGACCTCGTAGATTGGGCAACCGAACATGCTCGCAAGCGTGGTGCACCTTGGTGGAAGTCTTTCTTCACCGGCAAGTCTCCCAAGCTCGGTGGCATTCCGCACGATGTCTATGGCATGACAACTTTGTCTGTGCGTGAATACGTCAAAGGTATCTATCGTAAGATGGAGTTGGACCCAACCAAGGTTCGGAAGATGCAAACCGGAGGACCGGATGGCGATCTAGGAAGCAATGAGATCTTGCTGAGCAATGAAAAATATACCTCCATCGTTGATGGGAGCGGGGTTTTAGTGGACCCTAACGGTATCGACAGGGGCGAGCTCATTCGACTCGCCAAGGAACGGGCAATGATCTCCCAGTTTGATCTATCCAAGCTCTCGAGCGCCGGATATCGTGTCCTTGTTGATGAGACTAATGTCAAGCTTCCGAGTGGGGAGCTTATCAACAACGGCACTGCATTCCGTAACACCTTCCACCTCCGCGATACTGGACTAACTGACTCGTTCGTTCCGTGCGGTGGTCGTCCAGAGTCAATTGATCTCTCAAGCGTCAACAAACTTATCAAGAACGGCAAATCAACGATCCCATATATAGTTGAAGGGGCCAACCTGTTCATCACGCAAGATGCCAAGCTTCGCCTCGAGGCTGCGGGCTGCATTCTTTTCAAGGATGCCAGCGCTAATAAAGGTGGTGTGACATCCTCGTCACTGGAAGTTCTAGCAAGCTTGAGTTTCGACGACAAAGGTTTTGAAGAAAACATGTGCGTCGGTCAGGATGGTCAACCTCCAGAGTTCTACAAGGCATATGTCAAGGAGGTCCAAGCTAAGATCCAGGAAAACGCGAGGTTGGAGTTTGAGGCTATCTGGAGGGAACACGAGGAGACCAAGATCCCAAGGAGCACGCTCAGTGATACCCTTAGTATCGCTATCACGAAGCTCGACGAGGAATTGCAAAAATCAGATCTCTGGAAGGATGAGAAGCTTCGCAGATCAGTTTTGGAGGATGCGTTACCGAAGTTGTTGCTTGAGAAGATCGGCTTAGATTTGATTATTCAAAGGGTAAGTGCTTGCTGGCTTTTCTTTTCCATGTTGGACGATGATACTGACACCTCTAAAGGTCCCAGACAATTATCTCCGAGCTATCTTTGGCAGCTATCTTGCTAGTCGCTTCGTATACGAGTTTGGTAGCTCTCCGAGCCAATTCGCTTTCTTTGACTTGTAAGCCTCCCGTCCTCCTACTACATCTTCAGTAACTAACGAGACCGATTAGCATGTGCAAGAGAATTGAAAAAATATAGTGAACTTTTTAAGTTCTTGGGGTACAAACAAAAACACTTGGGATTCGGATATGGCGTGGTTAACTAATGTTTCTGGGTTTTTATGGCTTCCTTTGCTGATAATTAAGGGCTGATGTTTAGTGATTGGCTATTTAGGTAGAGAAAATGATCGATATCTGCCTTGTGTATATGGACATGGAGCCCATAGTGCCTGTCGTGTTATGGGTATTACGAATAGACGTTTGAATAGGGTTCAATTTGCCAAGCCTCGGATGACGACCCCATTTCTTGGCAACTCCTAATACGTGAGATTTAGGACGATTTAGAGTATTCCAAGTATGAATACCATCCTAAATTACTGGACAGGAATTTTCAGAGTAGCCTGAACCGAGAACCAATCCTACAGAGATAGATGTAATGGGGAAAGAGAGCGCCAATTTTCAAAAGCCTCAATATTTTGCAACTTGCAAGTGAGGACATAAACCATCCGTTTGAATCTACCATCATAATTCATCTTTAACTGGAGGAGTCATATCATCCAACTGTTTGCTCAAGTACTTTTCAACACCAGCTGTCAACGCCTGCAAATGAGTCCAACGAGGAGCATCCTCTCCCAGCCCCCACGCAAACACCCCACCAAGTCGCATCTTCTCCACAATCCTTGGGAATTTCCTCATAATAACATCCGGCGTATCCCAACTCCACCAAAGATTCTCCTCGCAGTCCCAGAAATAAGCAGCTCCCTGGTCATCGTCATATTCCGGATTCGCAAGAGCCTTCATGAACGAGCGTTCGAGTTCCGACGGGACGTCGTCATGCCATGAAAAAGCTCCTGCTTGGCCCAGATCCCTTCCCGTCGCGGGATCCTCCATGAGGACCGTGGGGCAGCCGATGGGGGGGTTCTTCTGGACAGCACCACTGCAGGTGGCGTGGGGATCGGTCCGGAACCATTTCACGTAGAAAGCGAAGCCGAGATTGACTTTCTCGGGGCTGCTCACGCCGCCGTGGTCGAGATAGGCGCGGATGGCGTCGAGGGAGGCCGCGATACCGGTGTGGTGCTTGGTGATGCGGTCGCGCCGGTTCATCAGGTCGTAGGTCATGATGTTGAGGAAATCGAGGGAGCCGCTGATCAGCGGGAGCGTGTCCCGGGTGAATGCTAGCATGTCCCGGCGGAGACCCGGGACGGCTGCGGAGAGGAGCTTGGTGGGCCCCAGGGCGGAGCGGATCGCGGAGAGGAGGTGCGGGTACGCTTGGATTTCCCAGGTCTTGTGGGCGTTGGGGACTTGTTTGTAATCTTCGCCGTTTCCTCTGGTGGGAATCAGTAGGTATATAAGATAGTATGGGTAGATAGATAGATGTATTGTGCGCTGGATCAGATATGTACTTACCCGGGATATTCCCAGTCAATGTCAACTCCTAGGGTTCGTCAGTAACGTGGTTAGAAAGGGGCTTGGATATGAATGAGAGTACCATCCGCTCCCGTATAATCAACCATTGCCTTCACGTTTCTTGCGAAGAGCTGGCGACTGCTCTCCGTGGCCGCCGCTTTCGAGAAGCCTTCCGTATCACCCCATCCGCCAATCGCTATCATGATCCTTGTGCCCTCAGCGAACTGTGAGCGGACAGCATCCACCGTTGTGAACAAGGGCCATGCTGATGGCTGATCTTCATTGAAGATTGAAGATTGCATAAAAGCAAGCACCACATGAGTGATATTTGAAACAAGTGCAGGCTCAGGAACCACATAGTGTTGTCTGTAAGAGTCATTAGTAAGTAGATTTCATATGATGGGCCGGGCTTTCTGGTACCCTGTTAAGTACATGATATATCTCCCACTTGCCAGCTGAGCCATGGCGAAGAACGGGATGAGGAACCACAGAATCATCTTCGAGGAATAGATACAGAATCCTCAAGCATAAGAGTCTACTTCCTCTCTTTTCGTGATCACTTGTCACTAGACCGGATGGTTTGGAACTGAAGATAAGGTAGCCAAGGTAAAGAAGACTCAAAAGTCAATGGAAGAGTAATAAAGCGTATCTTTCCGCTCTATGGAACTATTTACTATAATCCCAACTTTCACATAGTATTGCCACATTGGCATGAGAAAATGCAATTTGTATTCGTGATTAGCTGCTTCATTACTCAACCCCTGAGCGTGAGGGGATGTGAAGTGCGCGATCACGTGATCTACCCGTGTAAAGTGATCCGTCGCGTCGCGCGTCAACAGCTCGAAAAACATACCCTAGGCACTCACCATGGCAGTCACCAAGGGAGAAGAGAAGGGCGAGTCCTCGATGAGCGCGGCCAAGAAGGTGTTAAAAGCGAACGCTAATGGAGTTGCAAATTACGAATTACCATGGTGAGTGGGACAACTTCAGTTGTTCGATAGCCACTGACAGCTTTCAGGGTTGAGAAATACCGTCCCGTCTTCCTTGACGACATCGTGGGGAATACCGAGACTATTGAACGATTGAAGATTATTGCAAAGGATGGAAATATGCCTCATGTAATTATCTCTGGTATGCCGGGTATTGGGAAAACCACATCGGTCTTGTGTCTTGCAAGACAGCTCCTCGGAGACTCTTACAAGGAGGCGGTGCTGGAGCTCAATGCAAGTGACGAGCGAGGTATGTAGAATCCTACGGTACCTCAACCCTCTTCCTTAACTAAGTTTTTAGGTATCGACGTTGTTCGTAACCGTATCAAGGGCTTCGCGCAGAAAAAAGTCACTCTGCCACCAGGGCGACACAAATTGGTCATTCTCGATGAAGCCGATAGCATGACCTCTGGCGCACAGCAAGCACTCCGACGTACTATGGAAATCTACTCTTCGACTACGCGATTCGCTTTTGCATGCAATCAATCGAATAAAATCATCGAACCCCTCCAATCCCGGTGTGCCATCCTTCGATACGCCCGTTTGACAGACGCACAGGTGGTGAAGAGGCTATTACAGATAATCGAGGCTGAGAAGGTGGAATACAGTGAGGATGGATTAGCCGCGCTGGTGTTCAGTGCAGAGGGCGATATGCGGCAAGCCATCAACAACCTTCAGTCAACATGGGCTGGATTCGGGTTTGTGAGCGGAGACAATGTCTTCAAAGTGGTCGACTCGCCACATCCTATCAAGGTGCAAACGATGATCAAGGCTTGCTATGAGGGGAAGGTTGATGCTGCACTGGAGACTTTGAACGAACTTTGGGATTTGGGATATTCGAGCCACGACATAATCAGTACGATGTTCAGGGTCACCAAGACGATCCCCACCTTGAGCGAGCATTCGAAGTTGGAGTTTATAAAGGAGATTGGGTTTACGCATATGAAAATCCTGGAGGGCGTTCAGACATTGCTGCAATTGAGTGGGTGTATTGCACGGCTTGCAAAGTTGAATATGGATCCAAAAAAGTTTGTTGCGAAATAATGGAGATACGATGTCATGGTTAAGGCGTTTAAGGGGCATGTGAAGGGATTTCTGGTACGCGTAGCCAGATATGTTGCTTGCGTAAAAAGAGGCTTTATGCTTTTTATACCAATTGAGACTATTCTACATACATGTTCACGCAGGGCGTGCTCATGCGGTCTTCTCGGGCCGAGTGCCTGCTGTTCCTATTCTTCCTGCTCCCTCTCCCACATAGCTCTATCTCTCAATATGCGTTTTTGCATTCGCATCTTAGCTTCATATTCCCGGACTCTATGGTCAGCTTCCAGACAACCGCCCAAGATCATTCCTATAGAGTCAGTCTGAGAGAGTGCAAGGAGGAAGAGACATCATTACCGGACATTTGAATGAATCTAAGGATATTAGCCTCAGGATTACCCTATAGAGATTCAAAATTCAAAATGAATAACTCACGTTTTGAATTGAATTGTCAAACCACGATATACAGGTGACATATACCATCCTGCCGCTCCAAGGATAGCTGTACCTATTCCCCACTATGCTTGTCAATACAACTTTTTGACAAACCTGGAGGAAGCCATACCTTTGTAGCGCCAACTACAAACCCTCGACCCCCTTCCCAAGCCGCAGTATTGGCCTCCTCGCTTCTTAGACCACCTGAAGTATGCATTATTTCCGATGTCAAATCATCTGAGCCCGAAGCTTGGAGGGGCGGCGTTGGGAGAAGAAAGGGATCCCGGTTTATAGCGTCATGAGACTATGTTTGCTCGGTTTGCACAGCTCGGCCGCAAACCGTCCAAAATATATTTCTGAATCACCGCTCCCACCATCATTTCACCACGCCCTCCTGGATTTAGCCAACGCACGAGAGAATGAGCGGAAAAGCAGAACAGAGGGTCCGCTCAGCGGCTCTCGCGCGCGACACCAACGAAACCAAGATCCAGCTGGCGATCAATCTGGACGGTGGCGCATTCCCAGCCGACACGGATAGCAGGCTCCTGAACGGGGCCGACGGCCATGCGACGCAGGCTTCGAAGTCGCAGACCATCGCTATCAATTCCGGGATTGGCTTCTTGGATCACATGCTCCATGCTCTTGCGAAGCATGCGGGATGGAGTCTGGCACTCAATTGCAAGGGGGATTTACACAGTGGGTGTTTTGTGGCCAAGACTCGCGCGGCGCGCATGCTAATATCTGGGATTGCAGTTGACGACCACCACACCGCTGAAGATGTGTGCATTGCACTTGGAAGCGCCTTTAAAGAAGCCCTGGGTGTGCCAGCAGGGCTTGCGCGGTTTGGCTCCGCATATGCGCCTCTGGATGAAGCCTTATCGCGTGCTGTGGTCGACCTTTCGAATCGGCCGTTTAGCGTCATCGATTTGGGCTTGAAGAGGGAGAAGATTGGGGATCTGAGCTGTGAGATGATCCCGCATTGCTTTCAGAGCTTTGCGCAGGCTGCCAGAATTACAATTCATGTTGATTGTCTTAGAGGAGACAATGATCATCATAGGGCGGAGAGCGCTTTCAAAGCGCTTGCGGTGGCTATTAAACAGGCGACGAGCAGGGTCGCTGGAAAAGAGGGGGAGATACCTAGTACAAAGGGGACTTTAAGTACATAATCCAGGACTATAAAAAATCAATTCAGTGCAGTTTTAGACTTGAACTTGAGAATTGTGAAGCTTGTTCTAGGTGTCGTCTCGAATTTCGAGGGGTCCTCGCTAGCGTCAAGAAATATTTCCTCTATCTTTTATCGCCTCGATTATTTTCTTGCAACTCGACATCCACCTCGACAGAGATACAATGGCGCCCTCCAGAACGTCGACTGTAAAGTCGAAACATGCAACGAACAAGTCTGGTATCCGAAATAGCAAGACGAGCACAAAGCCCCAAAGCGATGGCGTGTCGAAGTCGAAAAAACCAAAGAGCAAGGGTGCTCCACCAAAGCCGCAGAAGGGTGCTAGCAGCCTCGCCGCGCTGAAGAAGAAGAGAAGGATATACACGGAGAAGGAACTGGGCATCCCGGCTCTGAACATGATTACGCCGGTCGGGGTGGAAAAACCGAAAGGGAAGAAGAAGGGCAAGGTTTTCGTGGACGATCGGGTTAGTACCTACCTATTTAGCTCTTCCTTACTTATTCCTCGTCTTGCGGAAGAATCTTGAAGTTGATATTTATGTGCATTATAGGAGAGCATGATGACTATTCTGGCGATGGTGAATGCGGACAAAGAAGGCCAGATCGAGTCCAAGATGATGAAGGCGCGGCAGATGGAGGAGATTCGAGAGGCGAGAAAGGCGGAGGCTGAGAAGAGGCAGGAGATGAGGAAGTCGAAATTAGATGAGACGAAGGAAGGGATAAGGAAGAAGCGCAAGAGGCACTCTTCTTCTGGAGACGAGGACAAGGAGAATACAAAACAGGAGGCGGCTGCTGGGACGAAGCCGCTTAAGCCTAAGAAGAAGAGCGTTTCTTTTGCTTGAGTGTTTGGCCAGTTGGGAAATCAATCACGGTATCTTGGCGTTTTGGCTATGGAGTTTGGGCAATGGCTTTCTGTGGTACATAAAAAGTCAACGATACCAAGTGTTTCATTGAGTTGTAGTCAAAATCAATCCACAATTGACAGGAGATGGGCCCATATATTTCTCCTAACGCTGAATTCGCAGTCTATGCTCTATGCTCTTATACTTCTAATTACCGCCAAACATTCTACTTGTGCCATTTGCGGCGCATAGGATCGAATCGAGTACTGTTATCATAGTGAGTACCACTTGGATCCAAGTTAGTAGAACTATTCGAAGAGGCGGATGCAGGAGAATCGATTTCGACTTCAAAAGCCATCTTATTAAGGAAATTGACCGCCTTGAAGTAATTAGTGACAACTCATATGAAGTGGGTAGGGATTGAATTACGGGTCTGGCATGCCATCTCTGGCCGTTGAAACTTTCGAACCACGAAAGATGGCCGCCTTGGCTGGTTGTGCACAAGACCGCGTATGGTGTCTGCTGGACTTCTAAATATGGCAACGCCTCCTTGACAGCAATCTGTGAAGGTCAGTGATGGCTTAAAGAGAGTGATGAGCAGTATATTTACAGGATCGTCTTCAGCATTGATGGCAAATATGGGTATCCGGCATGCCAGTAAGGAGTCAGTTGATGAAGCATCCCGATAATATGCCCCTTCAGTCGGATAGCCCCATGATGGGACTTGAATTACTCGGTCAAATTCATGCAGATACTTGACCTGGCGAATTTTGCCAAGGTCAATCTCGGGGTTTTTCGATACCGCATCATAGTGACGCTCAATAAGCCTCTTCAGGCCGTTTGCCATGGTCTTTGAGTAGATCTCCTTGCCAATCCATGATCGTTGCAGAGCTAAATTGGCAACATCGAGATTCCACGGATTCGAACAGACGACTGCCGCCTTGAGCTCACACGCAGATCCTTCTTCTCCAATGTACTAGCTGAAATCAACATCGAAGAACTACGGAATGTCTAGGTCCTTGACTTACATTTGTCAAGATATTCGCGCCCAAGGAGAAGCCTACACCAAATAGGGGGCGGTTAGGAAACGTCTTTCTTAGCCAAGCAACGGTCTGGCGACAATCCCATGTAGCTCTTGCATTGTACAAAATACTGCTTGAAACTTTATGCATAGCACAGCCTCTCGCGTTGATGACACACGCCTCCCATCGCCGCTCTCCATCTGCTCCTACTAAAGGAGCGAGCACTTGTTTCAAGTAATCCTCAAAAGCGCCGCCCGAGAGTCCGCCCAATGACACCAACATTGGGCGGCTGTCCAGAGACGCAATCCCTGCGAATTCTTCATCGCTAAAGTATGTTGTTCTTGGGGGAAGCGTACTTTCGGATTCTGAGAATGGCTGGCTAACGAAATCAACAGCAAAGGTGCCATGATATGCTGGATCCTCAGCTTCGAAGATCTTGCGCTTGTAATAAAGTGGAGGACCGTCACTCTTTATGGCCGTCCACATTGTTTGGAGGTGGCCATTAAAGAGAAGGGGGTTTAGGCGGCATGGGGGAGTCGAATCTTGACATATCGTGAGTAAGTCTGTCGAAGAGCCATCCTTCTTTTTCAAGGGAAGCAGTGTCGACGAATGTGTGAAAGACGTCTTAGCATGGCCGAGCCATTCCATTGCTACTAGGCAAGGTTGTTGACTTTCAAGCCACCGTCTCCTGAATATTTCACTTCCGCGTGATTGTAGAAATACGCCAGTCTCGAACTCCAGATATATCCTCTTAACAAGCCGACAACGAATAACCAAAAGAGCGCGCCGATAATATCATGAACAGGAACAAAGACAACGCGAAAATATACTTCGCCAGGAAATCTCCGAACATCCCTTGCCTACCTACTACCCTTCACGAAGCCTCGGCTGCCGTGTGATTCGACGGAGAGTCGAGACTCCTGAGGTTCTGCCCGGACCAGCTGCTTAGTCATCGTGACGACCTCTGTTCAGTTACGCGGCTCTCGTTTTCTGAATGCCTTCACGCGACGTGCTGGTAAAGCAAAGAGCCATGTCTTACCACGGTGCACCGATGCCTGGTAGTGGTGGCTACTGGAATGGGAACGGCCACGGTCCGCCGAATCCACCTCCATACGGCGTGCACGAGATGCGCTCTCAACCCGCCCAAAACGGTGCCCGATCACAATATCAAACGCCCTCGAGTAATGGCCAAATCGGACAGTACCAGAATCCTCTGCCGCAGTACGCTCAAGCTCAAGGCAACATGCCGGCAGTGCACTCTGCGAACAGAGTCCATACATCGGCTCCCACCCAACCTGCTTCCCAACAACCTCAATTCATAAACCCCGCCCACCTCTTCTCGCAACCGCCTGCACAGTCGATCCAGCCCTATCAGCCCATACAGCTGACTCCCCATAGCCACCAAGCTCTAAATACTCTGTCGAAGCCCTCCCCAGGAATGGCGCATATGCAACCCCCGAACATGGAGCTCGATCGCCCGAAGCTTCTGATGTCTCTTGCGGAAGAATTCTTCGATGCTGCACATCAGCTTGCGCCCTCGGCGTCCCTATCTATGACAAGCGCAAATGTGGAGACCTATGAGAAATTGATTTCTACGGGGCTTGGCTGCTTAGATACAGCGTTGAAAAATGTCCGATTGCCTCCAAGGGTGGAAGCGAATATTAGGTTGCGGTATGCAGGTGTACTTTACGAAGAGACGGAGAATTTTATGGAAGCCGAAATTTCTTTGAGCAAAGGCATTGCTTTGTGCGACAGGGTAGGTTCTTGGTCATTCCATGTTTGCATGCTTGAACCCTCTAACAGGAGCTCCAGAATCATTATTATGATCTTAAGTACGCAATGCAGTTTTTGCTCGCTCAATTCATGTTCAAGAAGAACCCAAAAGCATCGTTGAAGGCCCTGGATGGATATATCTCCGATGCTGAAGCGTAAGTAAGATTGCAAGTCTTTCTACGCCTATCTACTGATAGTTTGCATGCTTAGGTACCAGCACTTTTCTTGGGTCTATGCGCTACGATTTTTACGAGCAGCTCATTCGTTGCAATCTGGTAGCCTTGCCGACAATCACGCGGCCTTGCAGAATTTCCGAAGCATAGCGAAACTTGCGAGTGAACAAAATGATCGTGTTATATACATGATGGCGTCTCTTATGGAAGCCATGGCTCATCTGAAATTTACCGGTCCAGAGTCCATGGAGCATGCTCAGAGGGCCATTGCCGCTGTTTGGACATACCAGCTGGACGCCGGTACGAGGATACCGCAGCTTCTCGGCCTGGCACATATTCTAGATGTGGCATGTAGTCTTCGACAAGGCGACCCAAAGGTGATGGTCAGCAAGTTAAAGCTCATGCAAACAATGATGGATGAAGCTCTGCATGATCCTACTTGGAGCACTACGAGTGATGTTCTAGCACTTCCCATTAACCGTACACAGAATAGTTCACAAGTGGTTAGCCCTGATACTAGAATGGTTCTAGGCATTGGGGACGATGGTCGTGATAACCTGATACTGTCGTTCTTGAATAAGAAAGATGCATATAGTATTACGTCAGTTTTATCGTCCTTCTATGCAAAAGGGGGATGCTTACTAGAGATCCAGATATCTGCTTTCCGGAATGGTGTTGCTTCACAAGAATTCCCCAAATGATCGGAAGGGATTTAGATACCTAGAAACGGGAATATCTTCGTTGGAAGGTAAGAGCTCTTTTCCAAGTGTACTACAAGTGCTAAAATAAGCAATTTAGCGGAAATCCGTGCATCTAGGGCAACTTCAGGCATTCTGCCGGATTGTATCTCAAAACTTCAATGGCGTGGGCAAACGATATGCTACTTGAACTGCTACATGGCCTTTTGCGCAGCTGCAATCACCGATTGGCCTGCTGTTAAAAGCTATATCGACAAAGCGAGGGCAACGGCCAAGAACCTCGAAGTGTCACTGGCTGGTCCTTTAGGATTCCTTCTTATGTACCTCACAGGCGTATATCACCAGGGCATCGGCAATCTCGATGTAGCCTTACAGATCTTTCAGGACAAAAAGTTTGAATTGCTGCTTGAGGCCAATAGAGCTCACACTACGAGCTCAGCAGAACAAGTTGAACGCGATATCGCCTTGCTTGCGGCACTCAATACACTCTGGATACTACAAGACAGTCGCCGAAAAAATCTCACCAGTAATACAAATTTGATTGCGAGGCTAGAGCCACTTTGCAAGAACCATCCGAATCAAGATATTGAAACAGCTTTTAACCTCGTAGTAGCGACAGTTGAGACATATCCCACGGCGCCGCTTTTCAAAGTCAAGAACTGTTTGAGGGCTGCGCTGAATGGAGCTCAGGCTACTGCAAACACGCAATTTCTCAGCATTACATTGAACGTTATGTGCAGCAGATTCTTTTCAAATGTTGTCGGCGCTCAGGCCGAGAAGAGTGCTCAAGCGGCTTCCGTTCAAGCACAAAAGAGTGGCAACGTCCTCTGGAGGAGTGTGGCAGATGGAATGCTAGCACAATGCTATGAAGTGAATGGCAAAACCTCGGATGCTAAATCCACCATGGATCAAGCCATGAGGCTTGCACAAATAGCGATGCCGAGTTCTTAATATCTTGGTGTGTTTCGGGTGGGGAACTGGGGTAAAGGCGCAAGTAGTGGATGGGCTGGTGGCAGTAAGGAGTTGTGGACATTGCATTGCATTATGGTGTGAATTTCTGGCATGGTGCTCGGCGCAATCTTATACCCATTTGCTTTCTGCTTCTCGAGGATAGTAAGCTTTGCAAAAGAGAGTAGAGGAATTGTAAGACTAAAATCTGGCATAAAATTATTCGACCTCGTGAGTTCATTTGATCCATTGAAATCGCTCCTCTAGTATTCACTACCTTAGCTTTCTCAATATTGTATTTTAATTCTGATATCAACCCTCCAGTATCCGGCCTTCAATAAATGCTGCGCACTTACCTAGCCTGTGTACTCCATGTCTCGTCACGTGTTGATCCCCCTTGAAATTTTGCGAGGGCGGCAACTCCCGAGAACCCCTGTCTGATTTTCGACTGAAGCAAGATATCAAGGAAAAAAAATGTTGGAGCTTTAACCCCGTTGTTCAGCAACCAATCCAACACCGACCATTCTATGTTCGCCTCACTGTCTCTCGGCCGACCGAGGGCAAGGCCTTCATACGTTTGCACGGCATGTCTATCTAGACTTTGGGGACATCTAGATCCCCAGTGGTCACGTCAATTACCGGATCGCGAAACGTTCTCAACGACCGCCGCGAACCATGGCCGTGGAGGAAGACGCGCAATCAGCAGCAAAACGCATTGAAATCAAACTCGCTGGCAGGCATTATATTAGCTAAGTAAGGGTTAAAGTTGAATACTCGAGATCGAGGGTCTTGAAGATGATATACGCCGGGGTTAAACAGCACTCTTTCGAGTCCGTGAGCGAGATTTGGAACGGGAGGTTGGGGCTTGTCAATCGGAACCAAGGACAGTTCATCTGCGTCAACAGTCTTGATCTCAAAGCCGGGTTTGCCTTTCATGGGACCTGTTTTGACAGGCTTCGGTTGCGTTGATCCGTACCATACCATGCGCTTAGGAGGCCTTACCCCAGGTATAGGTCCTGGAGACTTTGGCGGCTGCTTCAGCATACCATCTTTGATGCTTGTACCGAGTTTAGGTTGCCGATGGCCAGGAGGTACAGTGGATGGTGTCTTTCTGACAAGACTAGCACGCAAGCTTCGCACTGCCTTCACCGTATCACTCGGGGACAAATTGCCCTCCTCAATGATCTTCACAAGCGTCCCCCTTGCTGCAATATCGTTGATATCAATAAAGGACGCATCAAACTTCTTGCCCGAAAGATGTTCTTTTGTAGATTTCGACACTGTCCTTCTTACTATCTGTGGCCCTTTCGATTGTCGACTGTATCGAGGTAATAACGAGGTGGTTTTGCTTTCATTGTCGCCATCTCTACCAGTGGTTTGCTCCGCTTCCAATGGTTTCGATGGTTTCGAAGACTTTGAGAGTTTCGAGGACTTTGTCTTCTTGGTTGACTTCCGAGTCGTGTCTGATCCCTTTGATGTAGCGGTTTGCGAGCCCTTTATGGATTCTGTGGATTTCTCTGAGCCATTTTCGGTCGCCTTCCCCGTTTCCTCAGGGTTCTCATTATTGATCCCAGAAGCCTCGCTGGCTTCCTTCTGAGACTCCGCCTTTGTAGTACCTTTCGCTTTTGATTTCTTGTGGCTTTTTTTCTTTGAAGCAGTGGATTTCTCAGGTGTCTTTTTTTGCTCCTCTGCAAGCAAAGATTCTCTCAAGGCTGAGAGAGCCTCCCTAGATTTAGAGATTGGACTGTCTGAAGCAATATATAACATCCTCGCGAGATGAAACCCTTTTAGCAACCGCAAAGGAACAGGGGAAGAAGTACACTGGATCAACATCCAGCACTACTGCCGCTCTTGGTCATTTTCATTTTCTTCTTTCGCAGTGGCGACCTATCAATACCGGGGCGCTCTCCCAGAGTTTCCCTGTCGAGTTCAATACCTTCACGACTTTACAGCGAGGACCTTCTGCAATCTTTTTGCGGTGGAGAGACGGAACCTATGCCATTGATGCCGATAAGGAATTTGATACTGCCAACATACTCAGTATGCTTGGTAAGTCCATGGAGAAGTTGCTCACTCTCCCACCAGAAGATTTCGAAAAGTATCGCAAGGAGAACTCCAATCAAATATCGGAGGAGGAACGCAATGAAGCTGAGGCATTCAACTATACCGCCATAGGTGATTTCCTTCTCAGGTCTCAGCTCGATGCACACGATCCTCGATTGCCAGGGACTGGTATGTTTGATCTTAAAACTAGGGCTGTGGTTTCAATTCGAATGGATACGAAGGAATACGAGCAAGGTATGGGCTATGAGATCAGGGGGCGTCACGGAGAGTATGAATCATTTGAACGCGAATATTACGACATGATCAGGGCTGCGTTCTTGAAGTATTCATTGCAAGTCAGAATGGGTCGCATGGATGGTATTTTCGTCGCTTTCCACAACACGCAGCGGATTTTTGGGTTCCAATATATTAGTCTTTCAGAGATGGATTATGCACTGCACGGAACAGAGGACACCACGATTGGGGATTCTGAATTCAAACTAAGCCTGGAATTGCTAAATCGAGTACTGGATAAGGCTACAGCCAAGTATCCGGAGAAATCTCTGCGTCTTCATTTTGAGACGAGGGGCGACGAGACTCCTTTCATGTACATCTTTGCAGAGCCGATGGAGGAGGAGCAGATTCAAGCGATTCAAGAATCAAACAAGGCTGCTGTTCTGGAGTTTGAGCAGAACGTCTTGGGCATGACCACTAAGACAGACGAAGAAATTTTAGAAGAAAAGAAGAACGCCGAATGGGATTCGCTGCGAACAAAGGTTGAAGAGAGTATGGAGAGGGATGAACTTGATATTCAGGAGGCCAGGGCCATTGCTGAAGCTATGCTGGAGGAGAGTGGATATCTAGGTGAGCTATCTGCAGAGGAGAAGGAGAGGCGCATGGATGAGTTGATGGCAAGCTTTGAAGTGGATCATCAGGAAATTGAAGGCACTGCAGCAGGTGTCATTGAGGAGGAGACCGAAGGGGACGATGAAGTCGAAGATGGGATGCAGGAAGATAGTGAAGAACAAGAGGAGGAACAAGAAGATGGCCTCGAGGATGGGGATGCCAAAGCAGCCGACTCGCGAGATATCGCAAGAAAAGAAGGCGACATCAAAGCATCTGAGACCGAGCCAGACAACGAGGCTCAGGATAAAGAAAGTGGATCTCTCGATACCGAAGCCAAGGGTGCCAAAACACAGGTGGTCGAGAACGAAGAGCTTCTCTCTGACGAGGCCGTCGAAAGTACGGATAGCGAGAAAACAGAAGACGAGAAGAGTGCGAACGGATCCCAAGAGGCTCTTTCAACGGAGCAAGCAGACGCCACAACAGAAACCAGCGAGGCTGCGTCACCAAAAGTCGACGTTCTCGCCATGACCCTGACTATTCGCAACAAAATCAATGGAGAATATATCGAAAGACCTGTCGACCTCCACAAAGACGACAAATGGACTGTTGAATACGCTCTAGCAGAAATTCCTCAAGCGGAGCGGGCATCTCTCCTTTATGAGGCTACCAAGAGACGGCGATTCCAGGCATTGAGCAATGCGAAGAAGGAAACTCCGTGGAACAATCATTTCATGGAGAATTTGAGGAAGCTTAGTATTAAGGGGCGCGAGTGGAGGGAAGGTCAGAACAAGATCGACGAGGCAGAGGGACCACCAAAGGTTCTGGAGGTCAACTATGCGCCACCCCCACCCGTGAAGAAGGATTAGGTTATGGTGGCTCTTTTGTAAAAGTATAAGAATTTCCTAATATTGTATTATATGATCTCGCCATGGGGAGAGTGATGAATATCTACAATGTACTAATAACTCCCGTCACTCTCAATAATTGGAAGACAACTTTTCTAAGTCGTACCCTCTGAGGATGTTATTCGTTTGTTTCTACTGACAGGAACAGTTAATAAACCATGTTGTTGCGAAAGCATTGTAGATACAGTCCTGATGAGGCCCTAGCCAAGGTTTTATTCAGCATGATTTGAAGGGGAAAGGAAGACTTCTTCTTTCCATGAGCAACAACATTTCAAATATCAGACTTAGGAGGCCAAATTTACGAAATCATTATATTCCTCTTCCACTAGTTATTTACTATTCAGTCTCATGAGAGCGTGGTATATTTCTTGGCTCCTTATTTTGAAGATGAGAGGGGGGAGGTGTTATTCTCGGCAAAAAGAAAAAAGGGCGAACCAATCAAACAATATCGGCAAACCATCCAAACCATCAAAAGATCTCACCTCGCGCTCAACAACCACCTTCTTCAACAAAACCGTAGGGATACAGAAAGAAAATGCAAAAATACATTCAATATTGCACCCTCCGGGAATCGAACCCGGGGCCAGCGCATGGGAAGCGCTGATTTTACCACTAAACCAAGAGTGCTTATATCACTGAACTAGGCGTGCTTATAACCGCTACGCCACAGCATTTCTGCTTGGATTGAAAGTTGTTATTGTCGCTTATGTCAATCGTTGACCTCGCTTAAGTGTGTCGACTTTTTCGTGTTGAGTCTTCAAGTCGACAGAAATCCGCGAAATAGTCTACTAGTGGGCCTCCCTCACCTACTACTACCTGACTTACCTACCTACCTTACCGTAGGTAGCTTTATAGCGTTGCTAGGTACATGAGGTAGGTGAGATTTAAGTTATTTAACCGAACAACTAGGTTAAACTTTAAGAGGCGGCGGTTAGGACTAACTACTTATGTCAAGCTTCAGAATGCTTACATACCTTAAGCAGATGCTAGACAACTCGCCCATGTACTCATCTTTTCAGAAGCTTCCGGTCATTGAGCGCCTTTTCTCCATTCCATGGATATATTGCCTTACCCCTATTCGTTATCTCTGGAGATCGCGTCTCGCCCACCTTTTTAGACGCGGCCCGCCCTCTCCATATAATCTCAGGCCTCTCACAGACCAGCAGCGCAAACTCAAGAGCGATGAATTCATCGAGTCAATTGACACGGATGCCATTCGTGCTCTAGCTTCCAAGTATACCGACGGCTTGCCATGCAGCATCAGATGCCGGCGCCAAGGCAGCTTCAATGTCTGTTTCATCCTTGACTTCTCCGATGGCACTACCCGGCTTGTCAGGCTTCCCATCGAACCAGCGGTCCATGATGTGTGGGACAAGGTACGCAGTGAGGTCTATACCATGCAGTAAGCGTCACCCGTATGTTTATTATCGGCCTGTTTAAGACTGATACGGTGTGCATAGATATGTGCGGGACCACACAAACATTCCCATCCCTCGAGTATACGCATACGGCCATAGTCGACTCCGACAAGATACCTCAGCGCATCAAGTATTCATGATCTTGGATTACATTGATGGGGAGCCCCTGACGAAAAGAATGCTTCGGGATAGTTCGAGCGACTGCCGGCGTCAGTTTTTCGGAGAAGTCGTCGATATGTTTGCCCAACTACGAAGGCTCGAATTCCCTCGAGGAGGCTCGTTGATGCCGAACGCGACGGTTGGAATCTGGGCCAGATTACGGACGTTCATGTTTCTCCGGGAAGAATCCTTCACGCCTCAATCAACCATTGGTCTCGAATTCGGACCGAAAATCGTCGGTGCCTTTTCAATGCGCAACAATGAACTCCAGGTCGATGGTTATACAGCTCCACGCTTCATAGCTACCACTGCAAAAGAGTTCTTCAGGGAGCAATATCGCTTGCTTCAATACATGTGGAAAATGCCTTCCCAAGAACTTGGTCGAGAGGAGGCTGAGCGCGAAGAGTTTGCGCTTCATGCCTTAAGCTTAGAGGAAGCTCAAAAGACTCTCGGGTTAAAGGCTGATTCGTCAGGGGACTCGTTCTGTCTATCACACCCTGATCTCCGCGTTGATAATATCATCGTGGACGACAAGCTTCATATCCGCGGCGTTATTGACTGGGAGTTCTCGGTTACAGTCCCACGGCACGCTTTTCTCCCCCCTTCATGGATAACTGGTCATGACACTGGATCAATTGTTTCTAAACTTGATTTCTTATCTGAGTTCATGAGCGTCCTGTCGTCGAGGAAACATCTATCGTCCAGTCACTCTCAGCTTGCGCAAGACTGGGATTTTCGAGACGATCTCAGGTTGCCGATGGCTTATATATTTCTAGATCCGTCTGACCTCGTCTTGCTCTTCTACAGATACATCTATCCCAGACTCTACAACGAACCTCGCGACAAGGTAATCCCTAGTTTCTTCCAAAGTCCTGAGAATAAGGAGCTGTTAGTGGGATTGGTACGGCGATTGCGTGCTTCTGAGCAGTACACTCAGTATCTTAAGGACAACAACCTCTTTGACGACAAAGAAGAACCAGAATGGCAACAAATCCGTGAATGGACCACGGAGACACAAAAGAAGCTACAGCAGTTACGTGAGTGGAGTAATAAGACACAAGATGAATTAACACGCTTAGATAGGGAACGAGCCGTGTAAGAAGGACGAGAGAAGCAAGTGTAAGGCATGTTCCACGCGATAAGCCTCTGTTCCTTGTACTAGGTAGAACGAAGATATGCTCGGTCCTCTTGATATCCCACAGTTACACTACGAAAGCGTTAGTGACGTCGGCGCTCTCAGGGTGGAGCTGATCACTGTAATGCTTGCTTACCTTAGCTGTACGCTCAACTAGAGTAATCAGACTTGCCACGAATTAATAAATATGCAGTCAAGGACGCCGTTTGATGGCCTTCGCACCCCCCACGGTCGCCTTACATAGAGCAACTTTGTAGCTGCGCTTGACTTTACAAAAAAGCGTGCCCGTTGTAGGGCTTTTCGATTAGGCTATAGTAGTAATAGCTTAGGTCTAAAGACGGGAATAGCAAATACTTATGTCGAGAATCGAGATTCTGATATCGAACTACGTGTTTCATACCTTGTAGATGTGGAAAGAAATATTACCCCGACAAGGCAAGAAGCGCGCTGCCGCTCGAGCCTCACGAATATGTACCAGGCCACTCAAGCTATAGGCCGTTGGATCGTAGTGAAGACAACCACTATTGACGACAGCCAGGTCAATACTGGCGGGGCCGAAGAGTCAATTCCCACACCCCAAAAGGGCGGGCCTTGGTCTATGGCACAAAGCGGATACACCCGAACTGATTCTGGGGAGTCTGAAAATCCGCTTGCGTGGAGTCCTGGGACATATCAGCAGCGTATCAGGTATACAGCAGGGCTTGTGGAGGATATGAGTAATACTCATATTGAAGATCCTGGCTCTGCGAGCACGAGCGCAGTAAAAGGAAATGACCGGGCCGATGCCTCGGGGTTAGGAGACTGGTGGGACTGGTACTGGAGCGCCGAGTACAAGTGCGAGGCCCGCCATCACAAACACATTGCGGTTACAGGTGGCTGGAAGTACGAGTATCGTTCTGCAGATACAGCTCCCAGTCACGCTGTGCTCGTACATCCCTTATGCCGTGCGTTGAATCCTCACGCAATCTCTCGTGCATCTGCAAGCCACGGATGTTGCCTGATTCCAGGGATCGCCACAGCTTCAATACTCCGTTCTCCTGATGCCATCTTTGAACCCCAATCCAAAATACGAAACGTTGCCTGTTTGGATGGCTCAAGCCTGACATCACAGTGAAATCCGCTAGGAATCACTACCGTTGAACTGGCAGAGTCCAACTCCTCAGCCACACTATCTGTGTGTTTGCCCTTATCATGTCTGAGGCCTCGTTCAATCACACTCTTGTTCTCTGCTAACCACCAAACCCAGTGTATGTATTTCCGTGGTTGCGGTTTGCATTCTAGTCTTGGCCAAAGTTCAGGTTCAATCTCCGTCTTCTTTACTGTGCCAAAAGGCTGCCATCCAAAGTGAATAATGTCGGCGCCATCTCCTAGTCGGAAGTTGAAACGATGGCGGAATAAATCGGCCCTCGGAACCTGTGCATTCTGACTTAGGTAGGGACCTGAGCCATCTTCATCGAAGAATGACTGACGCGAACCAGTCCAGACAGCAACATCGGGATCTGGACGCGCCCAAGAGCCATCATAAGGCTGTTCTTCTAGAGATTGCAGATATGATCTAATCATATCTATTACCTCAGGACAGCCACAAAGGAACATGCCAAGCCATAACGGGGCAAGTCGCGGCCGGCGAAGCGCGAAGATTTTTGCCAATCTTTCTATGTCGCCAGTCTCGAGGATCGGCGAGATCATTTGGTGTATTGAGCCAAGCCATGAGCTAGCAAGATTACACTGGACACCTGGCTCCCAAAAAATGCTCCAGATTGCAGAGCCTAAATATCGTGGGCTTATGCTTAAGGTCATGAAGTATGGAAGGTCGTTAACAAATTCTCGAATGCGTTCTGAAGCCGCAGCGCGTATTTTCGGATGTTCAGCGATTCTCGGCATAGGAAGTTGAGGCTGAAGATCCCGTTCGTTGTGAAATGGTAACATCAGTGCCGCTAAGAAGGCCGCTGTGGGCTGAGACCCAAAAGGATATAACCCGCAGAATTCGACAAGAAGGTCTGCGGCTTCACTAGAAGAAGGAGGCTTCTCGTTTCCGAATTCAGTAAATGGCAGAGCCGTGGCGATTATGAAGCGAATGTCTCCTTCATAGTGTGCGGTCCAAGGTGGCATACGGCCCTTTACAAACCATCCCGAACTTTGTGCAAGAACAGCGCGAAGCCATCTAACGAGCTCCTTTGAGGCATGGCCAAGATGAATAACAATTTCGCTAGATTGAGGTCTAACGTCTTCAGTGAAGAGAGGTGATGAGATCGTAGATGAATATTGAATGCGTCTCTTCTGCATTTCGAGAAGTCGTACAGATAAAATGTATGACCAGCATAATATGAGTATAGCAAGACCATTCGGAGAATTTCCTGAGGGTTGTTCACCACTAGTGCCGTGACGAAAGTCAGGTCGCGAGGATATCCCACACTTGGTAGGCTTGTCTGTCCAAAGATAGAAAGTCTTCTCGACGCCGTAAACATGCTCTGGATTCCAGATCTCATTATCATCGTGCTTCTGACCCCTACAAGACGTAGGGAGTTCGGGACATGGTACGTGCCACAATGCCCGTCCTTTGATGATCTTCTTCTTGTGCAGATCTTGAGGGAGGGGCGGTACATCTTGCATCAGGATGTAAGGATCTAAAGTCTCCGCTGGCATACAGCCAGATGCCAGAGAATCAGCGCCGGCGACATAGGCGCGCCAGATATTTTGACACCTTAAGAAAGTGCAATTGATCTGATCTGTGCTAGGTATCAGAAGATCGTCCTCACAACCAACAAGCAACTCAACGGGCTCGGGCTCGGAATTTTGCTCCGTTATAGACTCTCCTGTTAAATAACTACTGGCACTGCCTGGAGAAGGCTCGGCGATATCCTTGGATGGAACGCTGACTGCTTTTCCGATAGCATCATGGCCTATTGTCTCCGTCCAGATTGTGCTGCCGTTTGCTTTGCTTTCAACACTGCTTGTCACAAATTTATGTTCCCCCGTATGTATCCAGTGATGAATTCGATCAGTATTGCTGTCCGTCTTACGTTGAAACGTCTCTAGAGGGGTTGGGCGAGACATGCTTTTCGATTCGTGGTGGGCGGTCAAAGGATCTCTCCTGAAAAAGACGGCATTGTGTGGAAGATTTTCAAAGAGTTGCAATGCTGGGAAAGGAGTTGAGGTTGGGTATGGCTTATCCACACGGTTGGAACCCCGACCTTTGAATGTTGTGTCGGATAAGGAAGTGTTTGTTGTCGGAACACATGTAGATATGATCACGTGATAATTGGATTCAAGATAATCTTATGGCGACGTCGCATCAGTTGTAAGGTCTGCAGCATGAAGATCCAAAACCATCCTGTGAGGCCTTTGTCTTCAAGGGCAAAGCTTGGCTCCATTAGCAATGACTCTCGACGTTGACTTGATCCAAGAGCGACTTGCCCAAGTGCTGGAGGGATGATTCTGCTACCCCACCGTACCTACTTACCTATGCTTCCAAGAGCGCTGCTCTTGCCGCCCTATTTACAGAGGTACAGCACCTAATAAGTATCGTTACTTGAGCTATTTTTACGCTCAACAACGTCCCATAGCAGCAAAAGGAGAGAACACTGGGGAAAAGGGTTCCAAAAAAGAAAACAGCGGATATAATCAGTTGCACCCTCCGGGAATCGAACCCGGGGCCAGCGCAGCATGGGAACATGGGAAGCGCTGATTTTACCACTAAACCAAGAGTGCTTGTGACCGCTGGGCCATCCAGGACCCTATTTCAAGTTTATACATTGTCATTATTCACATAATTACATATATCAAACAATTTGTTGCGGCTCTCTCATGGTTGCTTTAGCGAGGCTCCTCTGACGTGCTGTACTGTATCCATATAAAAGCTTTGGCACCCGGACCTTGGAGTAAATAAGTGGTTTAAACAGCAGGTAGATTTCTATCCTTTTCTGGCACACGTCAACTCTATCATAACCTCACCGAAGCGGAGGAACCACTAATGGTTGGCTATCAATCAACTTCTGTGAAGCACTAGACTTTTAGAATGTTCTGCCAATCCCCCGCACTTGTGATGCTAAAATTTTAAACCTACACCTCGCAGTGTTCGGTCTACTCTTCCGCGGGACCTCCTTTGTACAGTAGAGCCTCTTGCATCTCGACTTCCACGGACTTCCCTCCCTATTCCACCTCCCCAACACCCGAAAAGATGAGTGCGAAAATAGAAAAGGTCATCGTGCGATTACAGGAAAGGTAATACTACAGTTTCCTTCCCTCTGCTGTTTGCTGACTTACCCCAGAATTGCTGAAGGACAATTCTACGAAGCCCAACAGCAGACACGAGTCGTCGCCGCGCGCTATGTGAAGCAGGAGAACTGGGAGGCCGCAGTCGATATTCTATTCAATGTGGCACAGTCGCTGCTGAAGGCAGGCCAGGGAGGGAGTGGTGGCGATCTTGGTATCTTTCTGATCGATGTCTACAAACAAGCGGCACTCAAGCCGGACTCGAGCAACAAAGGCAGGCTTCTAACGCTACTACGACAATTCGATAGCGAGGAGCCTACAAGGAAGAAGTTCATAAGTGAAATGATAATGTATGTCCGTTTTCTCAGGATGGCGTTCAAAACTGACAACTGGCAGATGGTCTGCAAAGTACGGCGAGTACCCCGCTGGCGAACCAGACTTGCACCATGTTGCGGGATCTTTATACGCAGAGGAGCATGACGCATATGAAGCTGAACGACATCTTACTCTTGGAACGAAGGACTCCCCGGAGATATTTGCGAGGTTGGAATACGAATGGTATACCCAGGATGATTCACATACGGCCGCACTCTATGCTGCTCGAGCGGTCTTTCCCTACCTCCTCACTGGCAACGTCCGTGATGCTTCGAGATCGCTCAGACTATTCACGAGCAGATTGACTGAGGCAAATAAGAATTTGACTGTTCAGGATGTCAGTAGTGGTAGTTCAGACATCAGGATATACCCAAGTCTGCCACTGCTGAACTTCCTTGGTTTGCTGCTACTGGCTGTGCAGAAGGGTGGTGCGGACTTATTCCAACGGCTCAAGACCAAATACGCGGCTCAAATTAGGGAGGCGGGCACATGGGACGAGGCATTGACTTCCGTAGGAGAGATGTACTTTGGCATACAGAGACCAAGACAGGGTAATCCTCTCTTCGATATGATGGGAAGCATGTTTGGTGGAGGAGCTGGGGCTGCGAAACCACAACCGAAGCGTGTAGGAGGGTCGGCCCCTGTGGCAGAAGGACTAGACTGAATTGCTATGTCATCCAATGCTTTATGCAATCTGTAAATGCCTGGGTATCTTCAACGCCGTGAAATGCAAATTTGACAGAGGGGCTGCTGTCATCGAACAACAGGCTCTTCCTCCGCTTCATACATCCAATTGTCCTCTGATAACATCGCAACCTTGGCTCGTAGACTCGCTCTTACAGCTTCGAGTAATTCTATCAACTATCAGTCTCGGTATCGTGATTCTTAAATCAAAACTCGCTCACCTGCAGGTTCACTAGGAGCTCGGTTTCTGTCTCTCTGGTGATGTTTAACAGCTTCTGCTAGCCTTTGTCTCTCCTCTGCGATTGAATCAGCCTTCATAATTCCTTTATCGTGTACGAATAACAGACTCTCATCCTCCTGCGCATCGACCTGTCCTCCCTCCTCCGGCTCATCTAAGGATTGCATAGGCGGATCCCCGATATCAAAGTCCCCATTTTTATCCCTTATGACAATATCCGAAGTCCCTAAGTCATGCTCATTATCTAGTCGCAACGTCTCGGCGGAGGTAGAGGTTGAGCTGGTTGTGGGGCGGCGGCTTAGATGCTGATGGAATAGATTGCGACGGACGCCCGTAGAGCGACTGTTTGTCGTGCTAGAGGATACTTGTCGTCTTTCTGGCATTATGTAGGTATGTGGTAAAGAAGTTAGGTATTTCTCTTAGGGTAGAAAACGAATGCTGAGTTACGATTGTAGGAAGATCGTTATTTGTTGTGGGGGTTGAGGTTCAGTCTGAGGACGAGGCTCGCTTGACCTGATGGCGAAGAGCCTCGCTCGGCCTTGCTGGTGGGGTAACGAAGCCTCCTCCTCAGTCCAAACTCCAATCCCTCTCCGTGATTCGCGGATATTCAAACCCTCAGCATGTTTCTACTTCGGGGTATGCATCATGAGTAGCAGCTTTGAGATACAGCCCATCGGCAGGTTCGCTGGGCCGTGCGCCCCAGTCAAGCGTCCAAGGGTACGTTCTTGAATAATTCCTCAATATTTGTGTCTCCTGATCAGAGCGCATTTGATACAAGTGACAATAATAAATTCACGACCTCATTTTCCCTTTGGTATTCTCCATAGCAGTGTGATGGAGACCCGTTGGGTTGATGACCAAGTGGTCTCTCCTCCAAATCTCAGATTTCTAATTCAAGGGGAGACTACGAGTTGCAGAAAACTCGAATTTTCTGAATCCATGCTAAGCCCATATCCAGGAAATAGCATGCTTCTCATACGATGATAAACACCAATTTTTGCTAGATGATTCGTCCATCAGATACTATTATCCACCTACCTTGGGGGCCGATCTCTCGAAGGGCTTTGATACCTTCGAGAAGTTAGATGACTCCGGGGATGATCATCTCGATAGCTTATTGAAGACTATCATGGCCCATGAGCAAAAGACGGGAAGCCGCGTAGAGGCAAATATCATTACTTGGAGAGGGATGATGACCAAGGTAAGTGAACGAGCCTAGCTATGTCTGTGGAGCCACGGAATAACTGACATTTACATAGTTGATGTCGGCAATCTTCAGTGATAGAGATGGGTAATGGAGCTTGATTCCCTCATTGAAATTGATTCATGGTCGCTGACCGGGACTTAAAAGCTTTGAAATGAACGCCACGCTTTTCCAGGTGGGACTCCCTTGATTTGATATTCTTCAAAGAGAGCTGACATGTATTGGTGAAGGGAACCATGTATGCAAACTTGGATGTCTTCGATTTATCTTACTAATTCAAGCAGCTTCATTGAAGAGAACCACGAGTACAAACTCAAATCTCAAGCAAAACAGTCGCAGCAAGTGCCACAACCTGGCAGGCCATCGCAGGATATGATGAGCTTTTGGGGTCAGCATACTAATCTGTCTAAATTTTGGGCAACGACTAACATCTAAAGGCTACAAATTCGAGACTTTATGTTTGTTACCAGACATATGGGCCAACACCTCTCGAGAATATATCGAGGGCCGAGAGAACCTTATTGTCAATAACCACGCCCAGTATTGTTCTGTTGTAAAGACCGGGATCGGCAACACAGCACTGATTCTAGGTGGAGAAGTGGATGCCGGTAAGTAAACTTACTAGACCCTTTACCTACGACTAATTTTCAAAAGTATGGGACGTCAAACCTTCAGACGGTAGCCCTGTGAACTGGGTTGAGCTAAAGACCAGCGCGGAGATTCGGAATGATAGGGATATGGTCACTTTCGAGCGTAAACTTATGAAGTTCTGGATACAGTCATTTCTCCTTGGCGTACCCAAGATTATCGTTGGATTCCGGACACAGGATGGGATTCTCAAGAGGATTGAGGAAATCGATACGGCTTCAATACCTGGGACTGTGAAAAGGGCTGGAAAGGGTACTTGGGATGGCAATATGTGCATCAATTTTGCTTCGACCTTACTTGAGTGTAGGTTCCCTCCTAGGCTCTCTAAACCTCCCTGTACATGCTGCTGACATGAGTATCAGTCTTGAGGTCTACGATAACTGAAGATGGAGTTTGGCGAATTCGAAGAAGAGAAAGGTCTCCTGTCATTGAGGTGTTCCAGATCGAGGAGGCTGGCCATGGCGAAATTCTCACCGACGAGTTCATCAATTGGCGGATAAAGCTAGCTCTGGATGGGAAGTGATCTTGTGAAAGGCCGTTGGCTCTTTATCGAAGATGCGAAAGAAAAGGTGGCAAGCTCATGGCCAGGGAGATATGCATCTGAGGCAGGAAATAAGTGAAAAGCGATTTGTTATTTCCGCAAAATGGCCGGAGTTGGCCGGGGTATCATGAAGCGAAAACGAAACCCCAGACTATATGGGTCCTGTAGCGCAGCCGATACCCCACGGACAAGAAGTTGACATTGCACGTTTCGTGGAGAATGGCCGGCCCTTTTCCCACAGTTGGGCCTGGAGCATCGCGGAGAGAGGGGGGCTAACTTGTCTTTCCCGTGTGTTAGATACATGCAGATTCAGATTCTTGAATGAATAGGACTCAGTAACGTCTTTGCGAACATTGTGACTTTTGTGCCCCAACGACATGCCCCAGTGCTCAATTGCTCCATCTCGTGAACCGGACTCCGACTCTCCGGGGCACCACATGTGGAGCTGATTAGCCTTTGAGCCATCCCATCTATTGTTCGATTTGCTGCACAGAGAGCTGCCGCAATCTCATCCCGACATTTTATATCCGGCTATTTCCGAGCATTTCTCAACTTGGCCGGGCCGAGTCACCTGCATCCCTTACCTTACATATCAACAAAAAATCAGCTCGAGATGCGGGGGGCGGCAACATACAAATTCTGGCATGTTTCCTGTGAATAAGATAGTAAACAATACAATTCTAACCTAACCTTCAAGCTCGCGGCATCCAGCAGTCAAAATGGTCCCAAACCCCGTTGCGCGTTGGTTCCAGGGACAGCCTCAACGCAAATTCTCGTGAGTCACGCATCGACTTCTTCCTATTTTCTCTATATCTGATATATTATTTTGAATAGCACTCATCCAGATACCTCATTCCCCATCGAAGTAAGGAAACAGCTTCAGACGCAAGGCCTCACACCTCCTAATGTCGAAAGCCATGCTCTCCAAGCGCAAAGATGTCAGTTCTTCCCCCTAAATCTCTTCGCCCCCACCTTTCATTCGCTCATAGCACCTAGGTCTCAAACAATTGGAATCGAAAACCAGTCCAATTGAGAAGTACATCTACTTGAGTAACTTGCGAAATACCAATGTTCATCTCTTCTACCGTCTTGTTATGAGTAATTTCACGGTAAGTTCGTGCAGATGCGAGGGCACGTGACCCATGCTGACGGCTGGCTCAGGCTCTTACGCCTTTAATATACACGCCCGTTGTTGGTGAAGCTTGTTTGAAGTGGTCCGATATATATCAGCATCCAGAAGGTAACCGACTTCGATGGCATGGGAGCTTGTGATTCGACGCAACGCTCTCGCAGTCATCACACTCCATGCCTAATAGAATCCAAGGGTTTTGCTAATGCGTATAGGTCTCTACCTTTCGTACAAGGATCGAGGATCTCTAGCAAAGATACTCCAGAACTGGCCCCAATCACAAGTTGAGATCACCGTGGTTACTGATGGCTCACGCATCCTGGGTCTTGGAGATCTAGGCATCAACGGCATGGGTATCCCAGTTGGAAAGCTTTCCTTATACACGGGATGTGCTGGTATCCGACCGGAAGTCACCTTGCCATTGACATTAGATTTGGGAACAAATAATGAGAAGCTCTTGAATGACCCGTTTTATATGGGTTCTCGAATGAAGAGAGTATCTCCCAAGGAGGAGGCCGAATTTATGGATGAGTTGATGGAAGCTTTGAACAAGACGTGGCCTGGGTAAGAAAATGTCCCCGAGGTTGTCTTTTGAAGAAACTAACGAAATCCAGGATCGTGGTTCAATTCGAAGATTTCAAGAACCCATGGCCAGCGTTGGAGAAATATCAACACAAATTTGCTTGTTTCAACGATGACATCCAGGGAACTGGGGCGGTGATCTTGGCCGGAGTCATGAATGCACTGAAGGTGACTGGTGTGCCGGTCAAAGATCAACGAGCGGTATTCATGGGAGCTGGCAGTGCAGGGACCGGTGTCGCAAAACTCATTGCGGAATTCTTCATGAAGGAAGGCCTGACTGAAGATGAGGCACGGAAATGCTTCTGGTTTGTAGACAGCAAGGTGAGTGACATGCACATTTGGCCCGGAAATTTCATTAACCCATGTGGAATTAGGGATTGATCACAAACGATAGAGGCGACAAGCTCGCCGAGCACAAGACTTACTTCTCTCGCGATGACAACCAAGGAAAGCAGTTCAAATCGCTCAGTGAAGTTGTCGAATATGTCAAGCCAACCATGATCATGGGAATGTCAACAATCCAAGGAGTCTTCGATGAGGCTATCCTCAGAAGGATGGCCGAGCTCAACGAACGTCCTATCATATTCCCGTTGTCAAACCCATCCAGCCAATCTGAATGTACCTTTGAAGAAGCCATCAATTTCACAGATGGACGAGCGGTCTTCGCCAGTGGGAGCCCGTTCCAACCGTATACCTACAATGGCAAAGTGCATATGCCAAGTCAGGGAAAGTAAGCTAAATCCGAAAATCTCGAATACAGCAGAATTTTATATACTAACCATATCAGCAACATGTACGTCTTCCCTGGAATCGGTCTCGGCTCTATCCTGTGCAAAGCCGTCCATATCACAGATGAAATGGTGAGTATCCTCAAACCTATCCCTTGCAAGATTCCTCTACTAACGGACATCAAGATATATGCATCGGCGGTTGCCCTCAACAAAACGACTAACGAGAAGGAGCTCGAGTCAGGCATGCTGTACCCAGAGATCACAAGAATTCGGGAGGTCAGCGTGACGGTAGCACGCGAAGTGATCCGTCAAGCCCAGAGACAAAACCTTGACCGGGAAAAGTCAATCATTGGTTTGAACGACGCCGAATTGGATGCGTGGATTAGGACGAAGATGTACGATCCCGCTGCTCACGTTGAGGGGCAAACATTTGCAAAATTTCCCGGAGGGAAGTCTCTTCTTTAGATGATAAGATTCGCTTCGATTTATTGTAAGATTAGAAGACAGTGGTTTCGGGGTATATTACCTAGATACTAGGTAGAAAAGTTTGGTCATCTGACCACATTCAGTAATGTGAGTTCAATGGATACGGAGTTTCGCTTGCTATAAAAAAAAAGTTCCCACGAGTGATAGGGACACCAAAAAACAAAGGTATCATTATTGGCACAACAATTTCCCAACCCAATTGACAGAACAAAAAAAAAGAGAGCTAGAAAAGGCGCAAAAAATAAAAATAAAACATTTGAATGTGACCAGGCTGGGGCTCGATCCCAGGACCTTTTGCGTGTTAAGCAAACGTGATAACCAACTACACCACCCGGCCAGATAGGAACCTGCGGATCCAAGTTCCTTGGACGCCGATTGTTAAAAAATCCTTTTCTTATTTTCTAGTCCTCAGTCTACTCAGCTCAGCATTCAACCAGGATTATGATATTGTAATGAAAACACGTAAAGTAAAGAGGGAAGTTAAAGGAATAATACTTCTGTTGAGGAGTGCTGGACTAAGGTGCTTTAAATGCTGAATCTAGGTATGTCCGGAAAAGAAGTGGTCGTCGAAGCAAATAAAGCACCTCACCAAGTTACGCGGCAGACTCACGAATTGCTGCTTTCCTGAGGTATATTGAGATATTATTTTCTATAATAACATAGCGGTAAAAATCATTACTGGTTAGTATACTTCCATATTAGTGAAAATCTGATTCTTGAATCAGTCTACATGTTCAATAGTTGGTGGTTCAGGTATTGCACAGTATCCAAACAGGAAATCATTAGGTCTAGCTGTTTTGATGCTTTTGTAAGTTCTAATTAGGATCACATGAGACAATAAATGCATACGCCAAAGCGCGAATATGTTGTGTACAGTATATCGCAACCGAATCGATAGCATTCCTATCTTCCTTTACGGCAGCTGAACCCAGATTAGTACATGGCTATACATAGCAAGAACATTCCCTTCATGGCTTCTCAGTCCTTGTCATTTAGACAGAACAGGTCTCCAGCTGTAAGCCCAATCCTCGTCTTTTCCACAGCAGATATATCGCAACCGCCAATCTCATGTCTGAAAATCCGACTATAGTTAGCCGCGCGCTCCTCCATCTCAGTCATATTTACTTTCTCTCCATCCCAGGTAAGTAGCGGCATCTCTACCATGCTAGGAAGATTACCAGAATTTGGGAGGGCGCTAAGTAACGATTTGGTAACAAGTGGTACTTCGGTGTGTTTGAGTGGATGAGCTGGGTCAGCAGTGAGATCGGCACTGAGATCGGGAATTCCCATATCAGACTCTTCGGAATATTCTTCCGGCAGTTGATAGAGATCGTTGTGGAGAGTGACCAGTGCATCTAAATTCTCAAGATTAGGATAGAGGGTCCAGTAACCCCGTGCACGTGATAACTGCAGGATATGCTCCAGCCAAGATGGGAGAGTTTTGCTGACAAGCTTCCCATTCAGCGTGGTTGGAGTCGGCAGTGTATGTTGAGAGGTGAGCGAGTGGGTCACGAAATCGTGTAGCTCAACCCATTTATCACCAAAATATAAGGCCGCATTGCTGTTTGGCGTCTGCCAAAGAAATGGAGTGATATCTGCACCACTTGGCCCATTTGTTGAAGGTGGTGTGAACCCGGTAGAGTCATTGATATACGTAGAGGGTAGATCAAGGCTGATACCTAGTAGATTCTGATGGGCATCTACCTTGCTCGCAGAATACTTGTACTCGAGCATGGTGTATTTGAGGTAATGAAAGAAAAGGGGTGATAGCTCTGCCTGGGGTGAAAGGACAAGAACATGTGACGATGGTGGATCCGCGGGCCAGAAAGATTCGAGGAATCTAATCGAATTCTCTTCTGCTGTAAGCCCATGTTGCGGGATCCGACGATGAAGCGTCAGCAGATTTCCAGCGTTGTGGGCGAGATTCGGTGGCCATTTGAAGTGCTCAAGATAGCGTCTTGTAGGTTCCTCCACATCATGAGGCAGTTCAATGGTCAGTCTGGGCGGGACAGAGGAGAAGAGATCAGCCCTCTTCAGAGACTCAAGTAATCTTATCAAAGACCCAGAGGAGGACGGCGGCGCATGCACAAGTATATCAATGCTAACTTTATTCCACGCTGCCAAAGGTATCAGTACTCGTGTTCTCGCCAAAGGACGCTGCTTACTTACCACTCAGCGATGCACTATCCAGCAGTGTAACCCACATCAAATTCTGTTCCGCGTTGTCAGGCATCTCAATAACCGTCCGTCCTAGAGCGTTTGCGCGTCCCATCAAGCCCCTCAGGAAAAAGGTATCTTCTTCCCCAGATCCATCGATGAAAGTTGCTTGCGGGTGCACAAACGTGTTTATGTGGTTGAAACCTGCTGAACAACTGACTTCCATGCGGAAGTCTGAACTTTCAGCAGAGAAATCCGGTCGCGCATCTATAAATGGTTAGATATACCTAGAGATATGTATGATTCAGCGTGTACCGTGATATATGATTTTGCACTCTTTCGCAACACCGTTTATCGATTTCAACATATCCATCGATATATCATCCCTTCCCATGAAAGCAAAATGTACATCATTTCTTTCTCTAATCGCCATCTCACAGGCTATAGGTAGGAGTGTCGAGGCACTCTTCAGACTGGCCGCCGCAAATAGCTGCAAATGATTAGCACGAAGTATAAACAGGAGCCGCCCAGAACTGACCACATTCCGATTGATCCTTTCCGGGCCCTTAGCCTTCGCAAACGCGTGCAACGATGAGGCAAGCTGGTAGAATTTGATTGGGCCATTGTAATCGTGCTGCGGCATCTCTGCGGTTTCCTCGTGCCCATGGCTGGGTGTGGCACCCTCACTGACTGAAGGCGGCCGCCTCGAACCAGCTATTGCAGAGGACTTTCCCGGCGGTTCGCCGTAGTAAGGTCTTGGCCGTGGGTTTCTGAGGTCTGTTGGCATATTCTTGAAGAAGTAGAAGAGTGCGACCAATGCGAGAACCACCAGCGCTGCCCGTTTCATACTTCTGCGAGGAGGGCCGTGAGGCAATCGGCGCTGTCTCCAAACATGGCCCAGTGTATTCTTCGTTCCCGGCTTATGATCATCATCTCTCTTGCCCAGCTCCTCGTCCCCAGGAAACAATCGTGGTGGGAGAGGCATTCTGGTGCGCTCTTCCCACGCTCCTCGAGAGCTTTATAGTACTGGAGCCATGCGGATCAGGTTATCGACATTCCAACGCAAAATACCCGAACAGAATGGTGTCGGGTGTAATGAAAGATGAGCCTGTAGGTTCCTGTAAGAGTTTCTAGAGTAGAATTTATCAGTATTATGGGCACCTAGGCTGTGATCAAGATAAATAAACAACAAAGACGTGACATCGAGCTTGATGAGCGCGCATCGACATAACGCGGAGCTAGCACCTTAAGGTAGGTAGGTTGGCCTACCGTACCTAGCCTCCATTCACTTGACTTGAACTCCATTCGGCCTCAGGCACAGCTTCAAGGGAACGTCTGCATTCATCAACCAAGGCTCATGTACCAAACCAGCCACATTCCTAGATGAGAACACATGGATGGATGCATATTTACACGTCCGACATGCTGTATGAAGACAACTTTGGTATTCCCACTGGAAACCCGGAATATGAATGTAGGCAGTAAGTATACTTACTACGCTGTGCATACAGCTCCAGTCCGACAACATCTTCGCCCGTACTAGGTCATTCTATGTTGTTCTTCTGCTATTGTCTGCATGCATGTCCACAAAAGTCGAAAGAAACTTCTATTGTTTTGCTTCTACTTATTGAAAGGGTATTCTCCATTCAGAACAAAGACCCTATCTCTGTACCAGTCTCGTGCGTTTCGATGAAAACAGTCAGCTTCTTTGTTTAACCCTAAGTGAACCCCTTTCCGCTCGTTTCTTGTAGGAGAATCAAGGGATTTTCTAGAATACCGCGTTTTTCGTTACATGCGGTCTTTGCCATTTAAGTATATTAACCCATGGAATGACTTTGGAATTTGACACACCCCAACACTTACATACGGTCAACGAGTTCCGATGTTCCCACCGAACCTGCCGTCAACAGCAAGCGTCCTCTCAGGGAAGAGAGACTCCCAGAAGATCCATTCTGCAAACTGGGCCTCCAAATCCAGAATGCAACATGTGGGCACAAGTGTTGCTGCATCTTGCGAAAGTCAAGTCCCTAGAATTCCGCCAAAGAAACCATTCGTCCACAACCTCGTGCATCGACCTATCAGGAAATCCACCTACGGCTTTGTCATTCCAGAACCGCAGCCACGTACTTTTGAAGAACTTCATACGGAACGTGTATATCTCCTAGCTTGTCTCCAACAGGAGAATGAAAAGGCAACGCAACTTCTCAAAAGAATCTTACCGTTGGAGGAAATTTTAGTGCTCGCACAGGTATCCCATGAACGCAAAGAAGCCAAGAAAACTCTGGGTTGGTTAAGATATCGTATCAAGGAGACGACTCTTCAAGAGAAGGCCATCCTGGCGCGGCTAGGCCAGTTGTCATACGAAATTCAATCTCGAGAAAGGTGGACCCAGGTTGAAAGCGAGCGACAGCAGCAATCCCAATACGCTAAGGATGGATTGTCTCAAGGGATGCAAAACTTGCAACTCAATACACGGTGGACCGAGTTTCAACCCCGAAAGTACGATTCTATGCCTCATGCTACATCGGTACCGCAGCAGTATCACAGATGCGAAGCAAACACTTCGCAGCCATCTATCCAGAGTTATGCCTCGGAGCCACCTGCTCACAACAACAGCTCACTCGATGGTCTCTCAGAGGGAGAGAATTCGGAACAGCGGATTATGGCAAAGGAAGATGAGACTGTGCAAAGGCCTCCCACGAGTCGTCGTTCTTCGTCTATGAACCGTGCTGAGCCTCCTATTTTGGTCACGGACCCTTTATGCGTATCAATCCCAGGGTCTAAGCGTCACAGTCTATGAAAAGTTCCCGAGAATCGGATTTCGACGACGAGATACGGATGAAGGGCTGAAAATAGATAGCAAGTTGGGTGGAGAGTAGGCTCCGAGCTCCGATCATCTCCTGAGGAACGTGGGAAGGCGAATAGACAAGAAGCTATAGTGGGGCTTTTGTATTTGGTCCAAATACAACACATCCTTTAGGTTAGGGGCAAAATGCTTCACTGTCCCGCTGAGGCGGCTTGGGGGTAAAGGTCAGAAATTGTTCGGGACAGCGAATTTAGGGTCGAGTCTTACATTGTTTATGCCCAGTTATTATTGAAACTCACCGAATTCCCCATCATCAAATCCAAGATCCTCTATCGATCCTGGTTCTTGCGTTTCCACATTCTGATTGAGTCCTTTCTGGGCTCTAACCTCATGTGCACTGGGCGGAGGGGGTAGGAGTGAACTGAAAGATCCGCCACTCGGAGGTGGTGGTAATGAGAATCCTCCAAGCCCCTTGGTCTCCTCGGCCTTCCCCTGGCTCCTCCTGCCTATCCCTTTGCCCCCAATATTGATCTTTATAGTCTCGCCTTCCTTCAAACTGAAATCGAGCTTCTCTGGCACCTTCTCTTTCCCTTTATCCGCCTTCTTTCCGCTGCTATTCCCAGCTTGCCCAATCCCAAGCGTCCTTCGAACCTCTTGCAGTGCAACGCTGAAGTCAAAAGCCTCGCTCCTTTCCTCAAATCCAATGCCCAGAACTGCTTTTCTCCCTCCTTCTCCTTCGACTCTTACAGCAAAAAATCTCGAAGAGTCTAACACTTGCTCGACCACCCCGGGTGTCGTGTACGGCGCAGCAGCAAACAGCTGCCCACTGCTCGGATCCTCGAGTAAAACATCTGTTTTTAGAGTCTCGTCGTTGTTTGCGGTGGGAATTGCAGTCTCTAAAATCCGGACACGGGCAGTAAATATGCGGCGTTTATTGTTGTCCGCAGTCCAAGATGCTGCAACGTAGCCTTTGGTGCTGGTAAGTGGCGGTATATTGTAGACGTGCACTGACGGCGCAACGAAGAGAACTCGTTGGATAGCGTCGGCGGGGAGAGGCCGTCCAGTTGCTGGGTCAATTGTCTCCATGACGTTGAGCAGCAGGAAGCGCGAAAGGGAGGCTTCAGTCGGGACGTTATCTGAACAAGGTCATGGTTATGTGCGCGCCGGTTGTGGTGGAGTGGGGAGGAGGATGAGGTCTAGGAGGGGTTGCTTGCTCCATGTACGGCACCCAGGTGTTTTGCGCGTAGTCGCAACTGTGCCTACCGTACCTATCTGCAATCAATGTGTACCTTGGGGTAGATACCTGAGGCGTAAGGTCATAAGATTACATAATCATCACGTCCGAGCATTTCAGCCTTTCCCGCCAATGGCTCTGGGGGCCGAGACAAAAAGTCGTTCAGCCTCGCTGACGAGCATCCATTACAACAACTGCGCGGTCTTTCGAGGGCAGCATAACACCCTCCCATATCAAGCAGAATGGCGACGGTCGGGGATGGCCCCCGAGCTGGCAAAGCCAAAGACTTCGAGTATGCATGCTTCTCTCGGTCTTTCCTGACAATCTTTTGACAATCGTCACTGACTCCCCCTCCAGCATAGTCGCAACTTACTACCGTCTCCTAGCTGAAGACCCCGATCTCACAATGCCAGTCGCTGCAATTGAGGCTCTCATTGAGCTACTCGTCCAGTCTCGCGCCGTTACCATCTACGAAACCCTCGACCTAGTTAAGACTCAGTCCGATTACCTCAAGTCGCGCGTCCCCAACTCCATCTCCCTATCTGCCGGAACAGACCTTTTTCAACGCTATATTATATCTTCGTTAAAACCCACCAGTACGGGCAGTTTTGAGGCCGTCAGACAGCATCTGTTAAGTAATGGTCGGCTGTTTGTCAGCCGGGCCAAGGCAGGGAGGGAGAGGATCGCGGCGTACGGCAGACACTTCGTAAGAGATGGGAGTGTGGTTCTTACCCATGGCGGCTCAAGGGTTGTGGGGGCGTTATTGGCAAAGGCAGCGGAAGCGAGTGCAAGCGGTGGAAACGTGCGATTCAAAGTTATTTATGTAATGAACGATGCGCGGAGCTCAGAAAGCAAGACGGTAGTCTCGGCCTTAAGGGCTAAGGGTGTACCTGTTGCTACCATATCAGAGGGGGCGGTGGGCTATGCTATGGGAAAGGTCAACCTCGTGATTGTCGGTGCTGAAGGTGTGGTTGAGAACGGCGGAGTTATTTCGAGATTGGGCACATATCAAATTGCTTTGCTAGCAAAGGCTGCGGGCAAGCCATTTTATGTCGCTGCAGAGAGCCACAAGTTCGTCAGACTTTATCCTCTCGGACAATACGACCTTGGCATCGATCAAGAAGTGATTGATTTCAGAACTGAGGATGAGAAGGATCCGGCACAAGAGGAGGGGAAATCGACGGGCACGGTCCCAAAGCCGGAGGAGAAATCAGAAGGCTCACCCAGCTCCCCCGCGCAGCCAAAACAGGCTGTGGATGCTGTTGACTTTACGGTAAGATAGATGGGCGAGAGGTATGAATATTGCTAATTCGTGAATAGCCACCCGCTCTTGTATCAGCATTGCTCACCGAAACTGGTGCGCTGACGCCTAGCGCCGTTAGTGAGGAACTTATCAGCGTCTGGTATTGAGCTGGGCAGCACAGCAGGCAAATCAAGTCTCGAGAGACTGATGGTCTTCTCATAAACAGAAAACTTACCCAGTCGCTGTTGCCGGTTCCTACCTAACGGAGTCAACTGTATTACCTAATCAGGTTTTCGACTCTAACGGCTCTGCGAATACTATGATAGATTGATGGAGGCGCCTATCTCCAAGAATTGTCTATTCGTGTTATATCTAGGATGTTATTGCGACATGGATGTGGGTATGATTTGACGAAGTAGCAAGACTTCATAGCTTTTGCTACTTTAAGTAGAGAATACAAATCCCTTCCTAGGGACCTATTCAAACCTCACTATTGTATCAAGTTTTATGCGTCTATCTTGACACAAGTGTTCAATTGTAGAGAAGCGTCGCAGGCACCTGTACTAAATTGCACGGAGTATTTCTCAAATGGATCTAAATTCAGTTCTCTGGAGTTTCTTTTGCACTGTATATACGTAATTGTAGCTTATAAGGTAGATGGAAATTAGAGAAGTGACCAATCGTCGTCGGCCTCGCTTAGGTCCTACCAAAGTTCAGCTGCAAGACGACGACGATCCTCTCCTATGCCACTGTTCCATTGCTATCAAGCCCCCCAATGAAGAATCAGAGTCAGCGGAGATCAACCTGATAAAGCTCGCAAGTGCTAGCGGATATCTTCAGGGCATCCATAAAATCACAATGCATGCATACGCCCAACATCAAAACCCAGTTCCTGTCACTGTATCGCTAAGGACAGAGGAGGATGACCCCAGAGACAAGACAGCGCGTGCGTTCTTCTATTTGTCGTCCAATTCTTGATCTTGATCTATGTCACTTGGGACCTATGCACGCTACAACAAGCTCCAAGGCAAACGCAGTGGCTAGCTCGCGCGCCTGTGCATTCGTGACGCGCGACCCCCAGTAATCAAGCTGTGCAGATATCTCATTATCGTCATCATCGTCGATACCAAGTAAGATATCATACTAGAAGAATGCGTATTTGTATTAGTTATGGTGGACTGACTGTATCTGCAGAAGTGGACTTACGGCAAAAGGATCAATGGTGGTTGTTACATTCAAACTCAATGGAGAATCGTTGGCCTCCTGTTTCGATGTCGAACGCGCAAACTTGCGGTGGTTGATTACCGTATTGAACAGTTCTTGTCCAGGAAGATGACCATGGAGGCGTTCGTAGTACTCAAGGTAGGAGAGACCTCGGTGGGGCAGACAGCTGATGAAGCTTTCGTGGCATTGCTTCAAGATGCTCACTGTGGACGCGCCCTCATCCACATGGAGACGGTGGGCGAGTATACCGAAAACGGGTCCGATGATCTTCTCTACGCCCTCCATCTCGATGTCTCGATTAGACACGACATACCCAAAAGTAACTTCATCGTTGCTCGTATATCGACGCACGGTGCTGGCCCAGGCGCTTTGAATAAGAATTGGGATAGTTACCCCGTGCTGAAGGCACAGTTGTCTTAGCAGCACCATGCTAGGGATGGGGATTGTCAGTGAGCGGAAATCGCTAAAACCAATCCCGGAACCTTTAGTTGGCACCAGACAAGGCATCAGACCTTCTAAGTGGTGAGACCAGAACTGCATAGAGTCGTCGATTGACCTGGTCTCAAGATGATACTGAAAGTCCCGATATTGTGGGCCTACAGACGCCGAAGGGATACCAGAATAGCACGATGCAATACACTCGAAGAGCTCATCGACACAACCACCATCCAAGAGCGCATGGCTAATGTGAAGCGTACAAGTGACGCTGTTTTCTCTAGTCTCTCCAATGAGGAGCTGACAGGCGGGCAGATGCCTACGAGAATTCTGCAATAGGTCGCCTACCTGCTGGTAAGCAGATTGGTCATTGCTGCTAATGTAATGCACCTCCGGCTGATGTTTCTCGAGGACGAATTGATACCACTGTTTGCCATTACTAGGAAATGGCACGAGAACGGTTCGCAAGATGGAGTGCTTGGCAACCGTCTGCTCCCAAGCTCGCACCAGACGGTCGACCTCAATTGCCCCATCAGTCATTCTAGCCTTGAACGACATGTATGGTTGGAACACTTCGTGGCCCAAACGATGTGCGGTCAGAATGAACTGTTGAGTAGGCGTGCACCTGCGCAAATCGGCACAATCGACCTCAGCGAATTGGGGAACTTCTTTGCAAATAGCAGCAAGCAAGTCTGAGTCAAGACATTTTGGAGCAGCGCGGTATGTAGCCACGGGCGACTGGGCGCCCGCCTGATTCGTCAACATATGTTGCATAACTGTTGCTAGGTCGCAAAGCCTGGGTTGCCGGAAGACATCAGCAACAGTGACATATAGGCCTTCTTCCCGCGCTGATGAGACGAAGGAGACGGCTCTGATAGAGTCACCACCAAGCTGGAGAAACTTGTCTTCAGAAGAAATATCATCCGCATTGACGTGCAAGATTGTCGACCACAAGCGTTGAACGGTCTTTTCCATTGGGCCCGAGGGCGGAACTCGTGTCTTCCTAGGCGTGCCCATGTGTTTGGCCAGTTCGCCCTTGGACATCGCTGAGGCAGTCAAGCGAAGTCCCTTTCGATCGAGCTTCTTTGATGGTGTCATTGGAATCTCTGGCAATGGTACTAACAAAGATGGCACCATATAAGGTGGCAGGTGGTCCTGTAGCCTCTCAATTACATAATTTCTCAGTCCATCCATCGCATTGGACGTTAAATCGAGTTTTATGGCAACGAAGATAGCGAGATATGTTGTTTCCTGGTCATCGGCAGGACTGAATACGTCAACAGCACTTTTGTAGACATCCGAGGCATTCAGCTTTGATTCTAGCACTTTGCTGACAAGGTGCTCAACTTCCTCGAGTTCGACACGTTGTCCACGGATCTTAACTTGTCCGTCTCTGCGCCCAAATATCTGCATGCTCCCATCAGAATTGTACCGTACCAGGTCGCCAGTCTTATAGAGCCGGCGCAGAGGCTTGACTGGATCGTCTGACAGCCAGTCCTGTATTTCTACAAATGCACTGGCTGTTTGGTGCGGCTGATTGAGGTACTCTCGGGCTAAGACTGGCCCTTCTACAAGCAACTCACCAATTACTCCGACTGGAGCGAGCCTTGTGTGATCTGTGATTTCGGCAATCCAGCTTAGGCCTCCAATCATATTACCGATGTAAGGCAATCCATGAGGACCCAAAAGCGTACCGGCTGTACTCAGTGAGGTCTCAGCTGGCCCCGATATGGTCATCAGCTCGCTGACATGTGGCGACCATAAATCCACATCACCCTGCGTGATAGCTTCGCCGCCCAGGCAAAGCGTCTGGAGGCCTGAGAGTTTTGCTGGCTTTAGATGCCGAGCAAACGAAGGCGTGAAAAATGCCCAGTTACATTTGAAACGCGAGAAGGAACCCTCTACCTCGTTCAACCGCTCTTCTTCTGATGGGATACATACAGTACCACCTGACACTAGCGTTGCTAGGGTTTCGATGACACACATATCGAAAGTAAAAGCAGAAAACTGGTACACCCGAGATTTGTCACTGAGGTTGATTGCACTTCCAAGAGCTGCATAGCTGGTGCTTAACGACTGGTGCTCATGGACAATTCCTTTCGGCGTCCCTGTTGACCCACTCGTAAAAATGATGAAAGCCGCATCTCTGGGGCAGACGTTGCTTAGCAAGGGTCTATTTGCATCTGCTACCGATGCAGCTGAAGACTTCGGGCCCACCGGAAAAGCTCGAGGGGCCAGTGACAAGGCGGTGTCATAGTGTGCAGGTCCGCAGACAATTACTTTCGCTTTCGCCTCTTCGCAGATCTTCTGCATTCGAGTAAGGGGGTGATTGACCAAATCCAAAAATACACAGGTAGCCCCCGCCCGGAGAACAGCCAGCATAGAGACCACGGCCCATAACGACTTGTCGAATAGTAGCGGGACGATATCCCCGCATATCAGATTCTCTTCCTGCTGCAGATGCAAGCCAACGAGACGAGAATGCTCCTCGAGCTGAGCGTATGTGAGGTCACCATCCCATGCGCACACAGCCTGAGCTGCTGGCGTGTATATGCATTTCTCCAAGACCAAGTCATGCACGCAGGCTTCGACAGACTGAGGAAGATCGCGGTTCCAGGACGCAATTTGAGCTATATCTTGCGGACTTGTCGTTGTGATCTCTTTGACAGTGCATTCATTCAGTGAGCAAAGCTGCCTCATGACATGACAGAATTGAGAAAGAAGATGAGAGACATTGAACTCTGATATGACTTGTGTGTCGAAGCCGGCCTTCATTACGAGGCCGCTTGCTGTCAGCTGACACTCAATATTCAGCGGGTGCGTGTTGATATCAGGCTGATCTAGTGAGATGTCACGCAATATGGAATTTTCTTGGTCGTCGTTGCTGGACTCCACTGGCTGCACTACAACCAGCGTTTGAAATGCACAAGCATCTTTAGCTTCAGGGCTAGCATCTCTGATGTGTTCGAGACCATATTGTTCATACTCGGTCTGCTCGATTGATTGATCCAAGATCTTGTGCAAGAGCACATCTTTAGTATTGGAAGGATCTAGTCGCACAACCACAGGCACTGTTGCGAAGGTTGGGCCGGAGATAGTTTCGATGCCCAGGAGATCTGCTTTCCGGCCAGAAGTTGTTATGCCAAGGCTCACATGGTCGCACTCCGTATAACGTGATATGACAATCGCCAAAGCTGCATATATTACATTCGATATCCCTACGTGAGGGGCGTACTCCTGCCGAATCTCCAGAGAGCGCTCCAGCCTCCGGTTAGGTTGTGGGAGATAGTTCGATCCAGGAAGTCTTGGAAAGTGAACTGGGGCAGCACCGGTGAATGTTTGTCTCCAAAACATACAACACGCCTGCCCCGATTTCTCCTTCACGTGGTGTATGAACAGACTGTACGGCGCGGTTGGCGTAGGAGGACGGCCCCGGAGCAAATCATCTAGCTGTTTGTGCAATAGATTCATGGACCAACCGTCGTATAGCGCGTGGTGTATTGTCCATAACAGCAAGCGCCTACCTGTCCGAGTATCGTACGTAGATCCGAAGCGACATAAGCTTGCTCCAAGTCCCATGCTATTTGACAGAATAGCGTGCGAGTTGGGTTCAAAACCCTCTTCAGCCCTCCATTGGAAGTCATCCTTTAGTACCACTTGGTAGAAAGCTGAATTTGTGTGCACTATACGAGTGCGCAGAATTGGGTTGTTTTGTACAAGCTTGTGGCAGGCAATTGAGAGCCTATGGACATCCAAGTCAGGGGGGAGTTCAAAGACATTGTTGGAAATGTAAGACCCAGGGTGTTTCAAAGACAAAGCCATTAATCCCCCTTGTAGATGCGAGCATGGGTAAATGTCCTCGATTGATGAGTCCTCGACTCCACAGCATTTCGCTGCTTCACTTATCAGGATGGTTTCATCCTGTTCGTCGGGTATCAAAGAAAAAGATGATGGGGCTTGTGCAGCGATTCCCAGACGTATCATGCGCTGCGACATACGCTCTAACGAGTAATATCTCGTGATATCAGCCACGGTGAGGCTCCACCCTTTGTTTCGAGCCAATGTTGTCAGTCTAATTGCTTGTATAGAGTCGCCGCCCATACGGAAGAACTCATCGTCCAATCCTGTTATCACCGTTAGAATTCTCCACTTAGAATTGGACTCTGCGTATACCTATGTTGCCTTTCTCTATTCTGAGTACCTCGGACCAGAGAATCTGTAGTTCTAGTTCGATTTCCGTCTCCGGTGGACGCTTTTGCCTGCTCGTGCCTGCTGCTGCCAGGAATTCCGCCTCTGTTAGGTTAAATACCGACTGTTTGAGCTGTCTCCGGTCAACTTTGTCAGAGCTTGTAAGCGGCAGCTTCTGAAGCTCCAGATACAAAGATGGAAGCATGTATGAGGGAATCCGCCCCGCTAGAGCTTGGCGAAGGTTAACAATACGTGGATCAGCCTGAGCTGGGCTACTACCCGTGTCTTCTATTCCCGTGTCGCCTCTAGAAAAGACGATGAAAGCCACCAACATTTGCTGATGAGATTCTGGATTGCGGGTAGCGACCTCAACAATGACTTCTGCTGGCTCCAACAAACAAGACTGGATATGATGTTCGATCTCAGACAGCTCAATGCGCTGGCCATAGAGCTTGACCTGCTGATCCTTGCGGCCAATGTATTCTATTGTGCCGTTGGAGCAGTACCGTACGAGGTCACCCGTCTTATACATTCTGCGTGGGTACTGATGGTCATCATTCCCAGCATTAGAGGGCTCCATTGCACGGAGCCAAGATGGCGGATCAATGAAAGCTGCACGAGTCTTCTCATCGTCGTTCAGGTATCCGCGACCTACGTTCGGGCCGTCAAGAATTAGCTCGCCAATGCACCCTACAGGTACCAGGCGCTCATGATTGATAGGGTCGACGATCCACGTCCGGCATGCCACACCTCGGCCAATATGACCGCCATAGAGCTCAGGTGTCGAGGACACACAGCCCGTGGGGCAACACTCACTTGGGCCGTACGTATTCGTCAGCCTTACGCAGCTTCCATATGTCTGCACCAAGGCGTCTGTCATCTGCTCACCACCAATGTATAGGTCTGTGAGGGTCTTTAGTTGCCTGGGGTCTATAAGCCGTGCAAGGGAAGGCGTGAAGACGCCCCAATGTACCCCCATTCTGTTCATCGCACCAGTCAGGTCGTTTGAAATCTCGTGTTGCGACGGCATACAGACTGTTCCTCCAATCATCAACGGCATCAGCATCTCTTCGAGACTTGAGTCAAAGCTATAAGCCGAAGAGACCAAACCACGCCAAGTGCTTTGTGCATTGGTCTTTCTAGCTAAAGCGTCGATGTAGGTGCAAAACGAACGGTTTTCAATCATTATCCCTTTTGGCGCACCGCTCGTTCCACTTGTGAACACCACGTAAAGGAGGTCCGATGGCGCATATCTAGGATGCATTGCATGTGTCCCATTTGTTGTCACCTGAACTTGTTGGACCGGCTTGGGCGAGTTTCTCCTTGCTTTCAAGAAATCCTCGACAACGATTGCAGCCGGAAGGAGCTTTTGGGATAGCTTTAAACACTCTCTGGAACTCAATATTATGGGTGAGTTTGTTTGGGATACAACGCTTTGCAGTCTTTCAATAGGATGTGTGGGGTTCAAGAGTACAAAGGCTCCACCGGCTTTGTTGACCGCGAGTACTGTGACTACAACCCATTTGCTTCGTTCGAAAGAGACCGGGACAATGACTTCTGGCCCAATACCGAGTTGCGCCAGATGCTGGCTGAGATGAGAAGAAAGAGTGTCCAGTTCTTTGTAGGTGAAGTTGCCGTCCCACGAGCATACAGCCTCTTTGCTTGGGGATAGAGCGCACCTCTCTTCTATCACTTCACATACGCGTCGATCAATAGCGCTCGGATAGCTGGCATTCCATTCCCAAATGAGAGATTTGTCTGCAGTACCCGCCAAATCAATTTCTCCAAGATGTTGGTCCCACGGTGCATTACGAAGTTGTTGAATGATGCTGTCTAATTGCAGGAGTACCCGTTCTGCTGAGGAGGAATCCAGGACTCCTGAATCGAAGAATGCCTTCAATAGAGCCGTGCCTGATTCAAATTTACAGTCAATGGTCAATGGGTATGTTCCTGCGTCGGATAGCTCTTCATAAGTGATCTTAATGCCACCTAGGTCTACCTGCTCTTCAAGTGGCTGAGTGATAAGGAGGCATTGGAAGTCGCAAGCGATTTGTGTGTCCTCGCTGAGCTTTCGTATATTTTGCAAGCCCAGGGCCTCATACGGCATCATTTCAAGCGCCCGTTTCTGTACTTGTTCAAGAAAATCCGAGACGCTGCGATTCTCGTCAATCTGGATCCTAATGGGCACTGTTGAGAACGTTGGCCCAATGATTGTTTCTATCCCTTCTATCGCAGCGTTACGTCCTGAAACAACCGTGCCGAATACTGTATCATCAGTGTTGCTGTACTTGGAGATGAGAATTGCAAGCGCAGCACGAACGAGAGTAGAGCTCGTAAAAACATCTCTGGGGGCCATTGATATCCTTTGCTGCACGCTCTGGACAGTTCCGGGTCCTTGTAAAGACCTGGAACGAGTGGGAAATACAGGTGCCTCGACCTCTCGCAGCTGCTCTTTCCAGTACGTCTCGGACTTTTCCACGTCCTGCTCCTGCAGATAGCTTATGAAATGATTGAAGCCTGTATGGGTGTTGCTCTGTTGTCCTGCGGCTATACGACTAACTTCTTGGACAATCAGCGCTGCTGACCAGCCATCGTAGGTGCAATGATGCGCAGTCCATGAGAGGCTGCAAGAGCTTTCACTATCGCGGTCGAGGATTATTGCGAATCTGTTAAGCCTAGAACCCACGTTCATTGGTAGGGATTTGTCTTCATGCAAATACCGGTCATAATTATCCGCATGATTCCAGATCAGGTCCTCGTCAATTACAACTTGAACGAGCCCCTCATCCGTTTCGATGATCCTGGTGCGCAATATTGCGTACTCTCGATAGGCTTGCTCCCAGGCTTTCATGTAAAGAGCAGGAGACATCGTACGGGGTATCTCGATTACTGTCTGTGCTACGTATGCTCCTTCATGGCGGAGTGACAGAGCGAGCAGACCCTCTTGAAGTGGTGTGCAGGGATACGCGTCTTGGATTAACTCTTCCGTCAATCCGCACTGCTTAGCTGCTATTTGGCGTACCTCTGCCGGGGCCTTGAGAAGAGCAAATGGCGGTATAATATCCTGAGACTTACTTACAAGAGGCTTGGATACATTCGCCATTTCGGAGAGCTGCTGATGCTGAAGAATGTCTGCAACGGTCAAGTGCAGACCGCTCTTACGAGCGAGAGTGACGAGCTTCATGGCCTGCGCAGAGTCACCGCCCAGTCGGACAAATTCGTGATCTGCACTGATGGCTTGATAGTTCACACCAAGGATGGTTGACCACAGGGTTGCGAGTTGCTTCTCAGCCTTCGTCGAAGGTGGTCTTCGGATATGACCATTACCTAGAATGCTCGACTCAAGTGGGTATGAGCTTAGATATTCTGTGACTATTTGTTGTAGCATCCGGCGGTCCAGCTTTCCAGACACTGTAAGTGGCATGCGTTGTACTGGTATAAATCTTGTTGGAACAAGTAACGATGGTAGGGACTGCATCAAGGCTGGGCGCAACTTCTGTACGACCGCTTCAAAGTCCGCATTGAGATCCTGAACTGCATGCATTTTTCCATTAGAGAAGCCATTCGACTCCAAGTGAAAGTCGTCCTGCAACTCTCTGGACGAGGAGTCCGTGCTTAAACATATCGAGGCAACAAGCGTTGTCCGAGTGGGAGGGAAATCAGGGAGAACGTGTGCCGCAACTTGCGCGCTCAATGGTAACAATTTCTTCATGTGATACTCAATCTCTCCGAGCTCTACACGTTGTCCGTTTAACTTGACCTGCGTATCTTTCCGCCCTAGAAACTCAATCGTCCCATCCTCAGCATATCGGACCAAATCTCCGGTGCGATAAAGCCTCTCCGGCGGTGGATGTAATGCTCGCATATCCTGTAGCCACTGAGGAGGGCTGATAAAGGCCTCGGCAGTCTTTATTGGGTCATTCAGGTACTCTCGAGCCAAGTTGGGACCCTCAATGAGAAGTTCTCCAATAGCACCAACTGGGAGGAGCTGAGATGGATCCTCCACATCGGTAATCCAAGCTCTTCCACAAGCCGGACGACCAATGCTGCGCGAGAATTGGCCAGGTCGTATCGGTTTGGTTGTAAAAGTCCAGACCAGGCATTCAGTAATGCCGTAGACATTTATCAAATCAAGCCTTTCCGCCCATTTATCAACAAGAGTAGCTGTCAATGCCTCACCACCTACGCAAAGAGTTCGTAACGATGGAACTTCTTGAGGCTCAAGCTGTTCAGCAACTGTAGGTGTTAGGCAAACATAATTCGCGTTCAGAGATCTGATACTCCTGGCGAGATCGTTCAGCCGGTCCCAATCAGAACACACGCAGAGCACAGCGCCCTGCATGAAGGTGCCATATATGTCGCTCATGCTCGTGTCAAATGTATAAGCGGCAAACTGCAGGGTTCGCGACTGCGCGGTGATGCCCATGGCTCTGCTGTGCTCGCGAATACTGAAGCAGAGCCGACCATGTTGCTGAATGATGCCTTTGGGCCGCCCCGTGCTCCCAGAAGAGTACATGAGGAAAGCCGCGTCCTCTGGCTTTGCTCGAGCGACATCTTTGTATGAGTTCTGGATCAATCCAAGCTTTGAAATGAGAAGTGTATCGGCGACGACGGTCCTGACGTTCGCCCCAGTTGCGAAGATCCCGGAATATATGCTGGATGCCACAGCAAAATGTGCCTGCGTGTCTTCCAGCACTGTCTCAAGGCGCTTGCTGGCATTGCTTGGATCCAGAGGGACGCAGATGGCGCCAGCTTTGAGAATTGCTGTGATAGCAACAATGGCCAATCTGCATTTTTCGAACACCATCAAAACGAATTCTTGAGGCTGTACGCCCATAGTGATTAGATGGGTGGCGAGGCTGGAAGATAGTTGGGAAAGCTCGGCATAGGTGAGAGAGCCATCCCAAGCTTGGACCGCAATGGAATTGGGAACCAGCTGGGCTTGTCTATCAACGATCTCATGAACACAGCATTCCATTGGAATATCCACTGAATTGTTCATTGAGGCGATCAACTCCCGATCAGCGACGTTCACTGCTTCAATCATTGCAGAATAGATGATTCTCGGACGACCAAGAATCCCTCCAACCTTCAAGTTCCAGATTTGACGACTTGGTCTCTAAACTTGGAGCCGTCTCTATCGTTGGTCTTGAGCAGATGAGTCGATGGATAGGAAGAGTATGGAGATTTTACTGATACAGAGATAGACCAATGTTGTCCATCTAGATTTCCCTTTCTCGTTGTGAATATCCAGTTCAGCAGTCACTTCAGCTTCTTGCTCATGCAGACCACTTACAAGCACGATACGGTTAGTGGTTCCCATCCCTCTTTGATTCTCCTTGCAGGCCTTATTACGAGATAGACTAACATTGCACGTATTGTCTGTGCAACGTCCCCTCCCCTGATGGTCGTGTAACGACCCAAGACATTTCTATCGAGGATACAGCTGAGGTAAGTCAACTTAACCGGGGTGATCTTGACTCTTCCGAGTACACCTATTAATCTTACGTGATAGTACCTACGGTAGGCAGTAAGTAACATGTATATTTGTATGCTAACTTCAAGGCATGTGAGTATCAAATAACAGGTTAAGGAAAATTGAGATCATAGTAACTACTACTATTCCCAACCACCTCAGGTACTGCATGTCGCTGGAGTCGTATACAACGAAGTTTGTTTGATAGGTGTACTCCCAAAGCCCGAAAGGGCTGATCTAGATGGTGGGGCCGGGCCGGAACGCAAGCCTGGGCAACGCCACTGCCGGCACTTCCACTACTTTGGGCAAGGCTATGCGGGGAATATGCGGGGCGTAATTCACCCGATCAATATGATGTTACGGTACAGAGATACATACAGGTACACAGGTGGTTGACGGTGATGGCGCCACCATCCCTGGGCGTGGAATCATGGAGAGACCCCTGGATCGTGCATTGCAGAGTATTATGTTCTGGAGCAAATACGGTAAGCCGAGTATTACTATTTTACCATGGCGTTCCAAGGATCGATAGCCAATCAACAGTCAACTACGGAGGGCATGCCGAATCTCTGGGGTACCGCTGATCCTCGGGGCGTCAGGTCCGCACTGAACAAGGATTAATTGACTCGAAATCGGAGGCCTGATCTGCGTGGATCATCAACGATTTGACTCTTGCCCTATAGGAAGCAGCGAGAGACACCGAGCAATTCATGATCACAAGAAGCAATGGGAGAAAACAGTGAGATTGAGACCAGGTTGAATTGGATGATTGGCTTTTACTAGGTCTGAGTGCATCACAAAGGCGCAAAGCGCGCCCAGAGTTTGTCTTCGAGCGAACCAGCTGGATGCTGACCGAAAGAAGCCTGATCAACGACTGTCGATCTGAAGTTGGTGAAGATGACGACTAGGATGTAGCGCATGACTGGGGAAGCCAATGCAGTCAGCATTTAAGTATTTCAGACGGCCAGAAACAAACCAATGCCTCCTTCATTGGATGCGAAGACCACGAAGAAGTTTTACGGGAGTCAGACTTACCATACTGAGTGAAATGCTCGCCGATGCACATCCTCGGTCCGCTTCCAAAAGCCCAGAGGCGGCTTTCGTTACCCCCCTTCTCACGCTTGCTCTCATCTAGCCACCTCTCCGGTCTCCATTCGTCCACTGCCTGCCACTTGGATGGATCGCGGTGTACAAGCCATTGAAAAGCGTTTACGCGTGTTGCTGGGGGAATATCGTGATATCCTGCAAGCGACACAGAACGGTCGTGTGGCGTCACTCGTGGCAATGGTGTGCTATTTGGGCGCATCCGCAAGGACTCCTTGAGCACTGCCGAGAGATACGGAAGCTTGTCCAACGAGGAAGGTGACGGCATTGGTGCTTGCTCTGCATCCTCGCCGCCAGATGGCACTCTCATGGAAATCCCCGCCGAGACGAGCTCTGCCCGGATCCGATCTTGCGCATGTGGATGTTTGGAGATATAGTAGATCGTATATGCAAGGACAAGACCCAGCACCTCTCGTGCGCCGGACATATGGTCGAAGAGCTCACTCGCCACTGCTAGACGATCCTGCTGCGCACTGGTTTCTGATGTCAGCTTGGCTTGCGCTGCTTTGACCTGACGGTAGACAAGCGGCGTATCTTCTGGATTCCTGGGAGCGCTGTCCAAAACCACGTCAGCCTGATCACACATTTCCATCATCCAATGTTCCAACCACTGCGTCGATTCTGCGTGGCCCTTGGGCATTAGGTCGATGCCAAGCATGTTAAGGCATTTGGTCGTATTTGGCAATTCCTGGCTCCAGAACGACTCTGAGCAATATCTCTTCTCGTAGTGCTCGAGCCACTCGCGGGTTTCACCTTCCGGACTCTCCAGGAACTTGGAGCCACTTGCATAGCCGAAGATAAATCGAGTAACAAGATCGAGGCTGAGGGAATAGCTCAGCTCGAGTAAGTCCGTCGGCTGTGGTTCCTTTGACTTTGCCAGGAGGTGCGGGACGAATACACCGTACAGCGTCTTTCGAGTCATGATCGTAAGCTCTGCAGATTCGAAAAGTGCAGATTTCGTATAGACGCCGGAGAGTCGCTTTCGGTGGTACGTGTGGTCATGCTTGCTTAGACTGCTGAACGAATTCGTCTTCCTATCCGACCATAAGCCTTCTCGTCTCGATCCCACCAAGAACTGGCCGAACAGTAGAGGGGGGCATACCCATAGTATCTGAAGAAATCGTAGTACCCGGGTTTGTCGAAGCCGCCTCCATAGATCTTACGGATACCTTCGTCGTAGCAGGCCACACTGAGGTCTTTGGGACCCAACCTGACCAGCGGGCCGAGACGCTGGTGAGCTTCATATACAGCACTCAGTTCTTTACCGCGCCACCGAGTCCACAGGATCCAGATGGGAGAGTACCCTGACGACCAGTGGGCGGCGGGGACTTTGGAGAGAGGTGAAAGCAGAGGCGAGATAACGAAGTAGAGAATGATGCTCAGTGCTGCTCCAACACCTGCAATAGCAGGTGATAACAGTGCTTCAATTGCCATGCTTGCCGGCATATAGTGAGATATAATGAATGGGCAGACAGATGAATTTCTGGCCATGAACAGAGATAAGTCCAGCGCAGTCACCAAGATGAAGGGTCCGTTAGCATCTGTCTGAAGTACATTCGAATGCCTCCCTCATTCCTGGCCAAGCAATTTGCGTGTCTCTTGTTTGTCACCGGCGGAGAACAACGAGTCTCTTACTCGACCAGAAGGGTTAGACTCCACCACTACCGGCGGCATCCTGTCTGGATCATCAGTATGATCCTGGCTTCCTCTCTGCCTGGCGGTCTCTCTTTCAGCTCTCATCGTATCCTGCATGCACAGGGACCTCTGGACCCCTTCAGAAATCAGGCTCTTCATCGGTCCCACCGAATGAGGGGAAACAAGGTGATCACGGCCGAATAGCAAGTAACGATAGAATGCGTCAGAAGTGGAACAGCTCCGGCTTCCTCACCTGCATATGTACCTCTATGGATGTCAGTGCCATTCGGTCAGAGGATACATCCCCAGCTAGGTGGCGGCTGATTGGCACAACATCCTGAAAAGCGTCCCCCGCATTCCGTGGTATTTATTTCCCTTAATGTCACCTAAAGGCAAGTAAACCCCACAAAGCTCTGCGATACTGCACCATTGAAATCCTTCCTCAGCAATTCCAATTTGACCTCAGGGAAATTATCCTTCAGTCGCCTCAACCAAGTTCCAACATGAGTTTGACCTGTAGCATTTCTGACCACAAGATCGAGGCAAACGGCCACGCTCCTAAAGCATCGCTGGACCTTGGCTCCAAGTCCCAGCCTGCCTCGAAATGGAAGACCACCGCCCCCGTCAAGGCAACGCCGGAATCCTTCCTCGACTTACTGGAAGGCCGCACTCCTCTAATCCACGAACCTGGCTTTCTCTCTGAGGAACTCTGCGCGAAGCTTGAAGCTGCGCTCGAGCCGGAATTCACCCCGTATCTGCATGCCATCGGCCCCCAGCTAGACAAAGTGGGCGTGGCGCAGTTTGAGTTTCAGGCGCAGAGCGAGGACGACGTGAAGAATAGATCTGGTGATGGTAAGTAGCCGGCCCTCTTCTGTTCTCCATGCTCACTCACGCTCGGATGGATCGACCGTCCATCGCTCGACGAGAAGACGCTTGAGAGGCACAATACCAATACTGCGGTGCTTGAGCTAATCAGAAGGCAGAGAAACAGCAATACTTCCAGGCGGTCCGCGAGCTGGGCGACCTGCACGGCAAACTGGGGGAGAAGGTCGGCGTCAACGTCTTCGCCATGGTCATGAGCCTGATCCGCTCCCTCGTGCCCGCCGACTGGGAAGTGTGCCTAGCACGCGAGGACAGCGAGGACGAGCAGTACTTTGCCGGGATCGTGCGGGGCATCAACAACGGTACGCCAATTCACTGCGACTGGGCGCCGTACGACACCCGAACGGAGCCGTGGGCCATCAGCCGCGTCACTCACCAGGCCGTCTTCAACCTGTGCCTAGCGCCCATGGAGGGCGGCGGGACGCTGGTCCACGATGTGCAGTGGACGCCGGACGCGCTGGCGTACCGGGACCCCGACGGCTACGGCTACTTTGAGGGCCTCGTCGAGGGCCGCAAGAAGGCACCGCTGCAGCCGCAGCCAGGCGATCTGTACTTCTTCAACTCGCGCAACATGCATCAGGTCTTGCCCGTGGCGCCAGGGTGGGAGAGGCGGCGGATGGCGATGGCGAGCTTCTTTGGCGTTCTGCCGCCGTTGAAGGAGGGCGAGAAGACAAAGCTGGTTTTCTGGTCTTAGACTTGGAGGAGATGATCAATATAAGCTTTATGGGACCTCTGTAGACAGACGCCTTATATAGTACAGTACTGTACGGTACCGTAATAGATCGTTTATCGGCCTTAAGATAAGATAAGCAAGAGTCCGGGGTTCTCCTGACTAATCGTCTAGCCAATGCGCCATTAGTAAGTAACACGGGGGATCGGGCCTAGCGTCCGCCGGAAGGATAGTATTTCCATCGCCGATGGTTGGTTCTCAACTTCAGCTGAATCGCTCACTTTTTGACTGATCCTCCGCTCCACAAATCCTGCACAGTCGATCAGTCAAGATGTGAGCAGCGTTCTGATTCGGCGACTATTGCATGTATTACTTGACCCGTTAGTACTGCATATACATGTAAGTACATCGCCCGGGCACGTTCCGGGGCGAATCCTGGAGTAAGCCCTTGTCGCTTTTCCTCATGTACGGTACCTAAGTACCTTTCTCTTGCGCCATGGCGTGGGGCTGCTGTTATAGGCTTATACGGGGTAGTACAGGCAAAAATCGCCTTCCCCTCGCTTTACATCGGCCGACGCTCTTGATTCCTGCTTCATTTTTCTTGATTCCCACGCTCTTCCAACATATATTCTCATTTGCGGCGGCCACTTGAGAAACCTCATGTTCATGTGAAGCTCAAGCGTCAGTCAATATTCAGATGCTGAACATGCCCGCCGTCGCCCCTGAGAGCATCTTGTCGCTCGCGTGTGCCTTCCTGACTGCTGCGCGAGCCTACTATGAAGCCTCGGGGTCACTGTCACTGCAGAGCCTGCGGGCGCGGCGCTTTGGCTACAGATACAGCCATCTCTCTCATCCTGAAGGATACAGTGACAAGGATGGGGATGCGGACTCGGACACATTGGCACGGTATTCTGATAGACTGCCCAAGACGCTTGCCGCAGTCTTTGTTACGGTGGACTTCATCTTTGTGACTGTACGGATGGTGGCTACTACACTGCCTTCACTGTCTTTGTTGGAGGTCGTAGCACGCGTGAGTTGCGCCATATCCGGTTCTGGACAACAAGTTTATGCAGTACTGACGTGTATGTTAGCTGCTAATAGCAGGTGAGATAGCATTGCTCTTTGTTGTCTCGAGTCCGGTCAAGAGGTTCAACATTGGATACTGCGCCGGCATTGCTTCCGGTATCAGTTCATCCGTCTCGCTTTATCGGGTATATCAGATATATCGGTCGGCAGAAAATGGGCAGCGAAGCATCAGTGTCGTTCTTCTGGGCGAAGTCTTATGCCTTTTGTTAGCCGGAGCATGTGCATTTTCTCTCCCTCGGAGACCTGACGTTTTTTATCGCGGACGACCCGTAGACCAGCAATACACTGTCTCGGCGATCCAAAGGTACCCGGCTCTAGGCGTATCGGTGTATCACTATTTTGAATACTGACCGCGACCCACTAGGTACTCCTTTTCTTGGGCGCGATCACTTCTCTCCAGAGCCAAGACTGAGGGAAGACTCGAATATGAACATCTACCGACACTAGATGAAGCCGGTCGGTCGGAGAACTTGTTAGTTCGTCTGTTTGAGCTAACCAAGCAGAGGAAATCCAGATCGCTCTGGCTCACAATATTCTTAGCGCACCGAGGAAGGTTTCTCCAACAATGGGGCCTGACCGTGGCTTCGGGCTTTGCCTTGTACGCCCCTCAAATGTGCATGCTCAAAATCCTGAGACTGCTTGAGCAACGAAATGCCCCCGACTTCAATTCTTCTGAAGTCTGGTTCTGGGTCATGAGCTTGGGTCTGGCGAAGGTAGCACAAGTGGTGGTCGAATCATGGTAGGTCGATGAGGAAACCTAATTTCGAATGGCAGTTGATTTCTTGCGCAGGCTAGAGTGGGTCAACTGGGCGATCCTATCGGTTCCAGTGCGGTCACAACTGGCTGCTCTGATATTTCAGAAGTCCTTACGTACGAAAGACATCAAGGGTGCCAAGGTCAGCAATGAAAAGGAGGCACAACCGAATCCGACGGATTTGGAAATGGACGATGAGTTGGGTGAGAACCAGGTGTTGTTAGATCACCTGTCAACAGGTCCAAGGACGTCTGAGGATCAAGGGCCCACCGTGACTGGGGTTGAAGACGACGATGCTTCATCTAGCATACACCAAGGATTTATCAATTTGGTCGGTGTCGATACTGTCCGCATATCTAACTTCGCAGCGGAAAACAATCTATTCCTTAGCACCCTCGTCAACCTGATATTGGCGCTTGTGATACTCTTCAGACTCCTTGGTTGGCTCGGCGTGTGTGCGGGCATGATCATGCCAATACTTCTGACGCCGTTAAATCTCCGGGCGACTCGCAAGTATTCAGATGCTCAGGCCTCCGTCATGTCAATTCGTGATCAAAGAATGGCACTTATCGGAGAGGCACTGCAGGGGATCCGCCAGATCAAGTTTGCCGCTGTAGAAGATCGCTGGCAAGGTATGATTATGGATATCAGGACCAGAGAGCTGAAGCAGCAGTGGCTCGTGTACATCCTTACCAGCGGTCTGCTTTGTATCTGGATGTCTGCGCCGCTCTTGTTCAGCACTGTGGCACTCGCGGTACATGGTTGGCAGAATGGTGGGATGTCTCCAGCTGTCGCTTTTACTGCTCTATCGATCTTTGGTACTCTTGAATATGCCTTAAGTGTTGTTCCTAACCTCATTACAGAGGCTGTTGATGCCAATGTGAGTGTTACGAGGATAGAGCAGCACCTCGAGAGAGAAGAAAAGACGATGCCACAGATGACGGGGGAGGTTGTCAGTTTTGACGGAGCCACAGTCAGATGGCCTTCTGACGCTGAGCGTCGCGGCACTTTCTCAATCCGAGATCTTAATCTACAATTTCCCAAGGCCGAGCTGAGGTGTGTCCCGCCCAACCCACCAGACGTTGGCTCCTAGATTCGATTGTATTGTTGACTGTTTACAGCATCATTTGCGGAAAGACAGGATGCGGGAAAAGTCTGCTACTAGCCTCCATTCTAGGTGAATCGGACGTTATTGCAGGCAGTATCAAGCTGCCAGCGAAGCAGTCTTCTGTAGAAGAAGACTGGATCGATCACTCATTAGTCGCATATGTAGCTCAAATTCCATGGACAGAGAACGCGACTATCCGCGACAATATCTTATTCGGTCTTCCATATCTGCAAGAGCGTTACGAGCAGGTTATCTGGGCGTGCGCGCTTGAGAAAGATATCGAAATCATGCCAGATGGTGAACTAACGGAGGTAGGAGCCAATGGGATCAACCTAAGCGGTGGTCAGAGGTGGAGAATAACATATGCGAGGGCTTTATATTCGCGGGCAGGTACGCTGGTGCTAGATGACATTTTCAGCGCTGTTGATGCGCATGTTGGCCGCCATATCCTCGAGCATGGGCTTCTAGGACCGCTTGCAGAGGGCCGCACTCGTATACTGGCGACCCACCATGAGGGACTTGTCTTGTCTAGCGCATCATATGTCGTCCGTCTGCTCGGGGCTGACGACGGATCCAGTATTGCTCAAGCGACTACCCAAGTGCCTCGGCGTAGGTCCAGAGGCGTGTCTGGGACTTCAAGTACGCAGACAAGCCCAACCCGGAAAGTTAGCGACAGCTCAGACTTCTCCTTGGAAGAGTTGGGGATCGAGCCGCCACAGCCGGCAAAGTTTGTCGAGGAAGAAGTGCGAGAGCGTGGGCACATCAAATGGCTTGTGTACAGATCTTACATGAGTGCTGCTGGAGGGTTTCCTTTCTGGTTTACGGCTTTGGGCGTATTCGGTTTGGCTCAAGCCGCGCTATTGGGACGCGCATGGCTTGTGAAGGTGTGGACTGAAGATGATGGACATGGCAGTCATGTTACGGTTGCGAGTGAGGACTCCTCTGCGACATTTGATTCGAGCAGCGGCCACTTATACTTTTACCTTGGCTCGTATCTATTTATCTCACTTTTGGCTGCCGTGCTCGCTGGGATCAAGTTCGTCTTCTTTTGCCGCGGCTGCATAGAGGCATCACGAAAGCTGTTTGACGCATTTACTTTCACTGTATTGCGCGCTCCTCTAAGATGGCTTGATAAAGTGCCGCAGGGAAGGATCCTCAACCGATTTGCCGCAGACTTCAGCGCGATCGACGCGAAGCTGGCTCGAGATATAAGCCATTTTTGGGAAGAGGGTCTCTCATTTCTTGCAATTGTCATTGCTGGAATGTTCGTATCAACATACATGCTGGTTCCATCCCTAGTTTTAAGCGCCATTTCTATCTACTACGCAGCTGAATACTTGCCAGGTGCAAGGGAGATCAAGCGACTCGAAGCAACTGCACAATCACCTGTCTTTGAGCATTATGGCTCTACGTTAACAGGAATCGTTTCGATCCGCGCTTTCCGGAAAGCCGATGAGTATCTATCCCGCATGCACGACCGGCTTGATGAGTACGCGCGTTCGACTTGGAACCTCTGGCTTACACAACGATGGATGTCGATTCGGATGGGGGCTATAGGGGCAGGATTTGCGTTTGCTGTAGCATCAGTCATCGCCGCACGTCCGCAAATCGATGCTGCGCTTGCCGGGTTCGCATTGAGCTTCTCCCTGAAATATAGTGAGGCTATTGTCGAGATGATCCGGCGATACTCGGCCATGGAATTAGACATGAACTCGACCGAGCGTGTGGTCGAATACACGAACATGCCGATGGAAGACCAATCTGGGATCACGCCACAGCAGAGTTGGCCAACCCACGGAAATATCGATATTGAAGGGCTGGAAGCAGGCTATGCACCGGAATTGCAACCTGTGCTCAAAGGTCTGACACTTACGATCGAAGGAGGTCAGAGGATAGGTGTGATAGGAAGGACAGGTAGCGGCAAATCATCTCTCACTCTAGCCCTTTTCCGCTTCATCGCAGCCAGATCTGGTCGTATCGTCATCGACGGCATAGATATTGCGGAGGTCGGACTTCACGCGCTTCGCAGCCGGCTTGCTATTATCCCACAGGACCCGGTCTTATTCTCAGGAACTCTCAGAGCGAACCTTGATCTTTTTAGCACATACGACGATGCGGCCCTCTTGCAGGCGCTGAGACATGTGCATCTACTACAGGACTCGTCGGCATCCTCAGAATCATCTCGCCATCCGAGAGATGACCAGACAGTGTTTGAAAGTCTCAGCTCCCCTATATCAGAGGGCGGGCTGAGCTTGTCACAGGGTCAAAGACAGCTCGTATGTCTAGCACGTGCTATCGTCTCCCGGCCGAAGATCATGGTACTTGACGAAGCCACCAGCGCAGTGGACATGGCCACCGACGCGTTGATCCAACGCAGCATCCGCGAACAATTCCAAGGCAGCACCCTGATCGTCATCGCACACCGCCTGAGCACCATCGTGGATTTTGACAAGATCCTTGTCATGGATAATGGGCGGGTGGTCGAGTACGACGAGCCGAAGAAACTACTGCAGAAATCGAATGGCGAATTTCGCCGGATGCTGAACGAGAGCGGAGAGAAGGAAAAGCTGGAGCAGCTTGTATTTGGAGATCAAAGCTAAGTGCAGTATGTTATTTAAGGTACCACAGACTAGGTCTATTCTTGGAGATGCGTTTGGTTGGTCCTTGAGTCCTATAGATAGATTTATCAATCAGCTTGAATATATGCCTGCTCCCTGGACCGCTCAGTAATTTGAAGTAGATGAATCTGCCGTGTTAGATTAGATGCGATGACTATCCAGCCAAGAACTAGACACGCATGCTGTGACTGAGGAGAAGAAGTAGATAGACAACTGCGCATATATGTGCGTAGCTAGGTACATTCATATATTGAAACAAAACACGATCGTGGAATATGGACGAAAATTTGCGGAACCAGTGTTACTTACACACACACACATTGCACCAACAAACGCCACGCCTCCTCTAGTATACCTACCTAACATATCAAGATTCGACCATCTTTTCATTCTTCACCTGATCTGAGGGGTCAAAAAACCCTGGGGGTGTCAGCGGCAAGCATTCGGTACTTACATCATCCCCCCCCCCCCCCCAGTATTTCAGTTATATATAACCTGTAATAACAGACTTTGCCCCGTACTGTATATTATTCTGGAAGTACCTACCTACCTTAGTAGCTACCCTCTAGGTAGGCAATGGGGTCGAGCCCTGTATATATAAATGGGAGCATCAAGTTATCTGATTGACCTACTGCCAGACTTCCCCCCCCCCCCCCTCCTCCCCCAAAAAGAAAAAACTCCAAAACCACCTCGATCAGGAACATTAAATCCTTACCATGAGGTTAGAGTAGTGGCACAGTCTTAGGTTAGGGACCTCCTGAGGCTCTGAGCCTCCTTTGCCCTATTTTCCCTTCTCCTGAGCTCAGATTAGCGTGGATTAGAGATCCTACCTCATGTATCACTCTTCGGCCCGTACATCATTGGTATATAAGGTGAATACGTGTCATTCACATCAGCTACTAATAAAAAGAGAAGAAAGGTCAAATAAATACAGTAATAACTTTTGTGGTATTTCCCCCTTATTCTCAACGCCCAGACCCGTTTACGCCCACCTGGAAAAGTCAAGATCATCGACAATACTTTCATCTGCTCCACTGCCAGGAGCAACTTCAGTCTCTGTACTGGTACTGGAAAGGACAGAAGACCGTTGGGAGCTCGGCTCGCTAGTATCTGCCAAGAAATTTGCAACGGAAGCTCGACGGAGATTGTTGAGACTGTCTCGTATGTTTCTGGTATCATAAGATGAACCATTTGAAGTACTTGGCGGCGAAGTCGTCTGCTTCGGTCCATGCTTCTCCCGAAGTCGATTGATCTCTCGGAGTCGATTTCGCCAGGATGAGACGTATTCGCCACCTTCTCTATTTGCCCATACCAGGGAGAAGACCGAGGCGTTCAGAGCGACCAAGCGGATGAAACCAGGCAAAGCCATCAAGCTGACAATCTTGGTCTCCGATGCAGGAGATATTTCTGGAAACCCCGGCTTGCTCATGACCTGAACTTTATAGAATGCGTCCTTGGAATGAGATTCAGACCGCTGGCGCGTAGCGACAAAGGTTGCCCGCGATTCTGGTGTAATTACAATGTTGACATAATTGAACTCCGAAGGAAATGTGTCAAATCGGAATGGAAGCCCCGAGTTATTAAAGATAATGTTCACGAAATCGTTGCCAATGTGTCTTTTCTTACCGATACACTGGGGGTCGTGATCCAGATTCGTGGGCATCTGTGTCGTGACGTGGAACACTATCTCTGTAACGCGATCCCGCCAGCAGAATGCATACTCGCCATCAGAGTCGTATTCACGATCTAATCCCTGCGTATTGAACTTGGCACCCTTCAGCTTGGTGAGAGTCCCGAGGCCTGATAGGAAGGTCGTATAATCGCTGCTGCCCATGATATTTGCAAGGATCTCAACTTCCTGGGTTTGATTCTCTCCAATGTAGATAACGCCAACTTTGTGGCCGTCAACCGTGAAATTGCGATCAAAAGACGAGATAGCCCTTTGTGTTCTCTCGTCATCAGGGAGTGGAATGGGGCGCAATGTGTCGTTTGATTGAGGAATCGACGCCGTTAACTGAAGGAGAAGATGACTTGGAAGGACGACATTCGCATCTGAATGTCGAGTATCTCGTATTGTCTCCTGAGGATAATGGCTCTGGTGAGGTGGGGGTCTTGTGAACTTTTCACGTATGGTGTAGCAAGAAGTCCCCGATGGCTGGCGCTTGGTGATCTGAGCCCATCCTCCCCGTGTTGCTTGCTCAACGGTTACGATGCTTTGACCAACTATCCACCGTTTCTTCAAGATTTCTCCAAATTGATCGCGAGTGAAAGTAGGGTCGGCAGCCGACTCGTCAACATCTGCATATGCTACTCGCTGCATGAAATCTAGTGTGACCTGCGCCTGCTCGTCAATCCTTTCCTTGCCGTTAACATCGGTCGACACAAGATTCTTGGTAATCCAGCCGACTTGACCAGCACGATCTGTGAGCTTCAAGGACAGGAACCAAAATATTATGACATGATAAGCCAGGGCGTACACATATTGTGGCAGGTCATCAGAGGCGGTTGGCTGGAAATTGCTATCCGCGAGATTACTATCAGTGGTACTCCGGGAACCATCCGACGAGACGCCGGAATTCCGGCTGGGTTGGTGACTGTTTCGACTGGAGTATTCCTTGGTTGGCTTGTCTCGCACGTATTGCAGATATCGAAAACACATCATAAAGACCGTCCGATACTGCTCCTCTCGGAAGTTGACGTACAGATTCGGTAATCTAGCAAGACAAGCTAGAAACTCCAGAATGTGCACTGCCACATGAGATTGCGTGATGATTTGCGACATCTTTTGAAGGATGGTCACAAGTGCCTTGCTTGTTGATGCAGGGAGCTCGTGGCAACATATAGAGAGGGCGTGGATGCAACACTTGGATGCCCGATCCAGCGTCCCTACGCCTTGGGCAAATGTCCTTACAATGTCGTCTTCTTCACCCTTGGAGAAATATCTATGGTAACTCACGATCATCGCTAATGTCTGAAAGAGGCAGATCGCGACATCAGCCTTGCGCAGTCCCGAAGATACCGGAGGTTCATAAAAGGTATTGTTTTTGATCTGCTCACATAAGAGATCTCTCAATAATTTGATCTGTGGAACAGCACCCTTGAATAAAGCATGATTCGTCAACTGAGAGGCCAAGTGTACGAGAATGTAGCTGTAGACCTCCCAATCACAACCATGCGTTAGGAGATTAACGATAGTTTCAAGATACAGACCGATGTTTAATGCGACTTGACTCGATGGAGTTGGTACGCCGTGATCATCTTCTTCGAATTCGATGAAAGAAGCCAGCAACGAACTGGCTTTGTTGGATGCTGTCTCGGGAAGCGCATCAGGGTCAGGATACATCCACAACTGAGGACTTTTCTGAAGCGTCCTATTCACACCACTGCTTGTCCGAAGCGGAAGTCTGCCTTGAGAATGACCCTGGCCGAAGGAAGGGCTTCTTGCGATACGAACAGTACTTGCGTCTTCAGCTCGGAAAGATCGACCGTAGTGAGATGCCTCATCCGTGGCTTGTTTTCTTGCCAACGAGGTCGCTGTACGGAAGAGAGAGGCTGCTAATGCATCTGATTCGGTGAAAGGAGTCAAGAAAATCCTGTTTGCCCAGTCGGCTCTCAATCTAAACAGCATCTTCATCGCTGAAATGCGTGCATCGGTTTCGCAATCGTGAGATTTCGTAACCCAGAGTAACTCATCAAACACCCGAAGAGATTTTGGACCTGAACTGTCCATGGTCCTCATGAATATTTGGACCAAACCTTTGGTGGCCACATTGGATGGTGTTTGTACCAAGGGGTTTGGCACAACGGAGGATGTAGGCCGATTCGTTCCAACCAAGCTATGTCGAGACCCAGTAGGAGATCCGGGCTGCGGCTGGAGTCGATCACTCGCAATAATCCCGTGTATGGAGTCGATGATCCAACTGAACAGAGATTCATCCGCAGTCACAGCAACAGCCACAGAAAAGGCAACCACCTCTTGTAGAATTGCAATATCCTTCTCGTTTGCAACATCCTCGAGGATAGCGGTGACAAAAGTCCATACACAATCAGGATCCACATGCTCATCCATCATTTCGACTACCTCAAAGACATCAGTGACAGCTTTGAGAGCATGCAATCGGATATGTGCTGGTTGCGACCGGTCTGCAAAAAAGGCACCCAGAATCATCTTAATATTCTCTTGCCACTGCACATCTGAAGGATAGCAACATCGATACTCTATATAGTAATCGATAACGAGTTTGGCACATGATTCCGGGAGGTGAGGATGGACATCGATGAAGAACTTGATGCAGTCGGCTCTCTGAAAAAAATCACCTGTAGAGGATCTGATAAGAAGCTCCTCAATTCGGATAATAAGACTATACAGAGTTTGGCCCACAGTGGTAGCAGGCACCTGTTCAGACACCTGTTCAGGCACCTGTTCTTTGCCCACAGGACTTGCTCCGCGAGATCGGGTGGTGAGTGGACGGCCGTCGGGGGTTTCTAATGCTCGGCGAGAGCATTTGCGGACCACGTCAAACAATACTGACCAATCCTCTTCCATGACATTCTCCAATACTCCTTGCTCCCCATCATCGAAAAGGGAGAGGATCAGCCGCATTATGTCGGTTTCGACCTTTCCGTGTTCGATGCTCACGACTCTCATGAGTGCATCCATTAGGAGAGACATGGGCACAAGCGGATAGCCATCTTTACCATCCTTCGCAAATAGCTTTTCCAACACAGATAAAGCCCCTCGTATTTCACGGACTGTCTGTTTCTCATTGGCGCCATCGGAAGGGGGGTTCCGAAGGATATCTAGTAGGATCCTGACCGTTGTCTGGCCATTATGAGACCTGCAGAGATTGCTGATGGAGCGCCATGCTTCTGGCTGTATAGTGTCGACGAGGCAATGTATAGAACAGAGCACCTTGATACAATCCGCAAGTTTGTTGCTGGGGATCTCTCCATATGTGATGGTCGCATCGATAACATTAATGCAGGCTTTCAAATCATTCGGCTGGGGGGTATGAACGCAGATGTATAGGATAACGTCCATAAGATCACTAACAGTCTCTTCATTCGAAACATTGAAGCTGAACTTAATCACGTCAACGATGAATTCGAAGAGCAATGCTAGATTCGTTTCTTCGCCGAGGGGAGCTTTGCCCTTTTGGGCCCGATTGTGTCGGCCTGCGTGCTTACGTGCGGCCGAAATCACATTAAACGTTTGACGCAACCAGGAAGTCAGCAAGGGAAAAACATTGTAGTGGAATCCAGAGAGATCCCTGCCATGTTTCGCCAACTCGATTACAGATGCAAGTTGCAGATGGAAATCATCGGGGTTGGCAGGAGCAGTAAGGACGCGGAAATATGCTAAACGTTCCGGATCAGTCGAAGAAGCATGCTGGACACAAGCAGTTAAAAGCTCGAATCCTACAACTCTGGCTTCTACGGGTTTGGACGATTCGATAAGATCTTTTCCTTCCTTGAAGATGCTCGTCACCTAAGTGCCTTATTTAGTTGATTGCTCCCAAGCTCATCTAGGTTGACTTACACTACTAAGTGGATAGTCTTGCACAGAATGGCGGAGGGACTCTGCCGCAGCAAGTCTATCTGCAAGAGGATTCCCAACCTTCAATTGTTCGAATAATTGTTCGTAATTCGGCGGGCCTCCATAGATTGCCTTCTTCGGGGAACTGGTTCCATTGAATTTCTGCGATATCGAGGCTGGCGCCTGGGTCCTGAGAGGCTTGCTCCCAGTCAAGCTCTTGAAGACACTGGCAAGGCCGCCTGCGCTTTTGTGTTCCGGGGTTTCAGCTACGTCCCCAGGGGGAGACATGGAGCCTCGAGTGGGGCTACAAACAGTCCAAATGCTACTACGCCCAAGGGTTGTTAGCTGGGAGTTCTTGGTGCGGGCATTCAGGGGTTGGGGGACGTACAAGGAGAGTGGAGGGACTATGCGGCAGCAGAACTTTTCTTATTGTATCGAGTTTGCGGACCACAGACACGAGGGAGGGTTTGAGATGCACATCAAGCTCAGGATACGCAAGAGTGCGTGGACAGGAGCGGGGAATTCTCGATGCTCATAGCATATTCCGGGTATGTAGAGGGGAGCAGCAAGCTGAAGCTGATAGTAAGACCAGCGGCCGGGGCGAAGGTTACAGAACAAGAGGGATTCTCAGTTCCATGAAAGCGCGAGCTGGCGTTGATCTATCGTATCGTATCTCTGTAGAGGCGGCAAGAAGAGTAAAGAGAAGAAGAGCATCTGACGGAGGGAGGCATGGAGCAAAGGCAAGCCATTGTCATGCGGGAGAGAACAAGACAAGAGCAGGGTCCTGGGGCCAAGGATAGCTAGACTTTTATTAGTCACGGGAAGACGTATCAGGTATCAGGTATCAGGTATCACCAGCCACGCATCAGCCACTTATCAGCCCCTCCTCACCAGCCACACCTCTCGGTCAAAGTTCCGCCGTTCACGCACGGCTGACAAGCCACACTTACCCCACTAGCCACAACGCGCTCAAGCCACTTTGATTTTCTAGAAGCTCTACCGTGGGACACTGCACAACAACTGAACCCCCATCTCCGCCTCATAGAAACACTCTTCTTCCCTTAGTTAATACTGTGCCGCCCCGCCCGCTATCTCGAGATCGGACTTCCCTTCAGTTCAATATGGCTTCACAGTTGGAGACTGTTGCCCAACTGCTGCAGGCTACTTTGGATCCTAGGCAACACAAGTTGGGTAAGTAAACATCTTCGTTTGTTGTGTTTACGGTGGTGGACTGGCCGACTGACTTTCCAATTTTTACAGCTGAAGCCGCGCTCAAGACCGAAGAGGCAAAACCTGGATTTTCTCTCCTTCTACTCAACCTTATCGCATCCGAAGCTCTGCCTCTTACCACGCGCCTCTCCGGAGCGCTGTGCTTCAAAAACTTCATTAAGTTCAACTGGGTGGTGTGTAGCTCTCTCACAGGCAACCTTGCTGCGACAACTTCTGATACAGCTTTCAGGACGAGGAGGGGAACTATAAATTGCCACAGGATGAAGTTGTGACCATCAAAAAGGAACTGATAGGTCTCATGATCTCAGTTCCTGCCAGCATTCAATCACAACTAGGGGAAACAATCAGCGTCATCGCCGACTCTGACTTTTGGACTCGCTGGGATACGCTGGTAGATGTGAGTGGTTCTTGTGCCTCTGATAATGTTGCGACCTCTTGCTGATATCTTCTAGGATTTGGTGTCACGTCTGAGTCCAGACAATGCCAAGGTCAACATCGGGGTATTGGAAGTCGCACATTCTATCTTCAAGCGTTGGAGACCACTCTTTGCCTCTGATGATCTATACATAGAGATCAACCACGTCTTGGGGAAATTCGGACAAGCATACGTGCAGTTACTTGGAGTATGACCCTTTTGCACTCCTTCTCGTCATCGCGCACTAACCTGTGTTCCGGTAGAGCACTGATCAACAGATCGAAGCGAACAAGAGCAATAAAGAGGTCTTGAAGCAACATGTTGAGGTGATGAACCTTCTCGTCAAGATATTTTACGATCTGTCGTGTCAGGATCTCCCTCCTATTTTCGAAGATAATCTTGCCGAAGTCACATCGTTGCTGCACAAATACCTCACATACGAAAATCCTCTGTTAGCCACTGACGATGACTCGGAATCTGGACCTCTGGAATTTGTTAAGGCTGGAATTTGCGAGGTCATAACACTTTACATGCAGAAATACGAAGACGCTTTCGGAGAGCTTTGCAAGCCATTCATCACTAGCACGTGGAATTTACTTACGACAATTGGACCAGAGACGAAATACGACATATTGGTCAGCAAGGCTTTGCATTTCTTGACTGCTGTTGCAAGTCAGGATAAGCACGCCGTGACTTTCAATGATGATAGCGTCCTGGGACAGGTGGTTGAGAAGGTTATACTGCCAAATGTTAGCTTGAGAGAATCGGACATTGAGCAATTCGAGGATGAACCTATTGAGTACATCCGCCGAGATCTGGAAGGATCAGACGCAGACACTCGACGGAGAGCAGCAACGGATTTCCTACGGAGACTCCTGGAAAAGTTCGAGCAGCTGGTGACGGATGTCGTTGGCCGGTACATCACGCACTACCTTGCAACATTTACACAGAACCCTGGTTCGGAATGGAAGTCGAAAGATACTGCAGTATACTTGTTTTCAGCAATTGCGGCCAAGGGGGTCATCACAGCCACTCACGGTGTAAAGACAACCAACCCGTTGGTCAGTGTAGTCGATTTCTTCCAGAACAATATTGCAAGTGACTTGCTTGCGGATACAGGAGTGGAGCCTATTTTGAAGGTGGACGCTATCAAGTTCCTCTATACCTTCCGAAGTCTGTTGACTAAAGAACAATGGAGTGCTGCTTTCCCGCCCCTGGTAAAGAATTTGGCATCATCAAACTATGTGGTTTACACTTATGCTGCAATTGCTGTGGAGCGAGTCTTATTCCTCACCAACGATTCCGGCGTACACATTCTTGGAAAGGAGGATGTCGAACCCTTTGCAAAGGATCTCCTGGAACACCTGTTCCAATTGATTGAAAAGGATTCGGCGCCAGAAAAGATCCAAGAGAACGAGTTCCTTATGCGCTGTGTCATGAGAGTGTTGCTTGTCATCAAAGAAGGCGTTGTTCCGTTGACAGATAGCGTTCTCCAACACTTGATCAAGATCACTGCCATCATCGGCCAAAATCCAAGCAACCCACGATTTTACTACTATCACTTTGAAGCCATGGGTGCGCTCATCAGGTAAGTTTAACAACGAGTCCTCGAGAATTTGTTATACTGATGATGATAGATACTCCGCTCCCTCCCAACCAGAAAAGCTCGAGAATGACTTATATCCCCCATTCGCTGCAATTCTTCATAATGATGTGCAGGGTGAGATAGCACTGCTTTCACTGCTTTGAGAGGTTTACTGATCAACTTTTTTTTAAATAGAATTCATGCCTTACGTCTTCCAGTTGTTTGCAGCACTTCTCGAGGCTCGGCCTCATGGCCCATTATCCGACTTCTACAAAGCCCTGATTGCCCCAATCCTCATGCCGGCGCTTTGGGAATCAAGAGGAAATGTACCAGCGCTCTCTAGGCTGCTGTCGTCTATCATACCGAGAAGCGCAGCAGATATTGTTGCGAACAATCAAGTAGAGCCAGTTCTAGGAATCTTCCAGAAGCTTATGTCCGGCAAAGCGAAGACGGAGCTCTATTCCTTCGATATCTTGGAAGCAGTTATTACATCATGTGAAGTGTGAGTCTTGCGATTCCCCAGTCACTTGTAACAACACACTAACAATTCTCAGCTCTGCTATTCAGCAATATTTCCCTACCATCCTCACCATCATATTTACTCGCCTGAATAATAACCCACCCGAGAGGTTTAAGCAGCGCTTTGTACGCTTTTACCACCTCATCTCTTCTCGCGACCAGTCAGGTCTAGGTGCTGATTTCTTCATCCGAAATTCTGATACCGTTCAAGATGCCGTCTTTGTCCCAATCTACCTCACGATTATTCTCCCGACAACACAGCAACTGGCTCGACCTCTGGAACGTAAGCTGGCCGTCATATCTTTGACCAAAACCCTCACCGACTCGCAAGCCTTTGCGGTGAAGTATGTCAAAGGTTGGGGAAAGACCTGCGAAGCTTTGCTGAAGCTGCTGGAAAACCCGCCAATGCCAGTTGCTGCGGATGACGTGGTTGCCGAGGCCGATGTGGACGACTTGAGCTTCGGAGTAGGCTTCACCCAGCTAAGCACATGCAAGAAAGCACCGCGAGACGACTGGCCCGAGGTGACAGATGTGAAATCCTGGGTGGGTTCCTATCTCAAAACCGCAGACGCACGCCACGGAGGGGCAATTGGAGGATACGTTAATGAGCGATTGTCGCCCGAGGCGAAGAGCGTCTTGGTATCATACATGCAATAAAGGAAAGGAAAGGAAATCAGGAAATCAGGAAATCATGAGGTCACAAATGATAGATATGAGGCGATGGAATGAATGGTCGGAAAAACAAAAAGAATCCTATGTGTGTGTGTGTTGTTGTATAATTTTAGCGTCAGTTACTACTAGTAGGTCAGTGAGATGAGCGAAAAATAGTCGTTCTTCTATGATAGATCTGTTTTGCACTACTGTCCCCGAACATACATAGCCAGCGTGTGAATTTGCAAGAATGATGGTGCTGGATTTAGTAGATTCATGAGATAGATGACTGACTTATATCCATTCATTCGTCCGTTCCCAATGCTCCATCGCGTCCTAGAATCACGAATGCTAGGTACCCACCTTGTTATAGAAAGAAGCAAGAGGATCAAATGCTCTGAAGAAGGCTATGTATGCCTCATTATTATTGCGTTCCTTGGATGATATCGGTCTACAGAATTTGTAGATATGTCGCCCGCATATCTACTGTAAATGCTCCAGACGCCGCCGCTGTTTTCAATTGTAAAAATCCCACATATCGCATATCATCCTCATAATGCAGCAGTCCCTGATTCACCATGCATGCATGGCCACTCTCTTGCCTTGACTAGGTAATGCCAACGGCGTTATCTAAGGTAGGGTACCCGTGAACTAGGTAGGTACCTACTTGAACTCTTCCTTCAATACCCATCGGCCCCTCATTCGACCAGTCGTGCCTTTCTCGAGCGTGGAAATTTCACCTAGCATGTGCTTGAACTCGGCGGTTTGTTGCGGCGTCTTGCACATACGGTTGAAATGGTTCACCAACGCCTGACTAGGCACTGATCCGCCCTGTCTTTTTATAAAATCTCTGATTAATTTCATAAAGTCCTTGCCCCGGGGCACTCGCTCCGCGGCGCCTGGAGTTCCAGACCTTGAGCTGCTGGCACTTTCACCATTTGACAAGCCTTGCCTGTCGGCTAGTCCAGCGAGGATTCCTGCTGAGCTAGGTCCTGCTCCTCGTCGAATGTTTACCGGCCTTCCGGCTGAACCAAACTCCCCGGTCCAGGTTACTGTGCCAGGCTGGATACTACTTGCAGCTTCACCGGCTTTACGCAACTCGGCAGCAGCTTCAGCGGCAATTCTTTTGGCCTCACGCTCGAGCATGCTTCGGTCAGCTGCGACCTTCTTCTTGCCGTTAATGATCTGGTCGTGCTCAAGGGCACTATGTACCCCAGATCGTGCGAAGATGCCTTCCATTAGTCTGGTTTCGTTAGAGGACGATTTATCTTCAGCAGGATCGCCACGGAAAGCTTCAAGGCTTGCAACGCCGGTCAAATTGCGAACGTCGGTATCGCTGTCTCCTTGCTCCTGCTTTACCGCAGAATCGGCGTGAACGATACCCTGGCTCACAACATCATTTTGTACTGCAGATGCTGCATTGGTTCCAACCAAAGTAGTGTAATCTTCAGGGGCGGGAGGCTCAGGGTCCTCCTTAAATTTAACCTCAGTCCCTTGAAACATCTGGCCAGTCTCTGTAGTACCATCATCTGTTCCGCCTAATGTGAAAAGGTCATAGAGATCCTTCATTTGGAAGGTCTGACGCTGTTTTGGATCTTTGAGGATCTTGTTTGTGAGGAACTGTTTAAAGATTTGTCGATGATAAATCTTCTCTTCAATGGTGCCTGCAGTCATTAAGCGATAAATGGTGACCTCCTTCTTCTGACCAAGACGCCAAGCACGCTCACGAGCTTGGACATCCGTAGAAGGGTTCCAATCTGGGTCGAATATGATGACCCGATTTGCACCTGTCAGATTGACACCAAGACCTCCAACTTTTGTTGTGAGCAGGAACACGTGCAGGTCAGGGTCGTTGTTGAACCGATCAACGAGACCTTGTCTTTCCTTGATATTGGTACCGCCATCCATTCGAAGATAGTTGAAACCATCGAGTCCTTTCACAAACTCTTCAATGATGTTGAGCATCTGAACACCCTGGCTAAATAGTAATGTCTTGTGGCCAAATCGCTTCCACATTTCTAGCAAGGCCTTTACCACTTGCATCTTCCCAGACTTGTTCGGATTTCCCCATTTATAGCCCGGCTTGCCCCTTAATCGCGGGTCAAGGAGATCTGGATGGTTGCATATTTTGCGCAAAATATCAATTCCGTACAGCGATTGACGCGAGCCTTTCAAGATCGATTGCATCTCATTGGAAGCAAGGAAAACCTCATAGGCCTCTCGTTGAGGCTTGGTGAGCTTACAAAATAGGACCTGCTCACTCTTCTTGGGCAAATCTGAAGCAACGTCTACCTTCAATCTTTGAAGGAGATATGGACTTATGGCAGCCTTCAAAGTCTCTGCACACTTGGTGGCCGTTAGGACCTGTAGATTGGTGGCATTGGCATAACCGCCAAGCTTGATGGGCACCTCAAATGCCTGTCGGAAGTTAACAAGAGTGCCAAGTCTCATAGGAAAGACAAAGTCGAATAGAGACCAAAGCTCAATCAGGTTGTTCTGCATCGGAGTACCCGAAAGGATTACTCTATTCGCAGTTCGTAGCTCCTTACAGTAAATGGTGATGGCAGTATTTGGATTTCGGATCTTATGGCCTTCATCGAGTACAGCGTAGTCCCAGTCGACGGAAATAAGAATATCGGAATAGGTCTGGAGCCCAGCGTAAGTTGTAACCAGCACATGACCATGATTCACAACCCGATCCACAATCTTCTGTGCTGCTTTCTGCGATCTCGCAGGCTTCTTGTCTCCCCGACCATACATCTCCTCTACCTCCTCTATACGACCTTCGCTACCAATATTGAGCATACCGCTACCTGAACTGTGCAAAATCGACACGCGTAGAGGTGGCCACCATCTGTGAAATTCGTTGACCCATTGACGTAGGACCGTAGCAGGGGCGACCACAATGATAGGCTTAGTGAGTTTCTTGCTGTAGTGCAGTCCCGCGAGGAAAGATATAATTTGGATTGTCTTCCCAAGACCCATTTCATCTCCAATGATGCCACCAACTTGCTGGCTATACAATTCTCCAAGCCATTGGACACCAGTCTTCTGGTAATCGAATAAGGCAGGATAGATATCGCCTGGAAGCTTGATGCCATTTTCGAATTGATGATCAGGTGCATCTGGACATGGCTTAAACCATTCCTCTTGTTCCGCATCCTCAGCTACCAGTTCGTCATCCCTAGCTTGGCCTTGCTCTAGTTTGCGACGCCGCGCCGCGCTTCTCTTCTCTACCCAGTTCTTGAGTCTCTTCTGGTACATCTGCTCATTGCCATCATCAATACCAGTGAGATCTATCTTTTCGGCCTTTGTCTTTCCAGAAACTTTCCTTTTAGAAGTTCTCTCAGTCATGAGATGATCATCATCTTCATCATCTTCAGATTCATCGAGCTGTTCGTCTGAGAGCTCGGGAGTAAACGTATCCGCGGCGTCTTCGTCAGTGGTAGCTATCGGAGTTTGAGGACCAGACAGACCACCCTCTAATCGTCTCTTCTTGCGGGGGCGCAATGAGAACTCACTCTCGGGAGTAGTGATAGCGCTGTCCGGTATATCTGCGAAGCCAGGTAGACGAAGATTTTGGTGAGACTGAGGCTCTACATCAGCGACCTGAGTTGCATCCGCCTCAGCTTCCTCCTCCGCATCCATCAGCGCCTCTGTGAGATCTCCGTTAAGACCACCCGTGTCTCTCCCTGGCATTCGAGAGAACGGCGTGATCTTGCCCGTACGAATAAGGAAGTCTCGCTGACTCTCATTTGGTAGCCTCTTGTTGCCAGCAGCAGCGTCTTGCTCGTCGTTTTCGACTCCGTCATACTGGTGTCGTTCATCTATGCGCTTCTGTATGTCCACGATGTCTCTCTTCAAAGCCGCGATTTCAGCATCGATACGCTCGAGTTCTGTCACGCATCGTGCGCGCATCAGGGGATTATTCGCAAGCGTGTCCAGCCGTCGGCGTTGTACGCTTTTCTGGCGTTCAAGTTTCTCGATACTGCCGTTGACCTTGACAATCCTCTTCTGGTCCCTCTCGTCCTCTTGCTCGATCATTACCAGGTTCGCTTGGTTCGTGATGTCTCGCTCGAGATCGTCCTGGTCGCGAACATTCTCTGTCAAGTCCTTCAACGCACTGGCTTCATCGGTTGGCAGGGGGTCGTGGTGGTTAGGGTCATCTCGAAGAGATTCATCTGCGACGGCAGCAGCAGCTTCTGCAATGGTGTCTGCCTTCTCCCGATGCAAGTTAACATCTCCCGTCGGCGAGGGGGAATGCGAAGCATTCTTGGACCCGGCCGGGGCCGAGGACCCAGCGGGGGAAGACATCTCAGCTGGCGTTCGTTCGATGTAGGATCGGGATTATGAAGCCATCAAAAGCATAGATGGAAAAAGGGCTCATCAAGTCGTGGTGAGCTGAGATAAGCCAGAGAGAGAAAATAACATCCAAAGATAGCGAAATGGGATGTAGGAGTGAAGGTGGCGAGGCGCAAGAGATGCTGCAGAGAAGAAGAAGAGGAGAGGAAGGAAAGAAAGAGACAGAGAGATCTCCTCCGATGTGTTCTATTCTTTTGTCCCGAGTGCCTTTGGGTAAGGTAAATGTAGGTTGTAGGCAACACGGGGAGTCGTGCAAATGGACGTCATATTTCGAGGGTCCAGGACAGTGAATATATTTATGGCCTTATAAATAGGGCATGAATTGTGGCTGGTGGCGGGAGCGGGCAGAGTGAACGCTGATTGGTGTCAGCCACTTTGGATGATGGTACTCGTATAGCCAATCTATTGAAAGGTTAAGAAGATACAAAGGACAAAGGTAAAAGGTAAAAGGTAAAAGATAAAATGTAAAATGTAAAAGAAGGCTCAGAACAAGCATACAAGGTAAAGGCAGTTGGCTCCGCATGTCTGCCACCTTAGCTCTGGGATTCCTTCCCTTACCTACGCTGTATAATAGCAGAGCCATGGACTGCACCGTAGTGCCATTTCAATGACCCCGAGACATACACTACCTCAGTAAAGCAATTCCAATTGCTGAATTGCAATAGAGAGTATCCATGGACCCATTCCCTTATAGAAGACGTTGTTGCATTCTGTACAGTCGTTTGCCGTCCGTGCTGCGCCCCTCCGGACGGCCAGAGGCGGGCGGGTAAAGGTAAACATGATTGATGTACGTAGAGGAGAGGAAAAGAGGACTGCTTTGCTCTTTGCCTGCTGGCCCGCTGGTCTTGTTTGGAATCTTGGATTGATATATTTCGTCCGTGTCCGGGTTGTTGGTTATTTATCATTCGATAATCTGGAGCCAATAGATCCCAATAAATATAGTAGTAGTTGTTGTCTACCTACCTATTTATTAACCTGTATTAACCTGTCGCAGTTTCACGCGCTAGCCGTTACTGTTCGTTGGACCTCACAAAGTCAGTTGTACTGGCACGTCGCCCTCTCGCCCTTCCTCTCCCCCAACCATCATGCATCGTTGACATCCAAACTGCACTCTCTCGGGCTGACTTTGCCCTCTCTGCGAGGCTTCTTCCTTTCTTCTCTTGCTGCGACACGCCCCGAACCCTTCGGCCCCTCTCGAGTCACCGGTGGCTCCTGTATGTAGCTGCGTCAACAACCCCAAGGCACGACGACAGCCCTTTTGTGCCTCCCTTGGGTCGCAGACGACCACCAGTCCGTCCTCTTTGCTTTGGAGAAAGATATCGATTATATCACCGTCCCTCCAGTTTTTTGCCCCGCGCGCCCCACGTCACCATGGATCAATGGGGCCACTATCCCGACTCTGCTTCCTCCTCGAGGAGATACAACAACGGTAATCCTCCACCGAACCAGCCGCCCACCTCGCGAGACTACAACGGCAATACGCAAGCCCAGCCCCCAGCCGGCTTCACCTACGAGCAATATCAGGGCGGCATGGGCGCGCACTCTCAAGCCATGTCGGCTTCCCCGCTAGCTACTCCACAAATGAGGGATGGAAATGGGGACGTGGCCATGCAGGACGCGGGAGATCCGTACAGTGGAATGAAGTATGCGATGAGGCCTCATCATCAGCAGCACCTGTCGAGCAGTCGAGCACCTCATCATCCCTCCCAAGAAACATCGGCTGCCGCTCAGCGTTACTCTCCCATGGAGACGCTATCGCCAAGCTCTCCATATGGCGCGCCGCAGCAAGCCCACAATCCATACGCGTCCCAAGGAGCGCCTCAGCGTCAGTCACCAACGAGGCCAGGAAACTACTCGTCCTCCAACTCTTATTATTCCAATCGTCCGCAGAACCAGCAGCTGCCTCCCATCACGCCTTACCCCTCCAACAACGAGTCTTATCCCCACTCTGCGACGGCCCAAGTGAATCCAGTATTTGGGAGTGATCCCAAGTCGCCTCGTAGGCCCGCTCCGCAGACGCCTCAAGGAAATCCAGGAAGAGGGCCGGTTCCAGAGTTCACTAAGGTGCGGTCGATTGCAGACTTAAAGCCCAAAGTCAACGCCCAACCCGCATTTCGACGCGCAAATCCCGAAGGTGGATTCATAAGTGTAAGTACTGTCCAAGGAGTAATCAAGATTCGCGTGCTAACTTTCAGGACCCAGCCTCTACAAGCTCTTACGAGTCATCTTCCATCTACCTATCGCATCTGCAATCCCAGCTTCAAATACGAATCGTCCCGAAATCCCCGCCGAGTTCTCACAAAACCGAGCAAAGGTGTCAAGAATGACGGCTTCGATAACGAGGACAGTGATTATATACTCTACGTGAATGACATTCTCGGGTCTGAAGAGACTGGTCATAAGTACGTTTCGAGGTTAAAACGCTGGTGTCTCGGTGATGGTGAATGCTGACACGCGCTTTTCAGGAACCGTTACCTTATCCTCGATGTTCTCGGCCAGGGGACTTTTGGTCAGGTCGTCAAATGCCAGAACTTAAAAACGCAAGAGGTCGTCGCTGTCAAGGTGGTGAAGAACAGGACTGCATACTTCAATCAAAGTATGATGGAGGTTTCGGTCCTTGACCTGGTAAGAGTTTCCTGAGGCTTGCCCGGACGCCAGGCTGGCTAACTAATTTCTCTGTAGCTCAACACAAAGCTCGATAAGAATGACGACCACCATCTTCTCCGACTGAAGGATACCTTTATCCACCGGCAACACCTTTGCTTAGTCTTTGAGTTGTTGAGTGTGAATCTGTACGAGTTGATCAAGCAAAACCAATTCAGGGGACTAAGCACTACACTTGTCCGAGTCTTCGCACAACAGCTGTTGAATGGCTTGAGCCTTTTAAACAAAGCCCGCCTTATACACTGTGACTTGAAACCGGAGAATATCTTGCTCAAGAACCTCGAGAGTCCAATTATCAAAATTATCGATTTTGGATCTGCCTGCGATGAACGGCAGACGGTATACACATACATCCAGTCCCGATTCTACCGGTCTCCTGAGGTTTTACTTGGCCTGCCGTACTCCTCGGCGATCGACATGTGGTCATTAGGCTGTATTGTCGTCGAATTATTCTTAGGTTTACCACTATTCCCAGGATCCTCGGAGTATAATCAGGTAGCACGGATAGTTGAAATGCTCGGCAACCCTCCAAATTGGATGCTTGAGATGGGGAAGCAGGCGGGAGAGTTTTTCGAGAAGAGGCACGACGTGGACGACTACGGAAGACGGACATATCATCTCAAGAGCATGGAGCAGTACTCCCGAGAGCATGGCACCAAGGAGCAACCAAGCAAAAAATATTTTCAAGCAACGACACTGCCAGAGATCATTCGTTCATACTCAATGCCGAGGAAAAATATGAAGCCGAGCGAGATTGAGCGAGGTAAGTAGCATTCGTGCTTTAGATGTCCAACAGCTAATCTAGTTACCAGAAATGAATAATCGGGTTGCATTCATCGACTTCGTCCGTGGTTTACTAAACATCAACCCATTGGAGCGTTGGTCCCCTCAGCAAGCGAAGTTGCATCCTTTCATCACGCAACAGAAGTATACCGGTCCATTTGTGCCTCCAATGAATCTCAAATCGAGTTCAATCAACCGATCTCCAGCCCCCGGTACCCAGCAACAACAGCAAGCTGAAGCTTTGAGCAAGCAACGTGCGCAGGCTGCACAAGCTCAAGCGCACTCGGCTCAAGCGCATTCAGCAACCCAAGCACCGTATGGCACTGGCGTGCCCCTCGGCCAATATCCCCCGGCCCCTCAGACTCAGGCACCCCCGATATACAATAACAATAACAACATGTACTCACCAAACACAAATCACCAAGCTGCGCCACCGCCGTACCCATCACAGCAACCCGGGCCATATAATCAGATGGGTATGATGCCACAACCCCCTTCCCAGCTTCCCCCGGCGCAATACGGACCAGGCCCTCCACAGCAGCAGAGCCTCTACGCACAGGCGACGATACGATCAGGGCGCCAAAGAGCTTCTACAATGGAGGTGCAGCAAGGTGGTATACCTGTAGCTATCCAGAGGGTAGCGAGTCACCTTGATCCCAATCAACCTATCCGCCTTCAACCAAGCCCAGCATACTACCCACCTCCACCTGATGGAGCTCCTGATGGGAACCCCGGTAGCGCACGGAGGAGGGGCAGCAGAGCTGCGCAAGGCGGTCAAGGCGGAGCGAGAAACAATCGGGATTTCATTCGCAACCTCGAGGACCGCACTCTCGAGGAAGGGTTTATGGGACAAAGCCAGTGGCACTGATCCATTAGCAGCTCTTCTGCTGCCTGGCATAAATAGCAATATAGCGTCGACTCGGGCCAGCTGCCGTATATGACCGTACTATCTGGCATCTTGGACTTGCGCTCGATTTGATAGCATACTTGGGCTTCGGTGCAAACAAATTGTGGGAATGGGTTCGTCCGGGACAGGGCCACTTCAAGATACCTGCGTGAGGATAGAAAGGAGGAGATACTCACATATACTTCACCGTGGCAGCGGCAGAACGCTTTTCATGCGGCTTCGCCTAAGAACAGGGTCAAAAGGGTCGGCCGTCTGGCCTGGTATCGCTGTCTAGGAGCTAACATCATTCATGTCATTTGAACCCATTGCATGGAGAAGTGAAAGAAAGCCAAGCATTGGGCTTTCTATTCCCGCCAATTTCTTGACCCGCGTCTGAGATGCTCTTAAGGTTGGACTGGCTGTGAAACTGCGTTGGAACATAAACGATGATCAAGGCTTTCCTTTTTTGATGGAAGACATAGCAGATTTCTATCTTGCCATCTTAGATCATATTGAATAGAATGATAGTCAAGACCTCTAGCGACAGAATGCGACGAAGATGAAGAATCAAGTTGAGATTGCGAGGCCGATTCGATTCTATTTCTCCTGTAGCTCTGCTTTTCGATATAAGCACGTGACCTATATCGAGGCCGAAAACCTTAAAGCACTTTACCTACTTCATCCTATCTTGATTCTTGAGTTCAGACGAGCATCGGTGTTCAACATACAATTCCTGTGAATCCCTCCGGAGGCTACAACCTCAATGGCCGGGAGTCCATAACTTCTCTACAGCATGTCTTCCCGATTAGCGTTCCGACGCCATACACGGCCACTATGGGCCAGGGCGTATTCCTCGGCGTCCAGAGTTCGACTCGCCTTTGATCTTCACGAACCCGCGAAAGGGTCCAATCCGCAGCATGCTCCGATCATCTTCATGCACGGTCTATTTGGATCTAAGAAGAACAACAGGAGCATCAGTAAGTGAGCATATCTCGGGCAAGCTGCGAATCAAGAAGCTCTCTACTGACTCGTTTGTGAATTAGAGCTCTAGCTCGGGACCTGGGTAGAGCGGTCTATGCAGTGGTGAGTGATGATATGCTGGGGATTGGCAATTTGATGATTGTGCTGAATTTGTTCATAGGACCTTCGAAATCATGGGGATTCCCCGCACAACCCGCGACACGATTACTTGGCTATGGCAGATGATGTGGAGGGGTTTATCGACGAACATAAACTGACAGATCCAACACTGATCGGCCACTCCATGTGAGAACCTAGATTGGGGTGTCTTCGAACGCTGAACTAATGCTTTTGGAAGGGGATCAAAAACCGCCATGACCTTGGCCCTTCGATCACCGAATCGGATCCGCGACATTGTTTCCGTGGACAATGCCCCTTGGGATGCTGTGCTCCAGAGCAACTTTGGCAAATACATTGAAGGGATGAAGAAGGTTGAAGCTGCGGGAGTTACGCGGCTGTCCGAGGCCGACAAGATACTCCAGGATTACGAGGAAGTAAGAGAGAGGGTCGAATTGAATGCTGGAGACTTGAAATACTGACAATTTATAGTCCCAAGCCGTAAGGCAATTCCTCCTAGGGAATCTACACCACAAACCGGGCGAGCAGACAAAACACTTTAAACCTCCATTGCAAATACTGGCCAGATCGCTGGGTAATATGGGAGATTTCCCCTATAAGGATCCAGAAGAAGTGCGATTCGAGAAGCCTGCGCTGTTCGTACGGGGTACAAAGAGTACTTATGTCCCGGACGAGGCGCTTCCGATAATAGGGAGATTCTTCCCAAGGTTCGAGCTGGCGGATATAGATGCTGGACACTGGGTCATATCCGAGCAGCCGGAAGCATTCAGGAGAGGTATGTGAATTGGGTCATATCACACTAGGGAACAATTACTAACTCTTCCCAACAGCCGTCGTGGATTTTCTGAAACCCAAGGAATAGAAATGTACATTATAGAATATAGAATATAGAATCATAGGTATTATAGGTCCTGGTCCCATCATAGGCGGGAACAATTGCTAACTCCTTCCAACAGTTGCTGTAGATTTTCTGAAACCCAAAGAATAGACTTGAGTAATATATAATATAGAGGTATCATGCCATGCCCATGCCCATACCCATACCCAAGCCCTCAACCCCCAACTCCCATCTATCCCAAAGAACCATCAAGTACCTAGTAAACCATTCAACAAGCACAAATCGACCCCGTCCCCTCCGGTTCCACCAGAGCCACAGTCCCACTCCTTCTCGACGACGCCTTCAACAGCTCCGGTTTCCTCACTATCTGATCCACGATATCCACAAACGGTTTCTTAACATTATCCCTCGTCTTCGCACTGACCTCACAAAACCCACATCCATGCCTCCGCGCCAGCTCCTCCCCCTCCTCATATCTCACCACTCTCGACGACGACGCCTTATCCATCTTATTCCCCACCAAATACAGGATCGCACCAGGCATCGCGTTCGTCTCCGCTTCTTCGAACCAGCGCTCCATGGCTTGGAAACTCGGTCGGTTCGAAATGTCGTAGACTAGGATCACGCCATGCGCGCCGCGGTAATAACTATTCGAGAGCGTGCGGAACCGCTCTTGACCGGCTGTGTCGAGCAGGTTTAGGCGGTATGCTGTGCCGTGGACGGAGAGTTTCTTGACCTGTGCGGACGGGCGTCGGTCAGTACATATAAGGTAGGGTTGCGAGCGAGCGAGCTGGCTGGCCTGGAGTAAGAGAGAGGAGGGGAGGGAAGACGCACTTTGAAATCTACGCCTATCGTAGCGGTGGAGGACTCCGAGTCAAACTGGTCGTCGCAGTACCGTATCAGCACTGGAGGGGTTGTTAGCACCAGGGACCGAGATGCGATGGGAGATGGGGTTTATATCCCGTACGTGCGGATTTCCCGGCTCCAGAGGGTCCGATCATTAGGATCTTGAGCGCCGGTAGAGACTCGTCGGATGCCATCGGGATATGTGCTCTTGACTGGTGCGGGTGTCCGAGTTGTTGCATGCTACTCGGGTCCTGAAGTAAATACTGCAAATGCAAGAGCCACAACGACGTCAGTCTCGCTAAACAGGGCTGCTGCTTTGGGTTTTGAGCACCACGAGGAAGACGGGATCCATCTCATATGTGCAACAGTCAGAACCTCATCATTCCATTTTGTTAATTTTGGAATTTATTTTCCATTTGCTAGCCCTATGCCACACGGCATAGAAGTCACGCCATAAGCCCAAAGCAAGACCTGACTACATGCAAATGACCAGTAGAAAATCCCAGCGCACACGACCAACCGTTTATACTTGATCCAACACCTTCTCCTTGAACTCCCGCTCAACCTTCTGTCCCTGCTCATCTGTGTTCGACTCGCCGTGGAGGGTAAGCAGAGCGCCGAGGTCGAACTTGGGTGCCTTGAGGAGCTTGACCTTGCGGATGTGGACCTGAGAAATGTTAGCAAAGTTGATTATTCGTGGCGACCCAAGAATCAAAACACACATTTTGTAATGGGTAGATGCCTTGTGTGGCCTTCTCGATCTCGCGACCAATGACCTCGGGGATGAGCTTGGCGGTGAGTTGTGTAAGGGTGCAGCTGGAAGCTTCACGCTGGATGATCTCGGTCATCTTCTTTCGGATAGCCCGAATTTGAGAAGAGGCAGCGTATGTGGTCTTCTTGATCTGGTTTGGTCGGCGCTTGGTGAACGCAATGGCGAACAGGCGGAGGAGGTAGTCATCAGTGGTCTTGACAGTGACATTGGCCTCGATCAAGCTTTGCCACTTTCGGACAAGGGATCTGAGCTTGTCGGATGTGAAGTCGAGACCGTGGAAGTTGGTCAAGCAGTTCTTTCCTTGGACCTCGTCGACACGGAGCTTAACCTTTCGGAAAGCGTGGTCCTCATCCTTCTGCAAGTCGGCCAGGGACACCTCGAAGATTCTGCCCTTCAATGCGTCGTTTGCGTTCTTGAGACCGGTGGTTCTGTTGACAAGGGTCTTTCCAACACTGCGAGAAAGGTTAGATGTTTGTCTGTAGTATAGTGATGGCAGTGATATCGTACTCCCGAACGTTGAACGAGGACGGCGCCTGGGAAATTTGTTAGCGCTGCTGCGAATGGCATTCGAGTAGCTCAATGCACATACCTTGACCTGGTACCAGTCCTTACGGGCGAAGGGGTCCTGCGTTCTCTTCTTGAGACCCTTCTTACCCTTCGAAAGGCGCTTGTTCCTGTGTTGTCATGTCAGAATATATTCGATCCGACTTTTCACGCCTCCATTCGATCCAACCGCGAATCCGCTGTGTATGGTGCAGCGCCGTGCCACAAAGACCGCAAGGAGTAACTTACTTTCCGACAGCCATGATTGCGAGAAGTTACCTAGTCGCGGGGCTGTTGTGATGGAACTTTGTTGTCGAGATATTCTTGGAAAGGGTGAGGGGAGTCGAGGTAAGGAAGATTTAATCGTGAATTCTGTGTGCGCGGCTAGGGTGGACTAGTGCCGAGCTAAGCGAGGACAACAGTGGAGCGAAGTCTCCTCGCTCTCTGTCCCTTGGCATAGATCGACCGATCATTCGCATCAATCAACCAACCAACAAGCGAAGAACTCAAGAACTCCTACACAGGAAAACCAGAAGAAGGCAAAACGTGACTTGCTCATGAAGATGTTCTACGGAGTATGCTCTTAAGGTGTGAGTCCTGAGTTTCTGCACAGGCCGGCCGCCGCCTGTTCCATCCAGAGCTTAAGGTCAGCGTGGGTAAATCTCCTTCCAACTTTCAGATCCAAGTCCGTTATGAACTCCAGCCTCTATCTTACTACCAGCTCTATCCATCGAGTTGAATCACTTTGTTTGGTTCTTTACAAAGGGGTATATTGAACTCTCGAGAAAAAGGTAAATACAGCTCATTGTCCTCCCACCATAGAAGATGCCGCAACTCCATATGCAGAGGTACCTTGGGGAAGGCCCTTGACCAGTCAGTCACCCACAACTCCAAAACGCCATTCTCCCTTATCCGATGGCCATCGCCCACCAGATCGGAAATCCATCCTAGACGCCGAAAACCAGCCTGACACCTATCTGGACGTACTTCTCGTCACGCACGAGTTATCGCGTCCTGGAATTGAGCCCACCACAGTTCATTATTGAGACCGTGCTTACGGCACGTCTTTCTCATCCCGCTCATCTATGCTGCTCTTATTCTCGAGGAAGCCTTGGAAGCCTTCAAAGCTTGGGAAGCTGTAATAGTTTCCACCTATACGCCCATTTTGTTAGCGTTCTCACTTCTGGGCAAGGGGACTCCCGGAACGTACACTGCTGGATCGCTACTTCAAACGGTTCCTTCCTCCCTCCCAAGCCTGCACTTCCTGGACTCCTCTGCTCGGGGCTGGAGCAAGTGCTATGGGGCGACGAGCTCATCGCATATTCATGTTGAGCCGTCGAATAACTCGCAACTCTGGTGAGGATCGTCGTCGCTCCGCAGGACTGTCGGCTGGCAAGGTCTTTCCTGGACGCGTTGGATGTGGCCAGCTGGGGACAGGTAGCGCTTGCCCTCATGAGCTTCGGTCTTCTCGAAGGGGTCTTTGGAGAAGAGCCTCTAGATTGGGTCTTGGATGCCATGACGGTGGAGTACTAACAGCCGCGCTTGAATAAATCGATCGCTTGGATATGTCAAAGGCAATGTGATTTGGAGAGGGAGAGTAAATTAACATTGATCAAGCAAGAAGTTGAAGTTTGTAGCCGGGGAGCAGGAACTCAGCGATTTCCACTCATATAAGTGTTTGGGGCCTGGCCACATGTCGGCCTCTGAGTGACTTGGTCGTGTTCGCTTGCATTCGATGTGGTTGCCTTTCACTGGGTGTACGCTTGCTGCAAGGTGAACGCAGCGGCCCTTCCCCCCACCCCTCACGGGCCTCACCTCCTCCAACCTCTGCCGGAAAACCGAGGAGCAGCATGGGTTGGTTCAGCGGTGAGGTTACACACCGCAATTAATAACAAGTATCCGTGAGATTTCCAATTCTACTTTTCTTCCTATTTATTTCTTTTAAATTCATTTTCATTTTCAAGTTCAAATTTTCACATTCAACATGCGCGCGCGGGAACGACGAATCAACTAAAACAATTTTGAATTAAGTTATTCAAGCGGAAAGCCAACTTTTTGAAGGCCTTGGTTCTAAGTAAGCTAAGACGGGTTTCGGGCACGGATGCAGGTACAGCGGGCCAGTAGTGTGGCTCCAGCGGGCATTGTCTCGTCAGGGTTCTAGGCGCGTGATCAATGATCGATGCTGGATCTTGGTCAGTTGCGGAGGTCTAGATCGGCTGCAACGGGCAAACTTACTCCTCCCAGCTTCTCCCTTGGACGGCGGCCAGCTCTTCTTCTGTCATTCGGTGGCCGGTGGTGAAATAACCTGGGGATTTATGTTCAGCCCTATCATATATCGGTGGGGTTTTCTGAGCAGCTTACCAGATGTAATCTTCGCATCTATCTCAACTCTCGAATCTGCAGGAATCAATTCCTCAGGAAGCTCAACTCGTTCATGGATCGGGATTCTAATTGCGGTCAGTACCGCCTCCCCGAAGATCCTGAGAGGACCACTTACCCCTGCCCAACAATTGCATCGTGTTTCATACTGTTGGAGACATCAAGTCAGTATATTGGAATGGTTTTACCCGGGTGGCGGGGAACCCACTTGCTCATGCTAAGCATTCTGTCAATCTTGGTTATTCCAAGCCAGTGAAGGATATCGGGCATCAACGCCTGGAAACGCATGTCCTTCACGCCTGCAATGTTCTCGGTTCGTTTGAAATACTCCGAAGCGCGATCCAGACCACGTTTTCGAGCATTATACACAAGATACTGCATCAAGGAATCAGAAAATTGTCTAGAGACTTGGGGACGGGTAGGCGGGTAGGAGCGGAAGTGGATGCGGGGGAGCGGGACTTCGGGAGTGGGGTTTAAGGAGAGGTGGGGAGGAGAGGTTTGTGATTGGGATATGCGTATGCAAGGGTAAATCGGAGCGGGAAGCTCGACAGTAGTATATGGGGGGGTGGTAGGTCCATAGATGCTCTCCCAGAGTTATTTACCTTTGTTACTTCACCCAGCGCTCGGCCTTCCTTTCGGAAATAGATGACAACTCCGCTTCCGCCTTTCTGCGCTTCTTTCACGGCCTCCTCTATCCCGAAAATGAGGTATGGACGACACGTGCAGATATCAGAGCCGAACACGTCACTGCCGTTACACTATTGCTCACGTCAGATGAAGAGTCCTGCGAGTCTCAAATCTAGAGATGATATCTGAGGGGTACTAACCTCATCGTGGATTCTCAGCGCCAGACGAACTTTCTCGTCTGACATCTTTGCTGGGTCACCGAAGCAATAGACAGTAAGTCCACCTTCAATCTGTCAGATCGCTTCTATGGGTTGGAAGGAATATAATATCGGTACCTATCGGTGGCAAGAAGATCTTGATATCAGGTCGGGTGATTAACTCGGGGTAGGATCCTCCCGTGTGTTCGAACAAGGATCTTCTGAGAGTTCCCTCATCTAGACAAATAATTAACCCAGACTCCTTCGAAAGGGCCAAGAATACAAACCAATGCCAAATCTCTCTGCGACCCCCGGGAGATACCAGACCTAAAATGACCTTAGAGACTTGAGCTGGTATTGATTGGAAAGGAGGACTTACTGGCTCAACAGCGAATTTTGTCACAGCCAGCTCACCTGACTCGTTCAAGCAAACCTTACCATCTGGTACTCTAGCAGTAATAATCAGCTGGATGTTCTTCTCTTTTTACCCCCTTTTTGCAAGGACTCCAAAACTTACAGTCGGCCCTCCCTAACGCTTTGTTCTAACTCTGGAAGCTTGTGCCATTGTTAGCTACACGGTAATAGAAAGTGTAAGATGGTTGGTACCTTCATATGGGCTCTTGTGATCGCTTTACCGAAGGTCAGTTAGTTTATCCTCACCAAGGGGTTCTGAATTTCCGTACCAATTGTTGGTCTAATATCAACTGGAGCGAGTCAGTATGCTTTCCTGTGCTCAAAACATGAAGTACTCACTATTCTCCTTCTCCATAAGGTCTTTGAAAAGCCATGGTGAAAGATGGCCCAGGGGATCCATGGAAACAATCTTCTTCTTATCAGCCCATTGGGGGTGCGGGCCAATGTTGGCCGCTGGCTCGGTATTGGTGAAATCAGGTCTAGATCAGGAGTCAGTCTTTCCTTGTAGCATTGGATTCTCCGTGTGCATTCGGTACAACAATCGGAGGGGGGAGTTGTGGGAGAGACGAACTTGTGGTCTACTTTGATCTCATTGCTGGCAACTGCCAGAGCATAATAGATTGAATACGAGCCGCCGTGCGCTAGATATGATATTAATACACTGAAAAAGCCTTCCGGAGGCTTGGTGCTCGAACTAACCTCCAATAGCTTGGAGAATGGTCAGCATGAGTTACAAAGGGAGAAAGATTGAGGAGAAATCTCACCATTCCGTCTACGGATCGTGGATGAATTTCTGGAGACAACTACAGGACCTCTTTGCTGGGGATCTTTGTTACCCCAGTCCATTGGTAAGGGGTCGATGCCAGATTGACCCGGGTATGTGCTATGCCCGTGTTAGTATCCCCAAGGAATTGTCGAACAGAGGTGGAAGACTCACGTGAGGATGATTCTGGAAGTACCACCAGTACTTGATTTCCGGGAGTGGGAGTCGCCATTGACGTGAGTAGCTGGGAGGGAGGGAGATTCGGGGATTTTGGTGTCATCGTGAGAATGTGATTCATCGTGGCTTGGAACGGGTTTAGACTCCTTGGTGCTTGATGAATCGGCTTTGGCAACATCATTGACCTCCTTCATGCCTGAGAGGACATTGACACGGCCTGAGATGGCGTCGACGCTGGAGCTCAGATGAGCCTGGTTGATTTGTATGGTTTTCAAAGCCTCGAGAACCTCCTTCATCACGGGGGTCTGGTCAGCTGGCGGTGAAGACATGGTGTTGCGCGGGGTCTCCTGAGAGGCGAGTGTGGAAGTGGGAGAGGTACGCAGGAGATGAGGTGAAGTAACGGTGTGACGAGAAAGCCAACAGTCTTATGGAATTCTAGACAAGACGGATGGAGAGACAACTGAAGTTGAAAGTCTCAGATGTGTAAGGGGAACGCCTTTTATATCTACTCGGTACGTGTGTGTCTATCCTTATATAAATGTCCGTTGAAGCTAAGGTAACTATTACCTCTGGGCCGGAAGGGGGGTGAACCAGGAATACGGTAAACAGACCTTAGGTAATCCGGAGCCAGCGCTAATCGCTTATCACTCTGATCACTTATCGCTATCGCCCCGCAGTGGGAATCAGCCCGGACACCGGCGTCTGGTGCCGAGCTAGGATCAGTTCGGCCTAGGTTTGTACGGAGACCTGGACGCCTCCGGTGGGCTTTGTGTCCGTATCGGCAACTATGGCGTGCCGTATTCTGGACGAGCTTGGGCCTGGAGGCTGACGTCCAACTTCCACGGAAACATCAACTCCAAGTCCAAGTCCTCTTCCAAACATCCCAACCACATAGTCATGGTGAGAACACCCCATTCTCGATCAGCCCAATTCAATCAGCCCCACCCAATCTAACCACCGCAATGTAGGGCAAACGCAAGAAGGCCGCCAAGAAGCCCCAGGGCCCCAAAAAGGTATGTTGAGCATGCGCTTCCTTTTCACACTTTAAAATCTTCTAACACGGTTCCGCAGAACGAGCCTCTAACCACAGTCTTTCCCTGCCTCTTCTGTAACCACGAGAAGTCTGTCACCGTCAAGCTTGACAAGAAATCCGGCGTCGGCCATCTCTCGTGCAAGGTTTGCAACCAGCAGTTCCAATGCGCCGTTAACTGTCAGTACCCGTACCCCCCTCCCTGCCCCGCACCCAACACACAACCGCGTTCTTAGCTGATACCTCTTTTCTCATTGAAGATCTTTCTGCTGCTGTCGATGTCTATGCCGACTGGGTTGATGCCTGCGATGCTGTAGCCAAGCAGGATACTGAAGAAGGTGGTGGTGGTGGTTTTGCCTCCTCCCGCGCCCCCGCCACGGCGGGTAGACCGAGTGCTGGTAGGGCCAGGGATGAGGAAGAGGAAGATAATGACGATGATATTCTTGACGATGAAGATGGGTTGGGAGGGTATCGAGGGGAGGGCATTGTTGGGGATGATGAATACTAGGCCTTTTTTCCTATAGTCGGCACCTGGCTTGGGAGAGCCTGGGAAATTCTTGTACAGTATGCAGGACGGCGTTTGGCGGAACGTGAGACTGGGAATTGCGCATGGGATGGAATCGCCTCGTACATAGCTGCAGGCGTGTTCTAATAAAATTTATTTACTATATCACACTGGTACGAGATGAGCCTGCCACTGGAACATGTCTTGTGTCACTGGAATACGTTTTTGTCACTAGGATTAGTCTTTTGTTACTGCAATAAGTCTCTTGTCACTACAATAATTCTCTTGTCACTGGAATAAGTCTCTTGTCACTACAATAATTCTCTTGTCACTGCAATAAGTCTCATGCGCATGGGAATTGGTATTTATATTTCTTAAGCAATCGTCGAGCTAACACATAAGACATGTCTCCAAGCATTTCCTTTTGAGCCACCCAACGCCCTACATCGTATAGAACCTGTCGCCAAAATCACCCAGCCCCGGTACAATATAGCTGCAGAATGTTAGATATCATGTTAATGTTTCTACAAGGCAATAAGACTTACTTCTTCTCATCGAGACCCTAGTATAGAAGTTAGCATTTTGATAGTTTCAAGTAAACATAAGTTGCAAAATTCTACTGACCGCATCTATGAAAGCCGTGACCACCCTCAGCTTGGGGAATCGTTTGGCAAATGTATGGATGCCTTCCGGACTGGCAATAAGATTCAAGAACAGGATCCGGTTCTCTGGAACCCCTCGACTTATGAGCACATCAACAGCCATTGTCGCAGAACCGCCTGCAATACCGTTAGCCCTGCATTCTTGAGACCTCCGCAACCCAAGTAAATCTCACCCGTAGCAAACATCGGATCCAGCAGCAGCACCCAGCGGTCCGCGATATCTTCTGGGAGTTTGTCATAGAACAACTTCGGCTGCGAAGTCTCCTCATCGCGCTGGATCAAGATCTTCCCAATCCTGACAGACCGACAGCAGTCTCGCAGACCCTGCTCCATGGCCTCGCCAGCTCGCATAATCGACACGCCACAGATCTTCCCTTGGAACATGACGCCTGCATATGTTCGACCTACCGGGGTGGTAATCGCATGTTCGACAACTGGCAGATGGTTCAGGCCCTCTTCGACGAGTAATCGAATGATTCGGTTCGAGTAGAATATGAAGTCGGCTCGCTGGGTGTTCTTGTCTCGGATCATGCTACAGGAGGGGAAAATCAGCAAGCTGGGAACCACAAAACAGCACCATCGTTGCTGGGAACCTACGTCAAGAGAGCAATGAGCTGCGGCGTTTGCTTCAGCGTGTGCACATTATCGTAGGGCACCTCCGTCGAGACGGTTGCTATAGGCTTCTCTGGCCGGTAATCTGGGCCCACGCATTTGGTGTAGGTCTTGTGGTTCTCCGTTGGGGACGCCATTTCTGCGGATAGAAGAAGGGTATATGCCTTTTGGCTGCGAGGTTCTGAGCGTGAGAGGGAGAGCGCGGAGGCTGCTGGGTGTGTAGGAGTCTCTGGTGCGTAGAAGTCAAGATATGTTGTGCGGTCAGAGCTCGCTGTGCATGATCTGTGCTCGTGTGCCCTTGCGCCTGTATATATCCCAAGGGTGGGCTGTAATCAATTAGGTACTGACTGACGGTGACGGAAAAGGACGAGGCTGCTGGAAATGACTGGGGGAGGGCTCTGCGAGGCGCGAGCAAGACTACAGTGGTATCGATGGTGCGGGCCGAGGTCTCGCGATACAAATGTGAAGGAAGAGAGATATCCGCCAAAGGATGGGATCAATGAAGGTGGCCCCTCCACTCACTCGGGGTAGACTTGATTAAGTAGGTAAACAGCAATAGGGCAACATGTAGCTGAGCGGCCTGGTCGCGAGTGCGGGGCTGGTATAGGTAATAGTGAAGCCTGGCGAGATTGGGGGAGATAAGGGCGAAGGACTCTTGGTTAAGGTTACTAGTCAATGGTCACGCTTGGGGTCTTGGGGGGAGCATGGGCAAAAGGGGGAAAGGGTCAAGTAAACGGCGGGATAGTTGATGTTTAAGTTTATCAGAGCGTTGACTAAGTTCAAGGTCAAGATACTGTACCTGAAAGAGATGGAGTGAGGAGGAGGAGTAGGAGGTAGAGCAAGAGAACCCTTGGAAGCTAAGGTAAGGTAAGGTAAGGATATAAAAATAATACCGTGATGAAACAGAAACAGATGGAGAATAGTAATACGGGGAAATAAGGGTACAATGCAGTTACCTAACAATACCTCAAGTCCCTCTAGAGTTCTGCTGGCCAATGAGGTACTTCCAAGTCCTGAAAAGGCACATTGTGTCGTTAATGTCTTTGTGAGCCTCCGTCGTCCCTTTCTGCAGCTTTTTCCGTCGCCGGCCGCCCGTCGCGCCGTCGCCCTTCCGCCCTGTCGCCCTCTCGCCCTCTCTCCTACCGCCCTCTCTCTCCTGTCGCCCTGTCACCGCACAAGGCTGGCTACGGCGTACGACATCGTCCATCTGGGCCAATACAATCATCCAGACCAAGCCGAACTTGAGCCTCAAAGAGCTCAAAGGAGATGCTCGCCGCAGGGCTGGTGGCTAGAAGGTGAAAGGTGAGAGATGCTTTGAGCCCCTTCGCTGTGTTGATCCTCTTTGCGCTGAAGTCGTGCTTGCTCATCACTCTCTACCTACGTCCTATGCTCTCTCTCCCTCCCTTGGCATTGTTGCCCTCACTAATAAACATGAAAACAGCAAGCATCGTGCGCTTCCGATCTCCCTTCTTTACATCTTTCCATTCACTTACCGCACACGTCTCGAGCGCCAATCTCTTCCGAACCCCCGACAAAGCGAGCGCTTTCTTTCATGAAGAGTTCTTACGGCATGACACTGGTCTGAGAATGCCCAATGATTTCTACGTGCTGGCACCGAACATAGCATTTGCATTTCCAGAATTGCGGACTCGCTGAGATCCGTCTGAGAGTGCTCCCGCTCAATCGATAATATCCGCCGGTTTTCAAAATGGCGACCTTCGCAGATACTGCAGCTCCTCGAAAGCGCGTGGCAACTTATGGCAAAGCAGGGCGCAGGCGCATCCCCAATTACAGCTTCGCATCACTCGCGCGAAAATCACAGACACCCGATCTAGGAGAGAGTGAACCATTGTCATCTGAGTCGCCTAGTACCGCTCCAGTGGGATCTGAAAAGTTGAGGCGTGTAGCAAGGAGATCTACGTCGGGGAGTCCTCCGTCTACATCTCCTGTCGGCGCCAATGTCTTCGATGTACCTTCCAGCGACGAGGAGGAAGCTCTGCCCATACCGAGGTCTGTTCACAAAAGTGCGCCAAAGCCGCCCAAGAAAACGAAGATCACAAGCCCAAAGAAAACGTTGCCAGTGACAACAGGGAATGATGAGAGGAGGAAAAAGATGAAATTCTCTCCTGCTTACCCGCCGTCTGAGAGGCCCCTTCCAGCCAAAGCACCTACGAAGCAACCAATGATGAGCGCGACAAAGCAGGCTTCAAAACAACTCCACAAATCATTGGGGATGGGACAGACAAGCACGCTGGCAGCGCGACTAAAGCCACCAGCACTTCGAAGAAAGCCAGAGCCAGAGGCACCCAGAGCCCCTCCAAAGTCTTCCACACCGCCGAGCAAAATAACGCCCAGTACACCGTCTCCCGCTCGGAGCGATCCGGACGGGATGGATGCTGATCCTCCCGCAACGTATATTTCGCCTAAGGGTCTACAGATGTGGAAAGAGTTACTGGAACCGGTGGAGAATGACGGAGTAACTGGCTTTACTTTAGAAGCTGAGGACGAGGGTGCCGATGCAACGGAAGCTGGACCATCAACAACACTGGTGTCCATTAAAACGCTGTCTAAACCAGCAGGAGTCTCTAAGAGCTCGCGAAAAAGCCCCGAAAAGCTACGTCGACGACGGTTGATCGACTCGCTGGTTGAGCAAACCATCCAGCAGAGTGATAATGACGAAGATATGCTAGATTCCGATGAGTCGGATAGTGTCCCATCGCTGGCCTTGCCGTTGGGGCTTCCTGGTACAACAGATATACCAAGCAGCCAGGGTCTAGCGCCGGAACTTCCAGGATCAACCGCTCTATCAACAAGTCAGGGCTCCCAAAATGTGGGACTGAAGTTCACATATAGTCGGCAGCGGTCGATGCTTGCGGAGCAGGATCTCATGCAAGAATTGGCTCTTGATATGCCGTCGCAACCAGCCCAAGCCCCGAATGGTAGAAGACCGCGTAGAGGCTCCATCCCTACTCTTCAACCTCTACAAAGCTTTCACGAGGAAGAGGAAGATGATGAGGGCGCAGTAGGTATTCGAAGTGTTCACGAACTAAGACAAGCGGGCGCAAATAACCGGTTCATGGATGAGATCGAGGACTTCCTTGATCGAATTGGTACCCCATCTACTCCTGCTTCTTCAATGAGGCGCTCTGGCCTTCTGGAACTTGCAAGTAAGATGAAAGACAAGGATTTTGTGCGAAAATTCCGTGCCAATGGCGTGGAGCAACGGCTGTTTGTCCATCTAGGCCAGGAGACAGATTTGATAGCAGGATTTGTCATGGTATCAATCCTCATTGCTGTGCTGGTCGATACTAGCATGCCACACGTTGTAGCCCAACTGCGTCGTCATGGAATTACCAGACTGCTCATTCGGCTTCTCGAATGCGAAAGGGGTATCGTTCCCCTAAGCAAGGATCGTAAGAGCAACATGTCGAAGATTGCTCAATCATCTATTTCAGAACATCAGGAGTTCCTACTTAAATTGCCTGTTTGGGAGGAGTTACAACCACGTATCACCACGCCACGCACGACGGCATTGAAATGCCTTGAGCTCATGATTCGACAGACGAGGGAGGCTGGAAATTCCGGAGACATTATCTCCAAGGAGTTGACCACCAACTTGTTTTCAATCTTGAAGTCTGCATCAGAAGAGAGCTCATGGGAGCTACCGAACGGACAACAAGCCATTGACTTCTGCCTTGCATTATCTGCCCTCGAGTCACACTCCATCGCTGCAAGGACTGCCCATGATGAATCAATTTGGATTGGCGACTACCTTCCCGTAATCGCAGATACGCTCGAGACTGCATTATCCAGACCAGCTGACGAGTTTGGCTTACTGCAAGTGTTGATCTTACGGCTTACCCTGAATGTTACCAATAACAATCCGAAAGCGTCAGATGTTTTCGCAAGAGAGGCACTAATGGCCGTCATGGGTCAAGCTATTGTGACAAAATTCAGGATGATCTCGCGCTTCTTGACGGAGGAGGAATTTTCGATCGCCATGGACCACCTCATCCTCGTACTAGGGGTGATGATCAACTTTGCTGAGTGGAGTTCTCTTGCTCGAGCAAGTCTACAGATCTTGCGGGGCAAGGACAATGATCCATTGGGAGACATGATACAACTTTTCGTAGAGAACCAGGCTAGGACATCAGAGGTGAGAGTCTCAATTTTCTATGGTTGTCCACAGCTAATATATGTTCAGGCCGAATCCGTCGAAGAAAGTCAGAAGAATGTTGCTTTTGGCTACCTCTCTGTTCTCCTGGGATACCTTTCTCTATCACCTGACATCGCAGAGCGAATTCGGGTGCAACAACCTCAAAGGACTATTCGGCCTCTCGTATCTTCCATCGAGGAATTTATTGGACATCATAAGACTGTCGATGATCTCATTGGGACTGATGAAGATGGCCACAGTGCACGTACTGGCCTAACAGAGCGACTGGAGAGCCTCGTTGCCAAATTGAAAGAGATCAAATTGGCCGGCAAAAAGTGATTATTTGAATGAAAACATTGTAGTATTACGGAAGGGCACTGGGTCTAGGTGTGATGGATTTTCAAAGTATGGGAATGGTTGAGATATTGGCAATCTGGACAAGGACCTGGGGCACGGTCATGCTCATGACCTCTTCACAGTTTATGGTGGGATGTTTATGGTGGGATGGATAGGAATCGGAGTTATCAGGGACTTCTTTCCAGCTACTGAGGATGCGACTCGGTATTGCCATATACCCCAATGAATGACGAGTCTTCAATGGTCTAGATAGAGGTAGACGGATAGGTACCTACCTAGTTATCAGCGATGTGAAAATATTATATCTGCGTTCATGGCTTACCGTAATCGAGACGTCTCTTTGGTAATAAGCACATAGCAGCTCTAGAACGAACAGCCAGTCAAGAGAGACAGTATTGTCTATGCTCAATTTCTCATTGGCAACAAAGCTGCAGCGACCCTAAACTCTGTATAGTATAATAAGTGTGACGTTAAATACAGTATTTGATAGTTAGCGGCGCTCGTGCGCTCAGCCTCGCCTCGCCGCCTATTATGAATCGATGATTACGGTATTTCGTGCCCAACGAACGACGAATAACAATTAACAACCTCCCTCCATACCTCGACGACGACGAGGAATCTTATAGACATGCCTGCACCACCGAAACAAAGAAAGATCGCAATCGTCGGGAGTCGATCAGTCGGTAAGCATTGATACAGCCCCCCACTACAGCAGGACCTTGGTCGCGTCCCCAGAACCCCAACTCACCAGACGACGCAGGGAAATCTTCTCTCACGGTGCGCTTCGTGGATGGGCACTTTGTAGAGAGTTATTATCCCACAATCGAGAATACTTTTAGCAAAGTCATTAAGTACAAGGGGCAAGAATACGCCACTGAGATCATCGACACAGCCGGCCAGGTAAGACATATAGCCCTGTATGGAATGCGAGATCTGATGACCTATAGGATGAGTACAGCATTCTCAACTCGAAGCACTTCATTGGGATCCATGGATACATGCTCGTATACTCCGTAGCATCCACGCAATCCTTTGAAATGGTTCAGGTTATTCGAGACAAGATCTTAAATCATTTGGTGCGTCCTCTCTCAACTAACTTCTACCTTGCCACGCCAGCTTGCTCATATTGCGAAGGGCACGGAATGGGTCCCCATAGTCGTCGTTGGCAACAAGAGCGACTTGAGACCCGAGCAGCGTCAAGTCACAGCCGAAGAGGGCAAGAAGCTCGCGGACAAGTTCCAGTGCGCCTACACTGAAGCAAGTGCTCGCTACGATGAGAACGTCACCAAGGCCTTTGAGCTTATGATTGGGCAAATCGAGAAATCAACGAACCCCAATGAGCCCACGGGAGACGGAAAGTCGTGCGAGATCATGTGAGGGCACGAAAGGGAGAGGGGAGAAAGAAGAGAGAGATTGGATGGAAGTTTTTACCGAAGTTCTTTTGCTCCTGTTATTTCTGTTGGGAGGTGGCATCTTTCTGTGCGGCGTTGGCAGAGGAGCCGTTTCGAACTATAAGGCGTTTGGCATGGTTTTACTATACATACACGGGCCAGCTACATAGGTACTGCTCTTCCGCGGACAGCGACTTTTGAATGCCCAGCCCGGGAGATTATACATCTTCACCAAGTACCTTTACCTACCTACATTCAGTATTGCCTTGCACGCCATCACGTGATGCCCCCCATTTCCATTTGCCCTCGCGATCTTTCAAAGGCGCTAAACCGTAATTGGTCACCCCACCAAGAGGGCACCAAGCAATAAGGCTGAGCGTCCAAGTCACTGAAAACCCGCCCGACCACCCCTCCCTCGCTGTTGCTGATCAGAGTCAACGCCGACATTCGAGATGCTTGACATTGCCGACTTCATTGTTGAGAAGGGGGGCAACCCCCAGAAGATCAAGGAGTCCCAAAGACGCCGTTATGCTCCCGAAGAGGCGGTCGACGAAGTAATTGCGCTCTACGAAGACCACCGCAAAAGTGAGCCGGAGAGCGCCCCAATCCTCCTCAGCGGATGTGTCTGCTAACGCTGTCTGCAGCTCAGTACGCGGCGACGCAAATCAACTCCAAAATCAACGAGATCCAAAAGCAAATCGGGATCAAGAAGAAGGCGAAGGAAAATGCCGACGACCTGATGAAGCAGAAGGTGGATTTGGAGAAGGAGAAGAAGGCTCTGATCGACTCGGCGGCGGAAAAGGATCTCGCGTTGAAGAAGAAAATCGGCACGATTGGCAACATCGTCCATGATTCAGTGCCTGTTAACGACAACGAGGTATGGCTGCTGTTTGCGACGTCTGCAAATATCAATATCATAATCTAATATCTGTCTAGGATTTCAACACTCTGCAGCGGACATGGGCACCTGAGGGGGTCAAGGTTGAGAAGAGAGACGTGCTCTCACATCATGAGGTTCTGACTAGACTGGACGGTTATGATCCGGAACGAGGAGTCAAGGTTGTCGGACACCGTGGCTACTTCCTGAGGAAATGGGGTGTCTTCTTGAACCAAGCCTTGATCAACTACGGATTGGAGTTTCTTGATCAGCGAGGATACACGCCGTTGCAGACCCCTCAGTTCATGTTGAAGGACTACATGGCGAAGACGGCTCAACTGGAGCAGTTTGACGAAGAGCTCTACAAGGTTGTTGATGGCGACGCCCAGAACGACAAATACCTCATTGCTACCTCTGAGCAACCTATCTCGGCTTTCCACGCGGATGAGTGGTTGGTTACTAAGGACTTGCCAATCAGGCATGTTTGCGGTCTCCCTGTCTCGTGATATCTGCTAATTCGTTTTTAAGGTATGCGGGATTCAGTTCATGCTATAGAAGAGAGGCTGGATCACACGGAAGAGATGCTTGGGGAATCTTCCGTGTCCATCAATTCGAGAAGGTATGCTAGAGGATGCGCTCTAACTCATCAGACACTCTGCTGACCTCATATCCAAATAGATAGAACAGTTCGTCCTGGCAGAGCCAGAGAAATCATGGGATGAGTTCGATAGGATGATCAGCATTTCAGAAGAATTTTACAAGTCTCTAGGCGTCCCTTACCGCGTGGTCGCTATTGTGTCTGGAGCGTTGAACAATGCTGCGTCGAAGAAATACGATCTCGAGGCCTGGTTCCCATTCCAAGGAGAATACAAGGAGCTCGTCTCTTGCTCAAACTGCACGGATTACCAGTCGCGTGCTCTTGAGATTCGATATGGCGCCAAACTGCAGACCGAGATTCGGAAGAAGTATGTTCACGCGTTGAACTCAACCCTGTGTGCAACAGAAAGAGCTCTGTGCTGCTTATTAGAGAACTTCCAGACAGAGGATGTAAGTATTTAAGTCCACTGTTGTATATCTAGTCAGTACTAACCGCATTCTAGGGCTTTAATGTCCCTGAGCCACTCCGAAAGTATCTCCCAGGAGCCCCTGAATTCATTCCTTTCACGAAGGAACTGCCAAAGGATTCCACCTCACAAAAGGTCAAGGGGAAGGTTGACAAGGCCCCAAAGCCGAAGGTCGCACCCGCTACCGGAGAAGTAACGCAAGCAGCAGAAACCCTCAAGGATCTCAAGGTTTAAGGTTTATGGGGGCTGGATAATGAGAGATATGGCATTTCTGGGGCCTGGGCGGGAGTGGGCCTTGGTAGGAGGCGGTTATCGCAGCGTTTGACCGTATGGCGAATAGCTGTAAATTGGGTCCTACAGAGAAGGTAGAGCAAATAGAACTCCAAGGGTCTCTTGGCACTGCCTTATCGTAATTCGTGGACAATGTTATGATTACATATGTGATGTTGATGCTTTCGGACGTCCTGTATAGTCCGGTCTACCTATTATAATGCCCACTTTAAGCGAAAATAGCTACAAACATTCCTACCCAAGACTCATGAGGCCGTCAATTCCCCAATTCCATGACAACACAGCCCTGTGGAAACTACAGCGGCATACGACGATACGATGATGATGATGATCTTTCTTTAATAATAACCTCGCCGCATCGTACTTCTGTGGCCCAGGATACATCCAGTCTTCTGGAATGAAAGTGCTCCACACAACCTAACCCCCTGGATCTCTGGCAAATCGAGGCGAGGCTGAGCCGCCATGGAGGAAGAACATATCTCATGCCCCTTTTGTGGGTTTCAAACTGACGGTGAATACCAGATCATGGTAAGTTTCTATCGGGCTACCGCGTTCATTATGCATACTATACCTTACCTTATATACCATCCGGTCACCTGCTGAAACCGTCACAGCTCCATATGGAGACCCAGCATCCGGAAGGAGGCGAATCACCATTCATTGTCAAGGACGATGCCAGTATTGCAGCCGTGCTGTCTTTGAATGCGGAAGATGACGGCAGTGTCCAATATGCCAGCTGTCCCGTCGATGGCTGTGGAGAAGCAATCCTGATCACGGAGCTCGATTCCCATATCGAAATGCACGGCGAAGAAGAGGACCAGGACACGGATCAGGAAATCATTTCTGGATCCAGGGAACCTGAGGTCAAAGACGGGGTCAAGGCCTCGTTTGATACCAAGCTTTCGCATCCCCTTCGGAACTTGGATGATCGTGGGAAGGCGTCTTCTTCGGGAAGCCCTTCTGAGGACCCCCAAGCAAGCGCAAGAGCGGCATGGAAGAACCTCTTAAAGATGCCGGAACCTACCTCGAAACCTGTCTCCGCACCTACGGTAAAAGGTGCTCGTCGGCGTCTAGGGGTAAAATCCCCTCTCCATCTGGCCGTTCCATATCACGTGATGACTAACCCCTCCTCTTCCAGAAAGCAGAGCTTGGTCCTCACGCCAACGAGAATCGCATGCCATCTTGGCTTGTGAAATTACTTGAGACGGATGGTGAGATAAGGAGTGTTAATAGGCTTGGTCCGGAGGGCAAACTGAAGAAAGTCAAAGTGTCTGTGAACCACGCAGCGGGCATCCTTCCCGTCCTCGAACAACTTCTCAATCAGGATCCTTCGACGGAATTCGCGTATCTGTGTCATCCTGCTGTTAAGCACGTCTCAAAACTTAGGAGAGAAGGTAAGTCATGCTGTACGTTCTAGTACTTGGATTCAGCAGCTGATGGGATCTCGAGGTGGCTTCTGCGGCTATCGTAATATACAAATGATGACCTCCTACATCATTGGTGTCGAGTCCCAGGGATACGAACATTTCAATGGAAAAATCCCAACTATCTTTGATATTCAGGACTATATTGAAAATGCCTGGGATATGGGCATCAATTCACAGGGCCGCATTGAGACGGGTGGTATTCGTGGGACGAGGAAGTATATTGGGACTCCGGATGTAAGTATGATTCAACTTTTCAGCTTTTTTTCTAATCCCATCAAAACAATTAAAAAACAATTAAACGGATCTAATGAGATTTGAATCAGGCACAAGCAATGTTCTGTGGTCTCGGTATATCGTAAGTCAAACACCCACCATCTCAATCCTTTCCCTCCCTTCTGTTCCACACCTCCCACCACTGACGACCTCCAGATGCGACGCCCAAGCATTCAAAACTAAGAAATCCGGGACTCCGGCAGACCATCTCCTCTTCCAAGCCGTCGAACGCTACTTCGTAGATGGGTGTACCTCTTTCTCCGCCAAAGTCCGCCTCACCTCCCTTCCACCCCTCTACTTCCAACATCCAGGTACTTAACCCCACCACCCCTCCTCCAACCCCCCCTTTTCCTATACACAACAATCACAGTACGATATATAATATATATGTGTGTGTGTATATGTGTGCGTGTGTGTATAAAATAACACGAAATTCCAGGCCATTCAATGACGATAATCGGCATCGAGCAAAAACGCGACGGCTCCAAAATCCTCCTCGTTTTCGACCCCATGTTCCACGATGCCTCCAACGTTACGAAATTGGTGAATCGCACTTTTACGCATAAGGCACCCGAAGATGTATTGAAGGCTTATCGACGGGGTGTAAAGTATTTGGGGAAGTATAGTGAATTTGAGCTTTTGAGGTAGGTCCCCCCCCTCTATTCTCCCAATCCAGGGGTTATGTATGTATGTGTGGAGTAAGTAATGTGCTGACTTGGGGTTCGCTGTTTGGAGATTAACGCCCCCGGATAGTCAGAAGGGGAATATTGTGAAGGGGGCATGGGATATGGATTAGATATCGTTACAGCGAGCATCCATCACATGGTGTCAAAAAAAAAAGGGAAAGGAGACGTTTTCCTTTCCGACTGGTTGGCTCATTATGAATTCTGAGTGCTATTTACTTGGCTACTCGAACGCTGCAAGGTGAAGGATTCGAGACAGGAGCAATTTATGTCCCGGCTTTTTTTTTCATAAATCCCCAACTTCCTTCATCATCGAGGCATGCGTGACCGTTCCCATGCTATGCATCGGTTTTTTTCATGGGGGAATGCCGCTTGCAACGCCATGCATAAATAGATATCATACGCCGATGCCTTTCCCAATACCTACCTACCCTTAAACATTTGTAGTGCCATCCCTTTGTTAACCTCTTCGAGGAAGATAGCCGGCTCACCTGCGATAAATTTCCCGCTCCCTATCCCTATCCAACGGCTCTCGTTCGCGAGCCCTCTCCCTATCGCGCTCTCGCGTTGGACTTCGACTGCGACTACGAGTTCGCCCGCTCCTACTGCGGTCATCATAGTCCAGCCTATCTCTATCTCTATCATCTCGTCGCCGACGGTCATCCCTCGAGCGATCTTCTCTTGGCGGTCGGCTACTGTCGGGTCCATAACTTGGTATGTATGTGTCGACATTGGGTGCGCCACCTCTGCTTCTTGGGAGAGCACGTTCACGATCTAGATCCCGAGATCGAGATCGGTACCCATCACGCCCGTCAGATCTGCCCCCATCGTAAGCAAGCTGGTCGCCAGCAACCGGGGGCGGTCTTGGAGGCAGCCTAGTATCTGGTCTATCATCTCGTTGCCATGCTGGTCTACGTCCTTCAGAAGGTGGTATGCCTCGGTGGCCGGCGTGAGGATAGCGGCTGCCGTTCTGATGAGGTCGGTATCCGCCGTAGTTGTCGTTTCCATATCCCGGGTTTCCACCTCCACCAGCTTCGCCTCCCCAACCGCCTTGGCCACCGTTCGGGCCCATGCCCACGGTCCCCCCTTTAGGTGCTGGAGGAGGAGCAGCTTTCTGGCCTCTAAACTTTCGGCGGTCTAATTCATGGGACTCTTCGAATGTTGGTAAATCGCCGGCCTTTGCCGGTAATGGGCTGTCGCGGAAGTACGGATGTTGTAAGGCATCGATAGCATTGATGCGTTTTCTCCAATCGAGCTTGAGTAACTCACTCAGTAAAGAGATAGCCCCTGAACCGAACCTGAATGGGATTAGATTTACGAACAATACCGGAAGAAGATTCTTACTGTCGAAAGCGCTGTGATAAGCTGGGTGGTCGTGGCGGTATATTCAGACCCTCCGCACCAGGCAATGATCTCCAACCTGGCATATTTTCTTCTGTCGGGGTTCCAACCAAATCAAAAATAATCTTGAGCTGGTTTTGATCACTCTCTCCTGCCAGGATGGGTTTGCCGATGAGCATTTCTCCGAAAACACAGCTGCGGTAAAAGTTAGTAGATATACGCTTTTGAAGTGATGATTTGAGGACTTACCCAACACCCCATAAATCAATCGCAGTTGTATACTTTCTCAAATGCAAGAGCAGCTCGGGGGGCCTATACCACCGAGTGACTACAAGCGTGGTGTAATCTCTACGAGCCTCTCCTCCCCCATGTCCAGCTACTGGAACAGGTTCATCATAGTGTCGTGCCAAACCAAAATCAGCGATCTGTAGAATTCCCTTATTGTTGATCAAGAGGTTGGCAGCCTTCATATCCCGATGTAGTATTCGGTTGTCGTGCAAATATCGAAGACCTTCCAATAACTGCAACATATAGCATTTGATTTGAGGTTCTGTGAACTTGATCGCAGGGTTCTCGAGGAGGCCCGAAAGATCATGATCCATATATGGGGTGACCATATACATGATTGCGCGCTTCCTCTTATCCGTGCTCTTCTGATGACTCTCTACAGCCATCTCTTCCAGCTTCAGAATATTCGGATGCGACAGCAATTTGAGAAGCTTGATCTCTCTTAAAGCCGTGATTGGAAACCCATCCTTCTCGTTGTGCATCAATATCTTCTTCAAGGCGACTATTGCACCCGTCTTCTTCGACCTGGCTCGATGAACTTCTCCAAATGTACCCTCGCCTAGTTTTCCCAGCACTTCATAATCGGTGATTCGCGAGCAGCCGCGGAAGGTGTTCTGCGGCCGGGTATTCTGAGCAGCGTAGGCTCGGGGAGAGACTCCGTTCGCGTGTGGACTCACTTGTCGTGATGGAGTCGCCATAATCGCAGACGGCGAGGTATTCGATGTCAAGAAATCTGCGTGTTTAGGATAGGCTGTGGACCTTTGTCTCGAGGATGCGGTGTCGTTGAGGGAGGAATGGAGAGAGAGAGAGAGCGCGCCTCGGCGGTTTCGTTGCTGGCTCCCAATCAAAGTCTTGGGCATTGTATTCAAGAACAATAGATAGAAAGCCCTGGCAATAGGATATAAACCGGCTCTGCAATCTATACACCCATTTGCGCAAGACTATTCAATACATTACAACCAGAGACAATACGATACGGTATCTAGCTCACACATCTAGCTTAGCGTCGCGTAAGAAATGCGCTTGCGGAATCACGGCGATTCTTTAATCCGCCCTGATCTTCCAACGTCGTCTCGTCTTCCGGATCACAAGTCAGTTCCTATCCGACGAAAGACCAATTGAACCGCACTTCGAGTCCATCAACTGTGAGTGTATCTGCGGAGCAATCTAATACTGATGCTGACCCAGCATTCGTGCAGCATAATGTCGGGCAAACACCCAATCCATATCCACCCCGTACGACCCCTCTACCGCTTTGCCGCGACCGGATTGGGAGCGAGCATGTGGTTCTTCGTAAGTATCTCCTTGTTCCTGTGAAGATGGACCTCAAAGATTAACCAATTCTATAGTTAATGTATCGCGCGAAGAAAGACGGTACCGACTACCCCCTCTGGCTCTAACGTTACGGACGCCTCTAACGTGAACATAGGACCTGCGTTACTGGGCTGGAAGCATCCTTGGGAACACTGAACGGAGCAAGAGCTGGGCGGATGATATAGGAATCCGAGGGAATGGTAGCCGGCCCATGTCAATTGTAACGGACGATTTGGATGCCCCACCTTGGCCGGTTGTCGTCGGATTCTCTACTGGTACCTGGGACATTGTAAATATTGGAGGGACAGCAGAACTCTGGAAGATATAAAATCGATATTCAGTTTCCCGAAACTCCAGGTCCACAACTTACGCTTTAGGCGTATCGGGCTTTTCGAGAAGATAGTGGGACAAACCACAAGTATCTCCCCCCTGATACGAAAACAGCTCTGCGCATGCCATGTAGAAGATCTGCCACCTACGACATTGTCGCGTCTTTCTCATAGCATGTGTCTTTTGAATGAGGCCAAATTTTTGTTTGCTGGTGACCGTCTTGAAAGCCGATCCCATACGTCATCGGCAATCGAAGGAGATGGGGACGTGAATGGCGAACATCGCAAGCCTTCGCACAATGCTTCCCTGAAACCCACCACCACAACTCAAAGAACATATAGGGAGGGGTGGTTAAATCTACATTGCTATCAGATTGCTATCAGATACCTATAAGCGCGAAATGAAACGGTACCCCCCCCCCCCCCCCCCCTTCGCCATTGATACCACTACCGCCAATGAACAGCACTATGAAATTAGAGGTGTCCTAATCTTGGATCTTAAGGGATTTGACACTTGAAACGCCGTCCGGTTCCTATATGGATTAGGACGTTTGGGAGATGTCCACCGTCGAGTACCTAGTCTGTGGGGTGTTAGCAATACATTTTCCTGAATGACATTGGAAGCTCGTCACCATAGTTCATCATCCAAGGGTTTCGAGGGCTATCCATGTCAGTCCTGGGGAAGAGAAGCTGGAACTACTGTAAGCTACAAGAGTTATTATCAAAGTATATGTTCCAATTGTCTCATGTTTGAGAAGCCAGAATCAAGCGCAAGCACGGGTATCGTGATACTGTGTAAGGTAGGTAATAAATATCATCAACTCCTAGCAATGTAGGTTGGCGTAGAATGCAACAATGGAGTGTATGTCATTGCTAATCCGAACCCTCTATTCTATATTCTGATCTCTCATATCTTCATATCCCATTACATAATATAAATCATTGCAGTGTTCGCATCTGCTCCAGTACAATTTTGTATGCCTTGCGCTCTTTTGGTTTCCCCGTGACCCGAATCTTTAACGCTCCTAAATATTTGGCAAGCCCAGGAAACAGATAATGCTCCGAGATCCAAGCCAATGCGATATACCCAATACCCAGTACTAGTATAAAGGTTCTAAATCCCCAACTCATCTTGGTCAGCTGCATAAATTTTGCCAGCCAATCTGATGGGTCAAACAACATATAAGAGGAGAATAGTAAGGTGACCACAATGGTGACGACGAAAGGTACTGTACACGCAGTCAGCAAGATTCGAAAGACTGATGCGCGAGGGCCCAGAAAACTTACGATTGTGTGACATCGGTCGACGGAACGGACGCCCGACGCTCAGGACGATACCAGAGAGGATGTACTCATAGCAGGATACCAAAAACAAAGTGGTATTCTCGGAATTTTCAATGTTGGATTTTTCTCTATCAAGATGAGGTGGTATGAACCTATGGAATTTGTAAGCAATAGACAAGAATCAAGATTCGTCGGACTGACCAGGGCTGTCTACGAACAGCTTGGAAAGCCACAGCTTGGATCAGGATAGAAATGGCAACTTGACCCAGTAATGGAGTCAAGACCTTTCGTGATACTAGATTTGCTGTTGGGCGCTTTTTAGATAAGACTGGAAAAGGCCCGGTCCATCCCACTAAACTGTGTCAGCGATGGCTCCAAGACAGTTGGGACTGGACTCACTGAAGATGGCAATCGGCAAGATCAATAACAGATCGATGAAGAGAAACTTTAGAACCATCAGCGGTAGAAAATCATGGGAATTGCTATGCATCATCGTACCTGGAAGTCTCCCAAGTTTGACGCGGACGCATACAGAAAGCTGACAGATGTAAACTGAATCGCGGAGTACAAACTCATATACTTGAAGCAACTGAAGCTCGTGACTAGCGCTGCTCGACCTTCCCTGTGTGGCTGTCAGTGAGAGGGCTCTGTCATTGGTAAGGAGAGAAACATTACCTAATAACCTCTGGAACACACGTTATATCAAACACCCGGCTTGTAAACGGAGCAGCAACCGACGCTTCAGCCTCAGAGAGGGATATACCAACATCCGCGGCCTTCAAAGCCCCACAATCATTGGCACCGTCACCACAAAATCCGCAACAGTAGCCAATACTCTGAAGCTTCTCTACTAGTTCGTGTTTCTCATCTGGAGACATTCGAGCAAAGACTTGTCCACAGACAAGCATCTGACACTCGTTAGCAGCAATTCGGGAGAGCGGGGGAGATATATCAACCCTTTGCAACACTTCAGGAGGAGCGAAGTCAACAATCCAACGAAATACTTCTCCGCTCACTGCTAGAGAATAGTTTCGAAGGTTAGAAATGTCATAGGGAAGAGATGCATCTCCCTCAGCGGGCGGAGGGAGGGGCTAATTCCAGTCAGTAAAACAATCAAAACATCTGTTTGCGGATACTGACTGTAAGAGTTCGCTCATCAAGCCTGTAGATATTGTTGTCTATACTTTCCCAAGACAGGCAAGCCTTAGGATCTTGAGAGTCACCTTGAAGACATATCAGCAATAGACAACCTATGACTTATTCAAAAACGCACCTTCGACAAAGCGAGGAACAAAGCAGTGAGCAGTCCTGTCGATAAGGTTGCATTCCCTAGCAACGCTTATTGCAGTCAAGATGTTGTCTCCAGTGCACATGACTTTCCTTATCCCGGCTTTAGAGAGTTCGTCCAGAACACCAGTTGTACTAGGCTTCAACTTATTTTCAAATATAATGAATCCAATGAAGTCTAGCCCCGATTCAGCTTCATCGCGCTTCATCTTCTGGACTTTCACCCAATTAAGTTTGGCAATGTGTTTAGTAGCACAGGCAATAACTCGAAAGCCCCTGTGCGTATAGTAGGCGAGAAGATCTTCATAGTCGCTAGGAACTTTAAGAAGATTAGCATTAGATACCCCAGACTACCAGTATCTAGCATAGCGAATAACTCACAACTCTCGGCTTTGCATATGTCTTTCATGCATTCTGGCGCGCCTTTCACATAAATATCGCAGCCTGGTGACCCAAAGTTGCGCACAATTACGCTTGCCCTCCGAAGCTGGGACACGAATTCGAATGACTTTAACACACCGAGCTCGATTGGGGATCTCTGCATCAAGGGTTGGTTCCAGAAGTTATAAATTTGAAGAATAATCACTTACAGGTGAATTTTGTCCATCTTCATTGTCGTCCAAGTCATATTCCATCCCAGCAGGTGGTCGGGCAATGGACGGCGAGAGACCACCTTGATCCTCGTCCTCGGTATTCCCGGCTCTTTGTTCCCCTTCCTCGAATGTCCAGCCAGTAAAGTCAAACATTTTTAAATCGAGTGGGTCGCCTACAAGCTCGCCGTCAACCATCCGGAGCGAGTGACAGGTAGCCATTGTATAGAGCGCGGCCTTGTGGTGGTCATATTCGACCGTAGGATCTCTTTCATAGGCTGCACCAGGTAGCAAAGACTGGGCATCTGGAAGAATGTCGCTGAATCGATTCGATGGTTTCTGTGCCACTCGAATCCCAAGAACATCAAGGCCATCCTCCGTGAGTGTCCCAGTTTTGTCAAAACAGATGATGTCCAGCTTGCCACCAACATTCACCCTTTGGGGACTAATGCAGAAAATCTGCTTTTTGCGCAGGCGAGAAAGGGCGAAGTTGGTTCCAATTGTCAAGGTTGCTGGCAAAGCTGGTGGCACCACAATCGTAATCAGGTCTAGCGCTCTGATGATTATCAAGTGCCAAGCCAATCTCAGGCGGACGAAATTCACGAATGAGGCAATGAACCCAAGCATCGCAACCCCACCCATAACAGAGATATATCTGAAAGAATCTCTGTAGAATTTGAAACCAGAAGGCTTGGGAAAGAGCATCGATCTGACCAGAGCTCCCTTCGTAGTGTTAAAGCCTGTTCGAACCGTCATAGCAAGAGCAACAGCCTCATCGTCTTTATCGTCTTGTGGACGTCGTGCACGGATAATTTTGGTACCACAGAACAAGAAATGCCTTGCCAATTCGGGCGCAATAGACGAAGCTGCGAGGTTAAGACGATGAAGAGATTCATCACTCGCTGGAACTTTTGAAACGGGAACAGATTCGCCTGCAAGAATGAGAATATACTTGTCACTATCGGTGAGGGGACTTACCCGTGAGCATGCTTTCATTGACAATGCAATCACCGGCTAATAGTATACTATCGCAGGGGAATTGAGTCAAGGCTGGGTCTGTTACTTCATAGACGTCACCTGGAACGAGTTCGCTGGATGGAATGTAACGCCCTATGCTTGTTAGTCCTGAAAGTCAGACCTACGTAGCTAGGTAAGAACCCACAAAATGAGTTGCGAAGAACGCGAACATCGCATTCAAATCTTGATATTTCTCTAAGGCGTCGCATGGTCTTATGGATCATTAGCCAGCAGTTCAGGCCTAATCACCAAGTTGGGGAGGGGCGCACCGAGCGAGTTTCAATAAGGGTTGTAGTAATGCTCACGACAGATATGAGGAAAATACAAGCAGCATAATAATAGTACTCGTCAAGTGACCAGAGTATCAGACTAGCAACCTGGAAGACGTAGAAGGGATGAAAGGCCTATATAGTTAGTTATAAATTCAGGGAACAAGGCACGAAGAGCGGTACCTCGTCGACCAGAAGCTGAGGAATGGTTTTCTGCTTGATATCAATCAAGTTCTTGCCGAAAACAAGCTCTCGGTTCTCTTTCTCGTCACCATCTATCCCAGCACGGATAGATTTGACATCCGTCCAGGCAGGGTCCTTCCAGCTATTACACAGAATGAACCTGTCCTTTAGAGGATTATAGCAAAATCGCATATATCTGTAATCGAGGATTCGAAGTTCGTCAAGGATAGGGTCATCATCCTCATATGAAACGACAAACTTCTTCTCTGAAGAGCCGAAAACCGTGGATACAAAGCGACCGTATTCGTGAGATTCTACATCTTGAATGACGAACTCTCCCCATTGGTTCTATGAAAGTGAGCATAATGCACTACAACAAGTCTCTTTGACACATGGTTTCGACCTCCGCTGGAGTCTGACAGTTCAGGAGTTCCCCAAAATGGAGAATAATAGATACATAAGAAGTAAGTGTAAACTGAAAGAGAGACTGACCTCAATGACAACCCAGCTGCAATGGCCCAAGGGGGATGGTCTTCCAACTATGCGTACTTTCCACCGAGGCAGCCAACGCAGGAGCAGGTAGCCAATCCCCAGTGTGAGTACGCAAATCGTCACGTACAAAGCATACCCAAACGTGCTTGTTTGGAATCCAGCCACAGCAATGGTCAAATCCTCTGTGACTATGTATATCTTCTGACTGGTCCGATGTCCTCGATCGAAGTTGCTTCCATCTGTCCTCGTACTGTCACTCCGGAGGAGACGATCGTGCACTGAAGCTTTCGAGCGAGTGGAGGAGGGCCTCCTAATTGTGGAGAGCCCGCCTGCCTCGAGATCGGCGGAATCGTTTTCCTCATCCTGTATATCCTCCTCCTCGTCCAAGATTGCACTATCGTCCTCCAATAGTGGTAGCACCGCGCCCGCGTCCTCGTCCTCATCCTCCTGGTAGTAAGTGAAGCTGGCAGACGAGTCTGCTCTCCCCCGGCGATGTGCAAACGATGAGACACTTGTAGGGACGCTCTCTGCCATCGGGCCGCCGAAGACCTCCTCATGGGCCATTTCCACATCATCTAGGAAGCTCGAAGTGCTCATATTCGAGTCCCTCCTGTGCATTGGACTGTGTTGCCCGCTTGCACGACCATGATCAGTGCGACTGCGTCGTCGCCCATTGTGGATGGGGACGCCATCGAGTCCGCCCATCGTTGCTAACGGAATAACCACGCCTTGGACGTGTGCCGGTCACTAGGAGACAATGCTCATGGCGAGCCTTCAGCTGACGGAAAGAGTTGGCATCTCCGTCCTGACTTGTGAAGTGCTACATAGTACTTGATAGCGGCAGTCCAGATGTCCTAGTGCGGCTAGACGGATTCGGTAATCGATACAGATTCTGCCAACCGTGGGCGAGGTCAGTAGGTAGGACTTCGCCTCCAGGACTGCAAAGGGTTAAACACGCACTGAGCCTTTTTCTGTCTTGCAATCTGGACCCGGTCACGAAGGTAGACCTGGATCTGCCTGGCCTGCGTAGTTCGTATTCATCCTTCTGTGTTTTTTCCCGCGCAATTCGGTCCGCGCAGAGTCTTCTACCGGGTCGAGATCCCTTGGAGTGACAAGCAAAAAGGGTCCCCAAGAAAATTAGGCGGTGAACCGTGCTAGCCTCGACTCCGTCCCACCAAACTCGTCCTCAACTTCGCCCTCACTCAACTCAACTTCAATAATTCCTTAATCTTTCCGACGACAGCCACGCACGAGGCGTCAGATCCCCATTTGAGATCCCTCTTTAATCTTCTGTCAAGGTCAAGCCCTTCTTTCAAGGCTCCCTCAACATGTCGGAAATCCCAAAGAAACAAAATCTCCAAACCGCTCCGTAAGTCACCCTGGGTACCCACACCGACGAGCACGTCCTTGAAAGAAAAAATGAACTTTTCACGCTGACTTCACGGCCAGAACCCCTCAAAATACTCCTGCCAACAATGCTCCTATCTCCTCCCACGCCCAGCAACCCGGTGTAGGCACCATCAAAGAAGGTCCGTTGGGCCCTTTTGCCCCTCACCGTGATTTATGTGCAACCCGCTAATATCAACCGCAGAGGAGTTCGACCGCGCCGCAGCAGCGTCCATCTTCGCGCAAAACCCGAAGCTTGTCCAGATGATTCAGGGCAAGCTTGGCTCACTTGTTGGCCGGTCGTCCGGTTACGTTGAGTCTCTCCCTGCACCAGTTCGCCGACGTGTTGCCGGCTTGAAGGGAGTGCAGAAGGAACACTCGAAGTTGGAGGCCCAGTTTCAGGAGGAGGTCTTGGAATTGGAGAAGAAATACTTTGCCAAGTTCACCCCATTATACCAAAAGCGAGCCCAGATCGTCAACGGTGCCGCGGAGCCTACTGCCGAGGAGATCAAGGCTGGCGAAGAGGATGAGGAGCAGCAAGATGCGACAGAATCCGCCGAGAAGGAGGAGGCAACTTCTGATGTCAAGGGCATTCCAGAATTCTGGCTGTCCGCGATGAAGAACCAAATCTCCCTCGCTGAGATGATCACCGATAGAGATGAGGCAGCCCTCAAAGACCTCGTCGACATCCAAATGGAGTACCTCGACAAGCCCGGTTTCCGTTTGATCTTCCACTTTGCCGAAAATGAATTCTTCACCAACAAGACCATCAGCAAGACATATTTCTACCAAAATGAGAGCGGCTATGGCGGAGACTTCATCTACGATCACGCTGAAGGCGAGAAGATTGACTGGAAGGAAGGCAAAGACTTGACTGTGCGAGTTGAGAGCAAGAAGCAGCGGAACAAGAGTAAGTCATGTTGCGGCATCTACTGAGCCCTGGCTAATACATGTGAAGACACCAAGCAAACCAGAGTTGTCAAGAAGACCGTGCCAACAGAGTCCTTCTTCAACTTCTTCAACCCTCCTAAGGTGCCAACCGATGAGGATGATGACGATGCTGCGTCCGACATTGAGGAACGCCTTGAGCTTGACTACCAATTGGGAGAAGATATCAAGGAGAAGCTCATTCCCCGCGCTATTGACTGGTTTACTGGCGAGGCTCTCCAGTTCGAGGAGATTGAGGACGACATGGAGGAAGGCGACTTCGAGGATGAGGACGATGAGGAAGACGATGACCTGAGTGAAGACCATGACGATGAGGAAGAATCAGACGATGATGTAAGTCGCTCCTCAACTTTTATTCAAGACCTTAGCTGATGTGAGAAGGACGATGCTGCGAAACCAAAGCAGGAGGCTGCTGAGTGCAAGCAGAGTTAAACCTTCCGAGTTGAATCCGGCCTCTGAACCGCCCGACCTCTCCCCTTAGCCCAAAACTCAAACCCCGCCTATCACTCTTTTGGCCTCTCGATGGCCCTCTCAGCCAAGATTGCCCCCCGCATTTGACACACCAAATGCTTGGCGTAGATTCTTGGGGAGGGACCTCTCTAATTGCATAGGTGTTTTTACATGGCACGATGGAACTACTTCGTCGTTGCCTCTAGACTAGTCTAATCAGCTTCCGAAGCTTGCTCTGATTTTTTTTGTTGGTTGTACTGCATCTATCTCTTCATGCATTTTCGATTAATGCAAATGCAAATATTGCAAGGGCGCACTCCGTAGAAAACATATAAGAAAAGTTCACCGAATTCAGCCAAGTCAGCAAACGTGATATGATGATGGCCTGCTGTCGACCAATTGCCTGCGTGAACGTTTGAACGTTTGATCGGGCGGTAAGGCTGACAGGTGGCTAAGTAAGAAATCCCTGTAAGAAATTTTCAGAGGCCGAGCCTCGCGGGGCAAAATGACGCGAGGGATCAACCAAGGGAGGGAAAAGCAGATCTGACTCACGGTTCGCGCACATTTTGTGTATTGTCAACGTCCTCTTCTCCTTCATTATCCTCCTCTTCAAAACAACCAATCGGCCTCATAGTACACGGAGCAAGCATGGCGGAAGCACAAGATATCCCAACCAGACTTGCGAAACCGGTCTCCCACAGCGTATCGACTTCGCCCAGTGCGGCATTCCATTCCCCCTCGAGCAGCTTTGGCGGGGCAAACCTGGCAAGAAGTGCTACTTTGTCCAACCAGAGAGAGCTGAAGCCCTTTGACACGACGGATATCAAGATTCTGCTACTCGAAAATGTCAACCAGAGTGGTCGCGACATCCTATCTGGCCAAGGCTATCAAGTGGAAGCTTTGAAGACCTCTCTGCCAGAGGATGAATTGATTGAGAAGATTCGGTGGGACAGATTTACTCTACTCGGAGATCTCTAGCTAATTGGCCTCTCATAGCAATGTCCACGTTATCGGGATCAGATCAAAGACCAAGCTCAGTGAGAAGGTCCTCCGCGAGGCCAAGAACTTGATCGTAATCGGGTGTTTCTGTATCGGAACCAACCAGGTTGATCTCGAATATGCAGCAAAACATGGAATTGCTGTCTTCAACTCGCCATTCGCAAACTCCCGAAGTGTCGCAGAGCTTGTCATCGCAGAGATCATTATGCTTGCCCGCCAACTGGGCGACCGCTCAATGGAATTGCATAATGGAACCTGGAACAAAGTCAGCGCGAAATGCTGGGAGATTCGAGGCAAAACTCTCGGTTTGTTATTGCATCCTTGCTATGAGGTCTGCTGAGGCTGATATTCGGCTCAAGGTATCATCGGCTACGGTCATATCGGTTCACAATTGTCTGTCCTCGCAGAGGCAATGGGCATGTCAGTAATCTACTACGATGTTGTCAACCTGATGGCTATGGGAACAGCGAAGCAGGTCCCTACTCTTGAAGCACTACTTAGCAACTCGGACTTCGTAACATGTCATGTCCCTGAGCTTCCCGAAACGAAGAACATGATCGGGCGAGTTCAATTTGAACAAATGAAGGAAGGAAGCTATCTGATCAATGCCAGTCGAGGCAGTGTGATCGACATCCCCGCTCTTATCAATGCTTCCCGTAGCGGTAAGATTGCTGGGGCGGCCTTGGATGTCTACCCAAGTGAACCGGCTGGTAACGGTGACTACTTCACGAATAGTCTGAATCCATGGGCAGAGGATCTCCGCAGCCTCAAGAATGTCATCCTCTCACCCCACATTGGTGGTAGCACAGAAGAGGCCCAGCGTGCTATTGGTGTCGAAGGCAAGTTTTCTGCAATTAATGGTATCTAATTATGCTGACCATTGATCAGTCGGTGAGGCCTTGGTCCGATACGTCAACTCTGGCGTGACTCTTGGTGCTGTGAACCTACCAGAAGTTAACCTTCGTTCTTTGACACTGGATGAGCGTGACCATGCTAGGGTAAGGCATTAGTTCCTCTTCTCCAAGGTCTTAAAAACGCGACTGACAATAGCAGGTCATCTACATCCATCGCAACGTTCCCGGTGTGCTCAGAAGAGGTAACAAAGTCTCATCAATGCTCTATTAGCAATGCTAACTGCGAACTAGTCAATGAGATCCTGGGCAACCACAATGTTGACAAGCAAATCACTGATAACAAAGGAGATGTAAGAATCATCACGTTCCAGCCAACCGGCCTTGACCACTCAGCTGACCATTCACAGGTGGCCTACCTAATGGCTGATATCAGCAACGTGCAGAGGACAGAAGTCAAGGAGATTTTTGATAGCCTGGAAGCATTGAGCTGTAAGTTTCACGAAGCTTTGAGCAGGCGCTCTCTTTCTTTACGATCTATTCTATTCTCTTATTTCGATGGGTTTCCAGAGCCTTGGCTAATATGAGCAGCACGTATCTTGACCCGTGTACTCTATTAAATAGAGCGGAATTGAGGGGGGGGAAATGTTTTGCATTCAACAGGAGCCTAAGGCGTCATTCGGATTGCTCGGTTTTTTTCAACACCATAGAGCATAGAGAGAACGAAGGGAAGGGCATTTCTGGAGGCGGTCAATAGAAAGAAACTCATCTCTTGGATAAGCATGCGCAGGTAGCTGGTATCTACGGTGGAGGTACGCGCCGTTTCGCATCTGGTACCTGCGTAGAGAAAAGAAATCAAACAAGGTACCAAAAAGAAAAAAAGAGGAAAACACTGTAGCAAAACTGAGTCCGTGACTATGCCGGGATTCGTCCTGCCGTGCCGTGCCCTGAGGAGGCTGGGAGAACAGCATTGGGTGGGAGGCGGTGAAGAAAAGGAACAAGCAGGAGGCCTTGTCACGCACAAACATGAGGCCGCGGTAGAAGACAACCGCGCGTGCGTGCTATTACTATGGGCCATAGCACACCAGAAAGTGAACACCGCAGTGCCCCTGAGGAGGGGCGATCGTAGTAAAAGGACATGATGAGACTCGGACACCGCCAGGTAAGGAGAAGAATAAGAGCTGTTCATGACCCCGTAGATGGGTCTGTATCGTCCTATCCTATCCTATCTTACTGTATCCCGTGTGCAGTCAAGGAAACGCGGAACACGCCAACTGGAAACACCCGCGCGGGATTTTTATTTTACCTAAGCATCCACCCCTGTGTCGACCGACTCCGTAATCCACTACCACAGTGCCTACTAGCTACTTGCATCGAAGCAAGCCCCTAGGTACGCGACATCTTCAAAGCTTCAAGCAGCATCATCCCAACTGCTTTCACCATCTTTCTACTTGATCTTTCTCCCAAGTACTGACCCGGCACTCTCCCTTCTCCTCCTCCTCTTCTCTCACTAGTCACTTGGGATGTGTAGCTGATGACCTGGCAAGATAGCGAGCTTCGTGTAGTAGCAGCATACCCCCTTTGACACTTGTCCTTCACTACAGCCTCTGCACCTCCCCCTCGTTCATCCCAGTCTTGTTCATGCAGGCTGGATCTGCTACCTCTCTCGCTTCCCGCTTTGCTTGTTGAAGGATTGACGGACGTTGAGAACGGGGTAGGACTGGACGTGTCTGTCCACCGAGATCCCTTCGATGGCGCACAACTACGATGTCGGCACGAAGGCATGGCAGCCTGATGCAAAGGAGGGATGGGTGGCATCAGAAGTTATCTCCAAGACTGCCGATGGGGACAAGTTGACCCTGGTTTTCAGCCTTGCAAATGGCGAGGTGCGTCTGGTGCAGCTCTAACGGCATCACTTTTCTCCCCGGAATGTTCTATTGGTACTGACCCTCCATCTCTACTACTAGACCAAGACGATCGAAACGACCGCAGAGGCTCTTGCCATTGACAACAACCCGGATCTTCCACCCTTGATGAATCCGACAATGCTCGAAGCTAGTGACGACTTGACGAATTTATCACATCTGAACGAGCCGGCCGGTAGGGTATCTGCGAAGCATTTGTAGACCTCTACTAATCGACCTGCATAGTTCTCCAAGCCATCCGGTTACGGTATTCACAGAAGGAGATATATACATATAGTGGTATTGTCCTGATAGCCACGAATCCCTTCGCTCGAGTCGATTCTTTATATGTCCCTGGTATGGTACAAGTGTATGCAGGGAAGCATAGGGCAACACAAGCCCCGCATCTATTTGCAATTGCTGAGGAGGCCTTTGCGTAAGTGGCATATACCAAGCCCAAGGAAAGCTTGCTGACAAGCGTAGCGATATGTTACGGAGCGGAAAGAACCAAACGATCGTTGTATCAGGAGAATCCGGAGCTGGGAAGACAGTCAGCGCGAAGTACATCATGAGATACTTTGCGACAAGAGAATCTCCAGACCAGCCCGGGTCAAAGATGAAAAGAGGGACAGAAACAATGAGTGAAACGGAAGAGCAAATCCTTGCTACGAACCCCATCATGGAAGCATTTGGTAATGCAAAGACGACCCGAAACGATAACTCATCTCGTTTTGGAAAGTATATCGAGATCATGTTCGACGACAAGACAAGCATCATTGGGGCTAAGATCCGCACATATCTGCTGGAACGTTCAAGACTTGTCTTCCAGCCGCTCAAGGAGCGCAACTATCATGTCTTCTACCAGTTGGTTGCAGGTGCCTCGGAGAGTGAGCGACAAGAGCTGCAGCTGTTACCCGCGGACCAATTCGACTATCTGAATCAAGGGAGCTCCCCAACCATCGATGGTGTGGATGACAAGGCGGAATTCGAAGCTTTGAAGAAGTCCTTGACAACTATTGGTGTGGACAATAGTAAGCAAGCCGAGATATTCAAGCTGCTTGCCGCTTTACTTCATCTTGGAAATGTCAAAATCACAGCCTCGAGAACGGATTCCGTTTTATCACCGACAGAACCCTCCCTGGAAAAAGCTGCGGCAATACTAGGTGTTGACCCGGTAGAATTTGCAAAATGGATTGTCAAGAAACAGTTGATCACCAGAGGGGAAAAGATCACTTCAAATTTGACCCAGCAGCAAGCAATTGTCGTGCGAGACTCCGTCGCGAAATTCATCTACTCGAGCCTCTTTGATTGGTTGGTCGAGAGCATCAATCATGCACTTGCCACAGACGAAGTCCTCAGCCGTGTGAAATCCTTCATTGGGGTCCTGGATATCTACGGATTTGAGCACTTTGCTAAAAACTCCTTCGAACAATTTTGCATTAACTATGCCAATGAAAAACTCCAACAGGAGTTTAATGCGCACGTCTTTAAACTAGAGCAGGAGGAATATCTCAAAGAGCAGATCGACTGGACATTCATCGACTTCTCAGATAACCAGCCTTGTATAGATCTGATAGAAGGGAAGCTCGGTATATTGTCTTTGCTGGATGAAGAATCGAGGCTGCCCATGGGTTCTGATGAGCAATTCGTCACGAAGTTACATCACAACTACGCCGCCGACAAGAATAAGTTTTACAAGAAGCCGCGCTTTGGCAAGTCGGCTTTTACAGTTTGTCATTACGCCATTGACGTTACCTACGAATCTGATGGATTTATCGACAAGAACCGTGACACGGTTCCCGACGAGCACATGGCGGTTTTGAGAGCTTCGACGAACAAGTTCTTAGGACAAGTCCTGGACGCTGCGTCCGCTGTTAGAGAGAAGGACAGTGCATCCGCTTCGTCGGCTTCGGTGAAGCCTGCCGCCGGCCGTCGAATCGGCGTTGCTGTGAACCGCAAACCTACCCTTGGCGGCATCTTCAAGTCTTCTCTTATTGAACTCATGAACACCATTAACAACACAGACGTCCATTACATTAGATGCATCAAGCCCAACGAAGGCAAGGAAGCTTGGGTATTTGAAGGCCCTATGGTCCTGAGCCAGCTGCGGGCTTGTGGTGTGCTTGAGACGGTGAGAATCAGTTGTGCTGGATACCCAACAAGATGGACATATGAGGAATTTGCACTGCGATACTACATGCTGGTACCTTCGTCGACATGGACTTCCGAAATTCGGGCTATGGCGAACCAGATACTCACAAGGGCCCTTGGAACCAGTACCGGTCAGGGTCTTGACAAGTACCAACTCGGACTGACCAAGATCTTCTTCCGTGCTGGTATGTTGGCATTCTTGGAGAATCTTCGAACAAATCGCCTCAATGACTGCGCGATAATGATCCAGAAGAACCTAAAAGCCAAGTATTACCGGCGCAAGTACCTCGAGGCACGAAACTCCATATTAGTCTTCCAATCCTTGATAAGGGGTCACCTGTCTAGAAAGTTTGCTCAAGAGACCCGGAAAGTCAAAGCTGCAACCACAATCCAAAGAGTATGGCGTGGCCAGAAGCAGCGCAAGAGCTATAATGCCATCCGCAACAACGTTATACAAGCCCAAGCTGCGGCTAAAGGTTTCCTGCGCAGACGGCAGATCTTAGACACCCGTCTTGGAAACGCTGCAGTAATAATCCAGCGAGCATGGCGCTCAAGACGACAGATGCGGAGTTGGAGACAGTATAGGAGAAAGGTTGTCATCATCCAGAGCTTGTGGAGAGGCAAGCGTGCCCGCCGCGGATACAAAAAGGTTCGGGAGGAAGCACGTGATCTCAAACAAATCTCCTACAAGTTGGAGAACAAGGTGGTCGAGCTCACCCAATCTCTTGGTACGATAAAGAGAGAAAACAAGACTCTGGTCAGTCAAGTGGAGAACTACGAGAACCAGATCAAATCGTGGAAGAATAGACATAACGCATTGGAAACTCGGTCTAAGGAGCTGCAGAGTGAGGCAAACCAGGCCGGTATCACTGCAGCGCGTCTCTCAGCAATGGAGGACGAAATGAAGAAACTGCAGCAGAACTTTGAAGAAGCAGCGGCCAATATCAAGCGTATGCAAGAAGAGGAGAAAGAGCTACGGGAGTCCCTAAGAATATCCAAACTTGAGCTCGAGAACACCCAGCGGGCTAGTGTTGTCCACGAGTCGGAGAAGATGACTCTCAAGCAGCAGCTTGCGGAATTGCAAGATCAGCTTGAGCTGGCCAAGCGAGTTGCACCTGCTATGCCGACTAATGGCGAGCTGACGAATGGAGCTGCTGCCCAGCCGCCATCGAATGGCCTGATCAATTTGGTCTCCTCAAAGAAGCCAAAAAGGCGCAGTGCCGGGATTGAGGCCCGCGATCTTGATCGATTCAGTGGGGCTTATAACCCTCGCCCTGTCTCCATGGCTGTTACTTCGAGTACTCTCCATCGCCAAAACCTTTCGGGCTCGCCCTTGATGCCGGGTGTCGATAATATCGAATTTGAGCTTGAGAATCTTCTTGCCGATGAGGACGGTCTGAATGATGAGGTTACCATGGGTTTGATTCGCAACCTTAAGATCCCAATTCCAACGACAACCCCACCGCCAACCGATAAAGAAGTTCTCTTCCCATCATATCTGATCAACCTGGTCACCTCGGAAATGTGGAACAATGGGTTTGTGAAGGAATCGGAGAGATTCCTAGCCAACGTCATGCAATCAATTCAACAGGAAGTCATGCAGCATGATGGTGATGAGGCCGTCAACCCAGGCGCTTTCTGGTTGTCTAATGTGCACGAAATGCTCTCCTTTGTGTTCCTTGCCGAAGACTGGTATGAGGCACAAAAGACTGATAACTACGAATACGATCGTCTTCTCGAGATTGTCAAACATGATCTTGAGAGCCTGGAGTTCAACATCTATCACACCTGGATGAAGGTTCTCAAGAGAAAACTCCACAAGATGATTATCCCTGCCATTATCGAGTCTCAATCCCTGCCTGGTTTCGTCACGAACGAGAGCAACCGTTTCCTGGGCAAATTACTTCAGTCCAACTCTGCACCAGCTTACAGCATGGACAATTTGTTGAGTCTCCTCAACAGTGTCTTCAAGGCAATGAAAGCCTACTACCTTGAGGATTCGATCATCACCCAGACGGTGACTGAGCTGCTGAGATTGGTTGGTGTTACTGCTTTCAACGATCTTCTGATGCGAAGGAACTTCCTCTCCTGGAAACGTGGACTTCAAATCAACTACAACATCACCCGTATCGAGGAGTGGTGCAAGAGCCACGATATGCCAGAAGGGACCCTTCAGCTTGAACATCTAATGGTGAGTGATTTCAGTGACTTGGTATCAAATAACACACTGACACTATAACAGCAAGCAACCAAGCTACTGCAGCTGAAGAAGGCAACACTGAATGATATTGAGATAATCCAAGATATCTGCTGGATGTAAGTACCTACCACGTCACTCTATATGGGATGTTCTGACAATATGAAGGCTGTCTCCGAACCAAATCCAGAAGCTGTTGAACCAGTATCTTGTTGCCGATTATGAGCAGCCGATCAACGGCGAAATTATGAAAGCCGTCGCTTCTCGAGTCACCGAGAAGAGCGATGTCCTCCTTCTTGCCGCTGTGGACATGGATGATAGCGGACCTTATGAGATCGCCGAGCCCCGTGTAATCACGGCCCTTGAAACTTATACCCCATCTTGTAAGTCATTTCATCTAGTTGTGCAATGCAGTCTTGGCCGGCGGCTGATTGTTACAGGGCTTCAAACCCCCCGCTTAAAACGACTCGCGGAGATTGTATCAGCGCAGGCTATAGCGCAGCAAGAGAAGCTTGAATATCCGCAAGACGATTCGAACGACCTTACCGATAGCGAGCTGAATGGCGCATGAGCTACGATTCTGATATAATCTGGCGGGCCTTATCCAGAAAGCACATATGTGCTCATGCCACTTCACTTCTCTTGTACTATTTCTCCACGAGCTGTTACCCAAGATCTTCTGCCATTGGCCCTCGCGGCCTTTTGTATAGGGCAGGATTATGTTAGTCCCACCATTTTAACTGTTATTGTATGTTGTGTGATTTGTTGGAATGGTTGCCCAATAGGACATTTGGTGCATCTTGTAGACATTTGCAATGGGCGTTGAAGCTTTTAAGGATATCGGTAAAGAACGAGCATTTTTCACTTCGTTCGGAGGCGAGGAACTCAGGAGCGTGGATCAGACAAAACAGACGCCAAGACCCTGACGACCTAATGAATCAGAATTTCTGCTGTTAAAGCTACGCTGCACCGTGAGCATAAAACTTAAGTGAAGTAAAAAAGGTACTTTGTCTATCTACCTGCCTTGCACCTACAAAGAAACGGTCAGGGTCACGTGGATTCTGACCGCCTTGTTGCTCCTTATCGGCAAGCCTTGGCAGACTCGGCAGAATTTGAAAAGAAAAAAAATGTATGTGAAGTAGAAATACATCTGCGAACGTTCCTCAAAATACAGAGACATCATGAGAACTCAACCAAACATCATCGTGACTGGCACCCCAGGGGTAGGCAAGACCACCCACTGCGAGACTCTTGCGCAAAATACCGGACTGAAACACCTCTCTATAAACGATATCGTGAAGGAGCGGGGCTGCCACGATGGATACGATGAGGAATTCAAGAGCTGGATTGTAGACGAAGACAAGGTTCAATATGAAATCCATAAATGTGGAGGCAGGGACTAATTGCGCAACAAAAGTTACTTGACTCCATCGAAGACGAAGTGAAGCAGGGCGGATACATAATAGACTGGCACGCGTGCGACTTGTTCCCGAAGAGCTGGATCGACCTGGTGGTTGTTCTGCGAGTGGATTCAACGCTTCTATATGACCGACTGAAGGCCAGGTGGGTGTAGCATGTGAGATATTGCGGGCAGGGGCCTTTACTGACGACGGCATAGAGATTACCCCGAAGTCAAGCTCCAGGAGAATCTTGATTCTGAAATCATGGAGGTGCTGCTCCAAGAAGCCAGGGATTCCTACGATGAAGAGATAGTTGTCGAACTGACGAGCAATACTTCGGATGATATGGAGAGCAACATAGAGCGGATTGAGACTTGGATCGCGCATTGGAAGGAGAACAACGCGGGGAATGCTTGATAGGAGGTCTAATTGCTGCTCTATGGTATATCTACGATTCTTCCAGCCACTTCTTGAGCTTCTCCAAAGCCTTGAAACGATGCGAGATCTTGTTCTTCTCGGCCTTATCCATCTCGGCGTACCTGTTGCAGCCAGTCAGCCTTTACCCATCTCAAAAGGGGTGGTGTGCATGGCGTACGTCTTGCCCTCGTACTCGAATATTGGATCCCAGCCTAGGTTATGGAGAATGAGCACTGCTGGAAAGATAAATCGCACCATCATGTATGTATAACGACTTACCAAAGTTTGTGGGGCCTCTTGCGGGGACTATCTTGCCCTGGTTCTGGTCAGATGGAGGGGTGCGAGGGGGAAAGGGAGGATGGCTTGCATCTGTGCGGCCTTGGAAAATGATGGGCTCGTGACCGGGACCTTCAGAATATGCAAATGTACATACTGCTTGGGCAGACTTGTCGGGGTAGGCAGCGAGGAGATTGTTAAGCCCTTCGTGACCAAGTTCTTGTAGGAACCACTTGCTGTAAGAAATATTAAATTCGAGCCCATATTCCAAGTTGCCAGGAAGCGAACATACATGTAAGGACCAGGAAGCTCTTTCAGCGCATTGAAGCATAAGCACGTATCTTCGACGAGGACTGGACCCTGGACCTGTAAGGAATCAGCTAGATGTTTCGCAAGATTGCCCAAGGAGGAAGCGCACAGCTTCAGCAGCTCTGCGGCATTTGTCTGCAGAGATCTGCTCGATTGTGCCTTGGATCTCAACCAGATCTAAAGCCTGGCTCTGCAGGTCAACGGTGTCGCCCAGGATGGCCTTCACCTCCGTGAGCTTGTTCTTGTTTCCGGTAATGAAGTTGAGTTGCTTGGGAGCCATGTTGGTGGTGGGCTGGTTGATCTGGTGCGATTGCAGGCTGGTCAGTAGGTATATCAGATCTCTTATATCGCTTTTTTCACTTGAAATTTCTAGTGATGCCTTACTACCGAATCACAAACCTCTCTTGCTTCGCGACCTCTTGCTTTACAAATCCTGTTTCAAGATGAAAAATACACAACGTGCCTTGGATGCTTGCTGTTTTAGTCTTGATACTGAATCTTGAAAGATACAATTCTCATTAGGTAATATTCGTGTCTGTAGGATATAACATACGGAGTACGGAGTAACAGGGCGCGTAACATCTGGGAACACGTTGTCTTATATATTCGTACATTTACTTATTAAGTACTGTGCCTTGCCTCACTCATAGTGCTATCTGCCTGCCTTGAAACATAGAGCATCTGTTGGCCTGTCGTTGTTGTAGTCGTCGTTCCCTCAGGTCGTGCTGAAGTGTAGAACATAAGCGAATCAACGACTACCTATTTAAACTTCACTTGAGACAGAGAGAGTTACCCCTTTACATGATAAAATCTAACATCTCCCCCGTCCTCCATGCAATAATCGTCGTGACCATATCTTTCCTCCCTTCACCCGACCATGGTGGGAAAGTTTCCACTGTGTCTTCAATAACCAGATCCTGTTTTCTTGAACCTGGCTTTGAGCCATACGGTCCATACCTCAATGGCCATGGAGGATGACTTCTACGCACCCCTATCCAATGTCACTTCGGAAGCCCAAGACTCAGCATTGATTTCCAACCTGTGGAAGCTTATCCTTTCAGAGCCTTTGAGCATAGGTGCGACGGTGCTTCTAGCTCTACTTCTCATCATCTTTGCGACACGGCTCCTTAGCGAACGCCCTTCAAAGAAGTACAATGATCGAGATGCAAGGACCGTGTGGATGATGCCATATTGGGTACCCATCATTGGACATGCATTCCAATTGTAAGTGACACATAGCAGTTGCTGTTAGCATTGCTAAGAACCACCAGCATTTATGATCCGGTCAAATTGATGAGAGAGGGGAGGTCTGCAAGCTCAAACTTAAATATTTGGATCGAGTTAACCCCATTCCAGAGATCGAAGTGCCCATGGAATTTTTGCGGTGAACCTAGGCACGACTACTCATAATATCGGTGAGTCTGTCTCCATTTCCCCCGTTTCCTGATTTGCTTGAAGAATCAACCATTTTTACTCACACCTAATAAAGTATCCGACCCAGCGCTGGTTAAGTCGTACGTTGAACTGGCAAAATGTATTGGCAAATGCTGAATCACTTTTAGAGTCATGCAGCAAAAGGAGTCCGCAGTCCAATTTCAACCCATTGCCTGGGCTACAGTACAGAGGGTACGGATTCGATAACTTGTCTGGGGTCTGATTATGACGTTAACTGGAATCAGTTCTTTGGAGTTCCAAAGCGCAGTAAAGCCAAGTACTCTCTCATATGGGATGTAAGTAGCTTTTAATTGAGGCAAGGGTTTATTTAACCGCCAATAGGAATTCAACTCTTCATTAGGATATCTCATGAAAGAGCCACATCTGAGCAATTTACTCAGATCCACGATACGCAATCTTGAGGAAAACATCCCTAAGATGATCTCTTTCACGGATAGCGATATTGACCTGCAACCTTGGGAGCGTTGGGCAGCAGCATCCTGGATTTCGGATTCAGAGACTGAAATCAATCTCATGATCTTGATGCGAGATATGCTGGGCACTGCTTCTGTTCCAGCACTTTTTGGGCGGGCGTTGCTGGATAAATATCCAAATATCTTACATGATATCTATGATATGGATGCTGGCATGATGTATCTTCTGATGGGTCTCCCACCATGGACTCCTTGGCCCCCTGTGATCAAAGCTCATCGAGCCAGACAGAGGGCATGGGAGGGTCTAGATGCTCTCCAAGTGGCTTTAGATGCGATGGTGGACGGCAAGTATGTCGACCCCACGTGGGGTGACTTGGACGATGTGAGCGAGTTCATCAGGAAGAGACATACACTGTACAAAGGTAGGAATAACCATTCAAGCTGCTGCTTGGCCTAACACTGATGCACTACGTCTCTAGAAAATGGTTTCGGGATTACAGAAAGGGGGGATATTTCGGTAAGTAAAGCTGTTCTGAGCCTCAGCTTCTCTAGCTAAGTGTGTATAGTTACTATGGGCTGTCGTTGTCAACGCCAACCTGGTAGTATATTGGCAACTTCTGCATATTCTTGCCAACCCTGGACTGGTGGAGCGCCTCCGCGCAGAAGTTGCTCCATATGCGCAAGTGTCCAAACCGGCATCTATCGGCAACTTTTCCGAAGCCCCTAAACTTACCATCTCGCATGAGGGTCTTTCTACGAAGTGCCCCTTGCTGAAAGCAACGTACTTCGAAGCCATGAGACTAAGCTCCCAACCTTGGTCTATTCGGCAAATCGCCAGAGACGTTGTCATCTCTGGGGATAAACGCGCCACGGATTCAGCTTCGTTCGCGCTACATAAGGGGGAATACATAACAGTGCCACATGATCTACATATGAAAGATCCAAAGTACTTCAAGGATCCCGAAAAGTTCATCCCGGAGCGATTCCTCGTGGAAAAGGAAGACGGCACGGTCTCTGCTGAGATAGGAACGGTAAGACCGTATGGGGGAGGTCCATCGATGTGCAAGGGGAGGATCTTCGCCGAGAGGGAATGCCTATCGCTCGTCGCTGGCATCTTGGTGTTTTGGGACATTGAACCAGCTAACAAGAAGGCTGGCTGGGTGATCCCGAAGCAGAAGAAAACCAGTGCGGTTTCTCTGCCGGTGCATGAGACGAGGGTGAGGATCAAGCGGAGGAAGTTCGATTGGGAAAGTTAGACAACCTGTCGAAGTGTAGAATATTTTGATTTAATGGACTAGAGCTTGTTGGGTACTGCATTTTCCAATCCAGTCAGTTATTCTTGTAGGCTTACTCCTTCCTGCTTTAATCCAAGCTTGAAGTGACAGGCAAACCTAGGAAGTATATCGCCAGTTACTAGGACCCGTTGACTGATTGGGAATATATCCAGGAGCAGAAAATTAACCTTAATCACAGACTTGAAATAATATTGATAGATTAATTGATTTATAAATTCAAGGGTTGACAAGTTTAACCAGGCTTGTTCCTTTGACTTGACTTTTTGTTTATTTGCTATTGAATCGGGGGACTATGAGAGAGAGCCGGGGAGGGGTTTTGCACTGGGAGGGTGATAGTTGTGAGTTGTGGCTTTCTTTTTGTTGTTTTTGGTTGGGTTGGGTTGGGTTGGATTTGTTTTTTTGGGGGGGGTGTTGGGGGGAGGGGGGGGAAGGGGGGGACCATTCAACAATAATTCTTATACAAAATCAAGCAAAACACATTCAATACAGGCAAATTCGAAGAATACGAGTGGGATGAGCTTTGAATTCTTCTAGTATATTTTTTCCCCAACTCCGGCATGCAGCCATCGATCCCACGTCATCCGATCCGGTAGAAAAGAGCAAGCAAACTGATAGCAGCAATGCACAGTGAGTATCGTCTGATCATGGGGCTTTGCGTCGTTTATCATGTCCCCATCTGCAAATGGTTGGTAGGTAGGGGCTTGGGGTAATAACCCTTGTTATTTCTTCCATCTGGCTCAATCGTCTCCAGTTGGTTTGTACATGATGGTTGTGACGTACTGTATCTTTGAGTTAGAAAGGATTCCGAGTGTGTGGAGGGGTTGGCTGCTTACCTTTCGCTTGTATCTGGTTGTAGCGGAGACGGCGAGGACATTGTTCTTGATGCTGCTTGTTGCTAAGTGGTTGAGCACCGTATGGTTAGGCATGGTCAGAACGCTGTTATCATCCTTCATGGGCGTAGCGGCGTTCAAGATCGGCTTGCCCAAGAATCCAGGTAGACTCGGGGGTGCCGGTAGCTTCTCAATTGCTGCGGCGGCATATTGATATTCAGGGGAGTCCTCAGGCTTGTCCAGGTCGACGAGATACTGTGGGACCTGGGAGGTGTAACGATTCTGCGGTAACACAGGCTTTGTCTTTGGGGGAGGTTTTGCTGCTTTGGACTTCTCGGTTGTTTTGGTTTCAGTTGGAGGTTCAGTCAGCGTCTTGCTCTCCTCGGTTGCGACGGGGGTACCAGTTGCTTCGGCCGTGACGGGAGTGTCGCGAGGCAAATCATCAGCACTGACTTCGATGTAGTTGACGAGATTGTTGCCAAAATCCACAGTGGTTGGCAAGTCTGGGGAACATTGCATGATTGAGTCTACGATAAATCGAATATGATGAGTCCCAGGCCGGACGTGGATAACGGCCCTCAAGAGACCCGGATGACCCTCGCTGTAGGATCAATGTCAGCACTGTGTACTGGCTCCTGGAACACGAGGCAATGTACTTACACTGGATGCAACCTGTGCTTCCTATTCCATTGGAAGATGGTCCCAGTAACGTAGACCTTGTCTCCACCCTTCCGCCATTCGAAGACTGTAGGAACCGTAGCCTTTGTTTTATCGACGTGAAGCTCTTCTGCATCTTCCTCGTCTATTGTGGTATTGCTCAGAGCAGACGAGCGGCGTGGGAGAGAGTCGCTATCAAGGACCTCTGAATCTATTACAGGAGCATTGGCGTCTGCAGGGGCGATGATAGGGGAGCCCGGTGTGTGAACTTCCTCTTCGATGGGAAGGGGGAGTCTGGGAGGCCGCGTGATATGATACGACATGTCTTGTGTAGCAGGAGGCCCCGATGGCTCGATCGACCGTGAGTGCGATCTTGAACCTACGGCTTCGTTGTTTGATGATGGAGGGATAGGGACATTGACTGGCTTGCTTGGCCGATCTCGATGTGGGATTTGCGCTTCTGGCTTGGTCTGTAGGGTCCTGGCTGTTGGTGAATAACTGCCCTGAGAATAGCTGCCCTGAGATGAGGGGCCGCTGAGGCTTTGACTCTGACTTGGTGGATGACTGAGGTGTGCGGTAGGAGATGGTTGGGTTCGTATGCGCTGGGCAGCGGTGGTTCCGCGAGCTTGGGCCAAAGAAGCTTCAGCGGCAGCTCCTGTCCTCTGGGACTGAATCAAATTCCTTGGGTGATCCCTCCGAGTAGATGGTGCTCTCGCGGGGCCATGGCTTGCGTTGGAGGGTGAGGGTGAGGGCGAGGAGGAAGCCGAGCTGGGCTGCTTGGTGGTTGTGGAGGGTTGGTTTCCCATGCTTGCGGCTGGAAAGTGAAGACAAAAATAGCGGTGTGGTTCAGCAGGGTGGAAAATACGAAGATGGAGATGGAGATGGAGACGTCAGACGCTGGACCATCCTGCGGCCTTCTTTTGCTGCGCGCCGAAGGGGAGGGGGAGGAGGGGGGCAGGCAGGCAGGTAACGGGTAATGGGCAGGGCTATTGTACAACAATTATAGCATATAAGAGGACATAACGTTGCGAGACAGGGAGCGGAGGGGATGGGAGAGGCCAAGTTCGCTGGGCACCAAAAATGAGGCCGTTGATGTTCGATGGCCCGATGCGAGGAATGCCCATGCTACGGCTCTGCGATACCCCACAGTCAAACAAGACAAACAATCCACCGTCCGTGGTCCGTGCACAGCACCATATTTACTTGCTCCTTCATCACATACATCAGTCTGGACGAGCATCATATCGCTGCTTGATGAATGCGCCCTAGCAAGACATCTTTGGCTCCATCCTGGAGCAGCCTCCGAAGATGGCCTGGCTCGCCGTCGTTGGCAGTGTCTTCTACTACATCCTCCTGCCTTTCACTGTTCTCTCGCGCTGGTTGCTCGTCGCCCTTGCACCCGCATTCTACCTAGGGAGCTTCATTTTGTCTGCCATGCTATTTCCTTTAAGGTCGCTAGCTAAACTTGAGGTACAATAACTAACACGTCGAACATTAAATGAAGCGCCGCTAACATCTACCAGACCCTCTACATCTACCTTGGAGTCGCAGCATTGATTGGCCTTGTCACAGGCTCTTTACTGCATCTATCCTCAACCGTCCTCGCATCACTTTTCAACTTAACCCCCACACTGGAAGAAAAAGGCCGATCAGCGGTTTCCGTGCGTCGTGTAAAAGAGCAGAGGAAGCTTGAGGAAGTGTGGCAGAGCTCGTCTTCCGCAGGAGATCGGGCCAGGTTGCGCTCTGATCCTTCACTGGAGAGGAAATATGCAGAATGGCTGGAGAAGGATGTCGGCAAACGCAAAGAGGATCAAGGTTTGCTTGGACAGACGATAATTGAGGAGGATGACGATTCCGAGGCTGGATTTTGAGCATCATACACCAGGCCTTTGCGTGATTAGATCACTTCCCATACATGCTTCGACAATGCTGAGTATTGTCAGGGGATGCTTCAGTCTCTCCATTTGACAAAGACCTCGTCGGTCCTAAATCGTTGCGTACAGGTACTCTCTTCCAGCGGAGTCCTGAAGCCTGTCTCGTACGCCAACAATCCTGCGTGCGCAATCATAATACCATTATCAATGCAGAAGCGCTCGTCTGTAGCGAATACGCTGCCCCCTCTATCTTTTGCCATGAGACCCATCATCTCTTGTAGCCTCTCATTACAGCCCACGCCCCCAACGATTAGTACTTGGTTGCTTCCGACGTGTGCCATTGCTCTCTCCGTAATCTCTACTAGCATCGCAAATACAGTTTCCTGTAAACTGAAGCATAGGTCAGCTGTTGTGATGACTTCCCCTGTGATGGGATCCCGCTGCTCTGGGTTCGCCTTGAGCTCTGCCGCCAGGATATCAATGCTTGCCAAAATCCCAGAAAAGGAGCAATCCATCCCTTTGACGGCATATGGTAGATCAAGCAGGACCTTCCCCTTCTTCGCCAGTTGCTCGATATTATATCCCGGTGCGGGATCGTTGCTAATCTCCAGGGTACGCGCAAATCGGTCGAGACAGTTGCCAACAGCGATATCCAGTGCCTCTCCAAATATTCGATATCTTTGCTCCGCGTACGCGATGACTTGAGTATTTCCGCCACTGACATATAGAACCACGGGATTCTGAGCCCCAGTTATCTCTCGACCCATCTCTATATGCCCTACACAGTGATTGACCCCGACGAGTTCCTTCTGCCATAACAACGACAGCATCCGTGCTGCCACGGCCACACTTTGGAGGGGGGCCCCCATACCGGGGCCTTTTGTATAGCATATGCAGTCGACATCAGCTATGCTGACGCCAGCTTGTGCCATGGCCTGCTTCACAAGCTTGATAACCCATGATCGGTGGTGCTTTGCGGTGTCTTTAGGAAGGAAACCCTCTCCTGGGGGGGATACAAAAGTGTGCCGGATATTGGAGAGGATTTGTGCGGGCTTGCCGTGAGGCGAGTGGGATATGACCCCGACACCGAGTTTGTTTGCACTACCTTCGAGACCTATGGCGATCATGTTGCTATCCTTTGGGTTTTGTGGTTTCGAGACTTCCGGGACGCGGTGGGGAGGACGGTGTGCTGAGGGTTGGCTGACTGTCGAGAGCGCAAAAGTTCATGAACGGAAGAGTAGTCCCCGCTTCAGACAAGGCTGCGTACCTATCGATAAGGCAGGGGTAAATCCTCGGGAATCGTAATCAAGTCGGCGAAGGAGAAGGGGGAACGGAAGGGGATCCTACGCTGAACGAGGCGTCTAGCACCAACACTGCACTTCTTCTGTTACGAGAGGAATCTAAAATGACCTACCTCCTTGCTCCAAAGGTCCTCTCTTTCTATGAATAAGAGGAATTTCCTAGGGCCCTGGTAGTGGGTAGACTCCGTTCTGCGCAAGGACTCGCTAAAGGCACTTAGCGCGCCTCTGAAGAAGTGGTGCACAGAAGTCTTCCCAAGCTCTGCTATCCTGCTTCTCTTTCAAACCACCAACCTTTTCCTATAATCTTTTCCCTCGCCCCTCGAAAACTCCCGTAGTCATGGAGGTGGACGATTTTCAATCCAGCACAGAAGCCTTCCTTTCATGGCAATCGGCAATCGGCGTCTGGATGAGCCCCAAGATGGCACTGAAAGACTTACGGTCAGAATCTCGAGGACGTGGAGTTGGTAAGTCCTCGTCCTTTGTTTTTAATACCCTCCCCTCTCACAATGATCATGGTGTATTCTCCACGTCGATCGAGGAAGCCATTACTTGCGCTTTTGAGTGTTATGGATGGCATGCCCTTCCCCTGGTTCTTGCTGACTGCGACCTCCAGTGGCCATTGCCGATTTTGAACAGGACGAGGTTGTCTTCAGCATCCCACGCTCTGCAGTCCTAAACATAGCTACAGCGCTTCCTGATATCGGCACTGAATCTTCGCAAAGTGCCATTCGCGCGATGCCCAGTTGGCTGGTACGTTGGCTCTCTTCCGATGTTTCAGGGGACGAACACTGACAGACCCTCCAGGCGCTCACCGCCCTTATGCTATCTGAGAGTCTTCGGAAAGATTCGAAATGGGCCCCGTACTTTGCGGTTCTCCCTCGAGAACTCGACAGTCTCGTTTTCTGGTCCGAGCCGGAAATTAAGGAATTGCAAGCCAGCGCAGTTGTGACAAAAATCGGGAAAGGAACTGCCGAGGAGATGTTCACCCAGCATATCGCACCTCTAGGCCTCGACAACTATAGTATTGAAATGTGCCACCGAGTAGCATCCGTCATTATGGCTTATGCATTTGACATTCCGGAGGAGAAAACAACAGGCACCATGGACGACAACGAGGGCAGCGAAGGGGGAGACGACCTTGTCTCCGATGATGAGGAAGAGGAAAAGACAGTGCTATCTATGGTTCCTCTGGCAGATATGCTCAACGCAGATGCGGACAGAAACAATGCTCGACTTTGCTGTGACAACGAAGAATTGGAAATGCGAACCATCAAACCTATTGCCGCCGGTGAGGAAATTTTCAACGACTATGGGCCACTTCCTAGGTCCGACCTCTTGCGCCGGTATGGATACATCACCGATCAGTACGCGGTCTATGATGTGGTCGAGATATCCACAGAGTCGATGTTATCTGCGTTTCGAACCGGCGGTCGAGTCAGTCCAAACCTTCAACTCAATAGCGAAGATCTAGAGAAGCGAGTTGAACTTACTCAACGGGAGGATGTCTACGATCAGTCATATGATATAAGACATGCCGGGCCTGAAGGCCCAAGTATCCCTGATGAACTGTTAGCTTTTCTCTATATCCTTCTGCTTGATGAAGAGAACTTAGCCGCAATATCAAGCTCGCAAAGCTATCTGCCGAGTCGGTCGAAGATGGCTACGGAAACACTGGGCCAGGTTTTGGTGACCCTACTGCGGCTGAGAGAGGAGGAATATGCGACAACACTTGAGGAAGACGAGGCATTGCTTAAATCAGAGAACCTTCCCAATCGGACGCGAATGGCAATTGAAGTCCGACTCGGCGAGAAGAAGGTGATCAGAGAAGCTATTCAGGAGGCAAGCTCCTTTTCAGGGAGCAATAAGCGGATGCGAGGGGGACAGAATCCAGAGGGCCAGATTCCGGGTGAGAAGGGCAAGAGGAGGTCAGAAGAATCATCGCATCCAAAGAAAAAGAGACGTTTCGGGTAAATGGTTTACCCAATGAATAAATGGTATGTTCACAGTGTTGTCTCTTCGAGCAGAAAGAGGATAATTGATCTTGTCCATGTTTGCAACCATCTAGAGAAGTTGTTGTTTCATTTATTTCTGTTGCTCAATTGGAGCGCTAATCCTACACATCACAGGCGGGTAGAACATCTAATCCAGCAGATCCGCCTCGCCGACCCAAATCCGAGGGCAACGCCTAAACCGGGAGGACTCCTTTAAGTGATGTCATGCAAAGTATGATATACATGGGGCGTGTGTGCGGTGGGTACCGTTGAAGGGTACCTGGTTGAAGGGAGTTGATAGGCTTTCTTCCTTTTGCTATCAGGTAGGTGCTTGGGGTTGCGGTGCTTGGGGTTGCGCCGCAGCGGGTCTAGCCATGATGGCAGGCCTCTCGTCTTGACGAGTGCGCTGGGGCAATAAATGCGAAGGGAAGGGTATTGTGGCCCGGAACCGCAAGGCTTTGGTGTCGTACGGATCCATCTCATAGACCGGTTGCTCTTCATCATCGTCCTGGTCATATTTCCATCGGTCCGAAACGGTTTCGTCCACAACTCTTGCTGCAGATGGCATGCCTCTACGATCAATCCACAGGCGACCGCATCGTCCAATCCGTCTACGATAAGCCGGCTGGCTAGGAGGCACCTCTTCCTCCGCCGGTTTGTTGTAGCGAAAAATGAAGGGATCAGCTTTCTCTGGAGTAGGAGAAGATTGATCAAAGGACTCGGAAGTTACAGAGGAAGGCGGTGTCATCAAGTATTGATACTGGGCTATTGCGGGGCGGAAGCCCGTCTCTGGGCCATGCTCGTTGACTGGTGAGAGTGGCTCGCGTGTCAGATCAACATGGCCCAAGTTCCATTTCCGATGTTGCTGGGCCTTCTCCTCAATTTCTGACTGGAGAAGGTTCTCCTTCTGAGCAATCACATCACTCAGCAATACGAGATCCGCATCAAGTGGGCGACCATCAGACCGGCCTGGAAGGCGCAATTGCGTTGCAGGTGGCCGTTGCAATTGAGGAAACTCGGAGACCTTTCTCTTTTGCGGCTGTTCCGGATCAGTCATGAACACATTTCCTGCTGGGGATTTGCATACCTTCTGGTTGATCAGGTCCTCGTCATCGGTCTTGATACCCAGTTTGACCTTCACATCCTTGACCTTGGCACGCTGCTCAAAGATGGACCGGTCCACCTGCAAAAGATCACGTTTGGTCAATTCTCTGCTATACGCCAGTGCTATGAGGTTTCGGCCTTCTTCAAGTTCCTTCCTTAATTTTTTAAGCTTGTCTGTGCTCTGCACATCCCGGGCTCGAGTCTTCCGAGTTTGCCGCACCTCGCGACGGCGGAAACAGACGTATGGGTCGCCATCATCGTTGTCTTGGTGTGTCTCAAACTTAAGACTCGGCTGGAGTGGGTTATTACCCGTGCCCTGCCTTCGGATTTTCCAGAATTCGTAGATATCTTTGGCAAATCCCTGCAATTTCTCTTCCACTTGTTCCTTGAGCGACAACTTCATCGTCTCGAAAGGTATCACGGTATTGTCAACTGCTGCAAATGGAGCTTGGAGATCAGCAGTCTCCTCGAAGACTTCCATGATCCTTTCAAAGTCATCTTCCGAGCACTTAGCGCTCAGCGGTCTCTTTTGGTTATATGCTTTCAGGAAGGCGTCATCCTCGGTTGTCATATTATATTGGCAACCGGTACATTCTTCGACAGTTTGGGAGAAGCGGATGTAAGTGGCAGGTTTGTCAAATACTAATGGGTACAGAGAGTCATAGTCGATCTCGGGGCTTTCCTCGGCAGGCGGTGCTGGAATCTCGCCTTCCTTTTCCCCTCCGCCTGTGCTTGCAGCTAATGCTGCCTGGAGATGATATTCCTGCTTGATGTCAATGGCGGCCCTCGACCAAACGTATCTACACACGTGACTGAGATCACGTGTATGCTGTAGGGTCACGTGTTACATACCGATTCCTCTGACTTCTCGACCCCGGTTTCTACCTTGTATTGATCTTGTAGGGACTCATATTCGTTAGAATCGATCTGGTCTTCACGTAGAATCTGTTGTCCGGCGCTCCGGGACAACTTCTTGATCCTCACGATGCGGCCATTAGCCTGGGGCCGCATGATGACAGATTGATGTGCGACGGCGAGATCTCGACGTGTTTTCGCAAGATCGGCGCGAAAAAAATTGGGCGCAGTAAAATGTTGACCATGGTTAGATGGAATGCAACATTTCGAGCGGGAAAGGTGATGTTATGATGGTGCTTTTGATGAATGAATATCGGGTGGCCCAACGTGTGTCGTTGCGATAATCGCCTGAAAATTTGCGTGTTCTGACTGTTGCGAGGTGGCACTTACCCAAAGTGACCTCAGTGGCCCGATTGGGAAGCGGTAGCCGGGCGCCGTATATAAAAAAGGCCCGTGCACGGCTCGCGAACCGTGAATAGGGGCAGGTCGGCAGGTAAGTTTGCGGGTTGGCACCGTATTCAGGACACGATTTACGGGAGATATTGAGAGATAATACGTTGGAGAAGAATTGACAGTGACGGCTCAAGAGAGTTGAGTTGAATTGTTCTTTGTTCATGGGCCTTTCTCTACCAAGCGGTTTGGTGTGGCGAATCGTCATTTGTCGCTAGGCCAATAGGTATGAATGGGCTATGGGCTATGGGCTACGAGCTATGCTATGGGCTATTGTCGCTAGGTGTACCCGGACGCCATTGTCATGATGAATAGACTCTTTATAGAGCCTCTTCTCTTTAAACAACAGAGGAACAGATACCTTAGAGACGAGAGATTAAGAGACGTCTTCCATTCTCTTAAGTGAATGTCTGGTGAGTTTCCACACAGCAAAATTAATTCAATAAATACCTACGCCAGGCAATCTAATTGCTGTGGCTCAGAATTTTGACATATTATTGACTCCTTCAATAGCAGAGTACCTTACTCAGGTACCTTTGATAACTGGATTCGTTGCCAAGCCAAATGCCCAATGCTCTACTTATCTGGCGTGTTCCTTTTCTAAAATCTCCAATTGAGTAGTATTTAAACTAGCAAAAGAATAATAACAATAGTTAAAGAAGAGCAAGAGAATAATAACAATAGTAAAATACAATACAAACACAAAAGGTTCCTCTGATTGCATTGTCTTGTACGTACAGTACCTACCTAAGTCCAAGATTCTCCAGACTCCAACGCTCCAGAACCTCGTTTAGCTCGAGGCCCGTGCACTGGGCAAGGCGAGCTGAGGCTGTCAACGTTCGATCGCCCATATCGCAGAACCCCTCACTACCCCATCCCCCACGCCCCGCGCTACACCTTTTCACCATGGGAAACACGAGCAGCGCCGTGCTGGAGAACATCGTCCAGGGATCGAACTGTACGGCGAGCGCGACCTCCCCCCTCTGTCCTTTCCTGCGACCGGGAGTTAGTTGCTGACGGGCGCGGCAGTCGATCGAGATGAAGTGGACCGTCTACGCAAGCGCTTTATGAAGCTGGACAAGGTAGGCAGCGAGCGACGCCCCCGCGGCAAGAAGGGGATGGCTCTTGAGATTTTCGCAGGCTGAGCTGGTTGTTCAAACCCTCTAGGATAATTCCGGCACGATCGAGCGCGAGGAGTTTCTCAGCCTCCCCCAGATCTCATCCAACCCTCTGGCCACGAGGTATGCGAAGCCTGCCTTGCTTACCTGCTGCGCCCCCTTCTTTTCTTTCTCTCGGGAGATCTCCTGCTGACCCCGACGTTGCAGGATGATAGCGATCTTCGACGAGGACGGCGGCGGCGACGTGGACTTCCAGGAATTCGTGTCGGGACTCAGCGCGTTCTCCAGCAAGGGGAACAAGGAGCAGAAGCTGCGGTTCGCGTTCAAGGTCTACGATATCGATCGGGATGGGTACATCAGCAATGGCGAGCTGTTCATCGTGCTCAAGATGATGGTGGGGAGTAACCTGAAGGATCAGCAGCTGCAGCAGATCGTGGACAAGACGATCATGGAGGCGGATCTGGACCGCGATGGCAAGATCAGCTTCGAGGAGTTTACCAAGATGGTGGAGAATACGGATGTCAGCATGAGCATGACATTAGGTACGTTTGTGTCACTGGCTGGGGGGAAGAGGCTCGATTGGGGGATGTTGCGGAGGGATTACGAGAGCTGACTGACACTCGACAGATCAATTCTAGCCTGGCTTCTCACGATGACCGGAGCAGCATAGACGATATCACGACCACTCAATGTTTTGTAGTTCCGCCGCCGAGCTTGGGAAGGAGCAGTGCTCAGGGCGCCTGGGCGCCGGGGAGGGGCATGATCTATAGAGTATTAATGGAGCTGGTGGAAGAACCCCCCTATGCCAGCTATTATCACGCAGAAAAATACCACGATGTTTCTCTCTCTCGCATGATCTCTGTCTACTTGCGCATTGACTTCTCCGAGACATCTATGTGTTGCTACTCTTCTACGCAGCTTGGCTCCAGGTCCGGCCATCGCCGAGTTTGAAGATGCACAGCTGGGTATGGATGCTACAGATAAAGTGGCTATAAAGCATATAGCATATTTCCCGGTTGAGGAAGGTAGGCTGTAACGATGTCGTATTGCCCATCCGTTCCCTCCCCCCAAGGCAGCTGGTCGGTGCCCAATATCCGGCCGTGCGAGGAGGCGTGCATGTGCATGGCATGTTCTAGGTAAGGTACGGTTCATTTGCTTGTACGCTCACGTGGTTTAGACATGTAGGTAAGTTGGTAAGTTGGTAAGTTGGTAGGTGATGATGGTGGTGGTGGTGGTGGGAAGGGAGACTCTAGATAGGTAGAATAAACATCCCCTCCCCCCCTTTTTTTCCCAAAGAAACCCTGAAATCCTTCCATCCTGCCACCCCAAAACAGGAAGATAGAAAGAAAGCAGCATAACATCTCTCCAAGAAAGAGAGGAAAAAATCGAGGAGAGGGAAGAAAAAGAAGAAGCAACAGGGGAATCCAAGCCGTCCATCCACATCCACACGGTCTCTAAGCGCGGCCCGAGATGCCTCTCCTCCTTGCATGCATGCATGCATCATCGATCTCTCTCTTCTCTCTCTCTCTGGCGCGCGTGTGGGTGAGGCTGCACTAGGTCAGTCAGGTAAGGTAAGGTAAGGTCTTGTGCATTGCATGCAATCGTGCATATTGCGCATCGTGGCACATGGTTGCCCCCCGACCGGGATGAGGCGGGTCGGCCGAGCGGGATGGTAAGGTATGGATATGGGTATGGATGTGGGATATGGAGATGGGAAATTCCAAGATGGATAATGGCTAACAGATATCCAGACGCCGATCTTGGACTCGAGAAGAGAAGAATTCAAGTTCTGGATGCGGATTGATGTGAACCCTTGAGAAGAAAAAGAGAAGAGTGAGGTCGGGGGGTCATTCGTATAGACAGATTATTTGTATAACTGCGACATTGTTGGGCGATTGGGCAGTTATATTGATACTGGGGCATTTTCCTCCCTCCTTGAATTCTTCCTTGATTTCGACCCTCTCTATTGGTAGACAAGGTAAATTATTATTAGGATTGTATTTTGACGGATTGGGAGTATTTGAAAAAACCCCCCGTTCATCTCGAAATTTGTGCCTAGGGTACGCCTATCTATCATTCGATAGTGGGCGGGAAGGACCCCCCCGGGGATCCCTTTTTTTTCCCAGAGGGGTCTGATCGTCTGCGAGCCTGCCTCATCTGAAGGGTTGTCGCTCGCGGAATAGAGAGGAGATATGATTATAATATATTTGCAGATGATCGTTAGGGTTTGAGAAGGGCAGAGGGAGGGATTCTGGAGATGCCATTCGTGTATATACGGAGGAGAGGCAGTTGGGCAAGGCGAGGGAAAGGTAGATCTCTGCTTTCGATCTGGCTGGGCCAGGGGGGGAGGGGAAGAGGAGATTGAGGGAAAATGCCGGATGAGTAAGGGAAGGAGTTTTTGCGATGGAAAGGCGAAATGTCAGTGCCAATGATCGAGTATTGGTTTATCGGTTATGGATGTGGTTATGATGATGATGATGATGATGAATCTGATACTGATATTGAGGTACAGTAGTTGGACATTGACAGTTGACAGCACTACTGCATGTTCTACGCGTGGGGAGCACCATCTCCGTGTGATTACTATTATTATGATTGTTACTTCTATTATTATCCTCATCACCATTACCATCAGCATCTATGACTGCTACGGTACAGTTGATTATGAATTTATATGACCATCATCACAAGAGTAGTCCTCCTAGCTGGCCGTCGAAGAACAGACGAGATCATCCGTCGAGCGTGCTAACCGGCGCTGGAAGGGCGAGGATGTGAGCCATGCGCCGTCTCTTCATGGATCCAGCATTCACGCGGGCGATCATGGAGCCCTCGCAGCCTACCAGAGGGAAAAGCTGGAAAGCCTCCCCCCTTCCACGCCTCTCCAATGTTCTCCATCCATGCGCATCCTCGCCCCTCGTCCCTCTCGCCCCTGTCCGGCGATCGCCCTCAAGTCGAGCGTCGATCTGCTTCGTTTCGCCTCGCTCGCTCGCTCTAGCCAGGCCAGAGGCCCTTGTTCACGGTTGGCCTGCTGCAGCTCCCCCCCCTTGCGCATCTCCGATCCTCCCCTGCCCGCCCTTACCCACGACCGGCATCTCGGACCTCACCAGCTGGACCGCGCCTGGCTTGACGCGGCCGGTTGTCTCAAGCGGCGCATACAATTGGACGGCGGAAGAGTAGTGGAGAGAGAGAGAGAGAGAGAGAGAGAGAGACAGCGCGCCCGGCAAAGGGGGCCAAGACAAAAGAATCATCAAGAGCCCGAGAGAGAGAGCCCCCCCAGAGCCCAAGAGCCCAAGCCCAAGAGGCAAAGACTCAAGACGGCCACAGAACCCGACAAGCCCCGTGGGCCCCAGGGGTGGGCTCGAGTAGTCAGCCCCCGTGGTCCCGTACCTGGCAGTAGTGGCAGGCCGCGAGACAAAGTGTCAAAGAGACAATATTTCGGGAGCCTTCCTGGCCGTGTCATTGGCCCGCGGGGGCTGGGGCCTCGTCCTTCGCGGTGGATCGTCGGGTTAGGATGGGCACGATAGTATGGGTACAGGGACGATAGCGCTGTAGCATCATGTACGGGGGCTACAGCTAGAGTAGTGCATGTCAGGATTGTTTATACGCGGCGGCATGTGAGGATGTGAGGATGATGCTGGGGGGAAGGATGTTAGGATGCATGATGATGGGATGGGATGGGATGGGATAGCATGGGATGGGATCATGGGATGGATGTTCTTTTCTGTATGTACTGATCCTCACCTGGGTCCCTGGGGGAGAGGGGACATCGTAATTCTCCATCGCATTTCCCTATCCTCACGACAAGGGGACTACTTCAACTAGGGTCTTTTCTTAACTCGCTTTGCTCTTCCCCCGTCAAGACCTAGAAAGAGAGACTTGCGAGATTTACGAGAACTTCGAGACTTTCGAGACTTCGCCATGGACTGTCTCAAGAAGTTTTAAGAAGTCTTAAGCCGTCTTAGAGTCCTGGGTAGCTAGAGCCGGATTATACTTTATGGGTCTTACCCTCCCAGCTACTTGGGTTCTAAGCTCTTTGGTCTTGGATCCTTTGCTTTGGGCCCTGTTCCATCGCATCACATCACCTCAGATCGTCTCTCTCCCATCCCACCGCCCAGGCAAAAAAGCCCTTTTCCTGCCGGCGCCACCTCTCAGCTCCGAGGTTCTCCAGCGTGGACGAGGCGAAACACCGATATATCGAATATATTTCCATATCCATCTTTGCTCATGAGAGATGCCTGCGGGGGGGATCCGGTATATATCTCCATAGCTGTCTGTCATCCGATCCTCTTGCACAACCGTCTCTCTCTCTCTCTCTCTCTCCCTCCAGCTTCCAGCTCCAGTTCCAGCAGCAGCACCATCAATCAACCAGTCATCAATCAGCCCGCCAGCAATCAATCATCCCTCTCTTCTACTCGCCGTTGGGTCTATCTGTCGGCGTCGGTCTCCCGCCCGCTCCCGCTTTGCAGTCCGGCCGGCCTCTCCGAGTCAGTTGTTCAGCAGCTCTGGACCTGGAAGGTGGAAGAAGGCCTCTGAACGTCTCGGCGTCTCCCTCTCTGTCCGTCCCTCTGCCCCTCAGTCCCTCTTGTCTCTCTCCAGCACCGCCCCTCGCACCACCACTTCTCGGTCGACCCGTCACTGGCCAAGGCCCCGCCGGGACTTGCACGCTGCACGAAGGTCGGCGGGCTCTGGCTAGAACCTTAGCAGCGTTAGCAAGACTTTGACTTGGGCAGAGCGAGAGACGGTCTCCAGCAGCGTTTGAACTTTGCCCTACCTGACTGAGCTTCTGGGCGCCCACCACTCGGAGCCGAGGCGGAGCCCGGAGTTACGGTTACGGTGACGGTGCACGCCTTACCAGAGATCGATCGCCTCTAGAGATCTCGTACATCCAACGGCGCCCTTTCCCCCCGTCTGGCGCTCCCCCCCCCTCGTTCACAGGGCGCTGGACCTGCATCTGTGCGAGATTCCCACTGCCACTATCCACTACCACTACCACTACCCACTGCCCACTACTCCTCCTCCAGCAATCTTCTTCGCAGCTGGCCTGGGACACCTCTGATGCACTGATGCTCTGATGCTCTGATACAACTGATACCACTGATACTCCGATTACCGATCCACCGTTGCATCCCCCCCCCACAGAGCCAGATCTCGCATCTTCTTCCACCAAGGGCCCGGCCAAGTGCGCCATTCCCCCCCCCCATCCCCAGGAGAGTCAAGGACCCTCTGCCCACGCAATCAAGGATAGACCCAGCAGCGGATGACGACGGGTTCTGGAGTCTGGACACAACAACTCCTGTGAGCCAATCCATCCGTCGTGCCCTTTTTCACGCATATTTCTTTCTCTCCGTCAGTGCAGTGCGGCCCCTACATCCCTCGTCTCGACTGCCGAGAGCGCACTATTATCCCCCCTTCACCCCTTCACACCCTTCACTCTTTGCCCTTTACCCTCTACCCTTCCCTTCTCCCTTCCACCCCACGCCCCACCAAGTCCCTCCTTTTACCCCCCCAAATTCTGCGCACAGTGTTAGCCTTCCTATTCTCCCCTCCCCCAAAAGCAAAAAGGTTCCCCTTGAACTCTCTTGTCGTGGTCTGCAGGCCTCGCCTTCTTGTGCATCATAGAAATTTCCCCCAGAGCCTAGTCTTGTCCACCCCTCCCTCCCTCACCCCTCCCCCGCCTTGTCCGTCCTCCTTGGGTTTTGGAGCAGCGCACTGCTACCCACACAAGAATAAAGAACAAGACAAACCCCACCCTTGTCACAAAGGCTTCCCCTCCTCCTCTTCTTGTTTTAAGAAAACTTTCTTCTCAGGTATATCCCTCCTCTTCCCGCATGCGCGAGCCTCGTTGACCGGGATAGGAGTGAACATACATACAGGACAGCCTCGGGCGCTGGGCCGAACGATTTGTGCGCGGACGCTTTCCAGCCTTGCCTCCTCTGAGGGGTCTGGGGACTTGCGGCGTGGACCAAGAGGAAGCAAGTCAACAAGCTGGCACTCCTACAATCGATACCCGCCTCATTGCCGGCGGCGTATCGACTCGACTCCTTGTCGGCTGGCTCTGCCACCGCCTTCAAGTGGGGTATGGACGACAATAATCGACGCAGGAGGCAGAACGAACCGCCTTATCCCGCGCCGGATCCACGATACAACGAGGACCAAGGGCAGGGTCGCGGCTTCCCAAATCCCCCCGCACCTCTCGCATCCTCCCCCGCGGCGAGCAGAGGGGCTGGAGGCGCGCCTGCATATTCGGGGTACTACCAAGAGCAAGCAGCCTCTTCCTATCCGGCGGGGCTCCCCCCAAACCCTCTCCAATATCAACCCGGCTACCCGCAAGACCAACGGCAGCAGCAAGGTTTCGCCAGCTATAGCCCCGATCTGATGTACAATGTCTCACAACAGGCACCACAGAACCCAGTCTACGACTCGGCCCAGCAATTTCAAGGGCGGCAGCCCGCAGGCATGCAGATGTTGTCGGACGTTGCGGGACCTTACTTCTCCAACGAGCCACCCAGCGCGCCGGCGCCTGCGGGACTACAGCATCACGCATCCTCGAGCTCGTCCACCGTCTACCAACAACATCAACAGACTCCCGCAGACCGCACCCCTCTTCTCCAACAACCCTACCCCAACAATCTCGCTGTGGGAGGAGTGGCCCAGCCGGCGCCGGAAATCATAGGAGAGGAGGGCTTCCAGGCCCAAGGTCTTGGGATGGAGGCCGCGTACACGGCATATCAGACTGCGCTGAAGGAGATCTTTCAAAATGTCATCCATGGTCGCCTGGCTGAGGCGAGCCAATCCCTCTTGGAAGTGTCGGAGTGGCTCTTGGGTCATGTTGGAGAGCTCGGTACGTGTCGATTTCTTCTGTTGGATCTCCCACACTAATTGTTTTCTGATGAAGGCCTTACTGTAGACGAGGTCTCTCTCTATCAGGACCGGATACGGCTCTGGGGCGAGTTCAATACGGCTTGGCTTAGCATCTTTCAGAGGCAGAAGGATATGTTGGAGTCTGGCCAGCGGATACAGCCGCCGCAAAGCTTAATGAGTCAAGATTTCATCAACAAGATGGCTAAGGATCTGATCCGGATGTGCGATGCGATTGAGAAGCATGGCCTAGTTGACTACCAGTATGGTGTTGCGGAAGAGCAGATAATCATGAGTAGGTCCCCTTTCCCCCCTACTCCGCTTCGACGTCCAATTGATCCAATGTGCAGTTCTCACCGAGTGTCTCGACCTCCAAGAATCGATAGAAGGAGAGGGTGGGGGCAGCGGGCTTGCCAACCCAGCTCTCGGAAGAGCCCCTCCATGACGCTCGCTCGCGTCACCCCTTGTTTAACGTTGTCTGATTAGAATATACCTTGTAAAGGAGGCTCTGTCGTCGTCGCCTATTTAGCGTTTCCTCTTCCATGTCGGATTGTCATGATATCGGCCCACTGGTGGGATGGGCTGTGTTCAGGTGTTGGGGGGAGGCGTTTTGCATCTGTGGGGAACGGGACGGGCATGACCTCCCCACGCGGCGGCCCGTTGGGGAACGACCGCACTGTAATGATGGATGGTACGGGCTGGTTGGGGATTGGTTATACAGGGATCGGCCTTCACAGGCACAGCACGGCAAGTCCTTGACGCCTGCTGGAACCCGCGGATGAGCAGGGCCGTGCCCGGGAAGAGTGCAGGCGCTGGAAACTGTACATATATTGTGAGAGAAGAGAGAAGAAGAGGAAGGAAGAAAGAGAAGGAAGAGAAGAAAGAGAAGAAGAGGAAGACAGAAAGAGAGAAAGAAGTGGGGAAGATGAACATATATATACACATATACATATATCTTATACAAAAGGATATCATCACCCCAGGTCCCCAACCCCCAACCGAAGCTCCAATCAGCAAAGCCCCCCCCCCACCGTCCACGGTCCATCAAACGTCCATCCAGCTCGCCGCCGCAACCCTGCAGACCCCACGACCTCGGTACGCGCGCCAAACGCGGCTCAAGCAGGCAGGCAGGCAGAAAGAAACGAAGCGCGCGCGCGCGGCAGGCTTTGCTGTACGATACGATACAATCAATGCTGACGCGGGCATGCGGCAGTTCGCGTGTAGAGGCCGCAGGAGGGGGGCGCCAGGATCCTCCCTGTGAGATATAGCCTATGATGTGTGTAAGGGACCTGACAGCAGTAGTTAACTGTTTTCTCAGGTCTGCATCGGGGTTTGGCGTGCGCCCCGCTTCAGGAAAGGTGTCGTGCACAGGCCAACTCACGCGCGTTTTCGAGGCTTCTTTATATAAAAAACACCCCCGCTGCTGATCGAGCGGGTTGTATATAGGGGAACATCGCTGAAGGAACGTCTGAAGGAAGTTATGGCGTGGAAGCGCGTTTCTGAATTATGTCTACGAGAGATGCGCTGCTGTTGTGCTCAGCAGTTATAAAGAGTCCATTCTCAACAAGGTGTTCGCCGTACATGATCGCCAAAAGTCCAATTCCAGATGCTTGGTTGGTATCCGTGCCATTCCTGACTGACTGACCATCTCTAGCTTTTACCAGCTTGCTAAACACTCCGTCCCTGCACATGTGTTTTTTTTTCAGGAACTTTGTTGGCTGGCTGGCTCTTCTGCTGTAGTCCCAATCTGTTACTTTGGACACTACTAGTATCCCGAGTGTGGATTGCTATTCGACATTTTGATTAAGGTAGGTAGGATAAAGAGAGAATAGAATGAATGCACTCCAGCCAGCCAGCAAGCCAGCCAGCAAATGTGCATTAAGAAAAAGGAGCAAGCAAGCACAGTTACACACGAAAAAAAAGAAAGAATCATCGTAGTCACCTCGTGTACTGTAAGCCAGCATATGCACCCGTTGACATGGACCTGAACTTCGACAGCTTCAATACGTCAGAAATTCCAGACAAATTCTGGTATATGTTCGCCTCTTATATGCAAATTCCTGAGTTGTCTTGCATTGGCTTGGCTTGGGTATCATGTGTAAGTAAGCAGCATAGACCAATATGTCTCGTCGCTAGGTAGGTATCGTTGTTAGGATGGCCATTCAATTTGGACTGTGCTTGCAATAGGTAGTTGCTGATGATGATGATGATTCTGTAAGGGAATGAAATTATTGTAGTAAGGATTGATTGAGTCCATAACTGCTATCTTGAAGCTTCATTGTACCACGAATACTTTGTAAAAAAAGAATTCAGCCTGGTCAGGGCTGGTACCCATGACTTTAGGAGAAGAGCGTATCTCAGGTATTGCATGACGTGGAAATTTTTCTTCGGTTTCAATTTGATATCTAGATGTAGTAATGTAGGTATAAAAGTCTAGGTACATGGCTCTTCTGTTTTGTATTACCCATCTTTCTATGGACTTCCATATGTACAGTAGCAGTTCAGAGACCTCGAATACATATGTGAAGAAGTTTCCGGAGGCATCAATAGAACGGCTAGCAGTTGTCTGGTCGATATCGATCAGGGGTGGAGTGGTTGGCAATCTGGTCTGCTCCTCCAATGGTCTTGAGAAGAGGCACGGAGATGTTGGTGCGCGATAGGCTGGGCGATGAATGCTAAACTTCTAGACAACCTCGCAATACTGAAGCAGGAACACATAGATAGATTGTTTGATGCATGCGGGGGTCCGCTCCCTCTTGACGCCGATCTTCATACATAATTATACATACATGAAAAGAGTGCCTATCTCTTGACCCAGGCTGGCATCTTGCGAGCCTTGCGTTTTCCGGGCTTCTTCCTCTCCACCTTCCTTGGATCCCGAGTTATACATCCCGCTGTAGTTCAGACACGTCAGTAATCTTCTTTCCGTACAGGTCCATGGCATGATTATTAGGGACGGGACTGGCTTACCTCTCCGTAATGCGGGCTTCAAGTCTGGCTCGTGAGCGAGCAGTGCCTTTGCAACCGCCAGTGTCATAGCCTCCGCTTGACCTGTCGTCCCTCCCCCAGAGACAAGAGCCCACACATTATATTTGTCGATCCTCCCCGTGGCTTTCAGCGCCCAGACGGCGCTCTCTCTATCATGGACCCGGCCAAATGTTTGGGCAAGCGTCTTGCCGTTGATCAGGATCTCTCCCGTGCCCTCCACTACCCACGCCCTGGCCGTCGAAGTTTTCCTCCGGCCCACCCCCAATGCCTTGCCCCATTCATCAATGAAGGGGGACTTGGCGGTGTTCTTGAACGGGTTGACCTCCCGCTTGTACTGGTTCAATGTGGAGGTCACCTCGGCAGGCATGAGAGATGGGTGGATGTGGTTGAGCCGGTGCAGGATTTCGAGGATCCTCTGATACTTCGTCGCCTTGACCGGCTCACCAACAATGTTTCGATACTCGGCCAGCGTTTGCCATGCCACTCGGGGCGCCTCGCCGGGCTTCACGACGGGGAGGCTGGCATACCTCTGGAGGAGATTCTGGAGAGAGAGGAGGTCGTCGGTGAACACCGGCTGCGCGGTGAAATATGAGGGTGAGTCGGGCACCAGCCGAGCATAGAAGAGCGGCGCCTCGCCGTCACTCCCTCCCGCCTCGGTCGGGTTCTTGAAATTGATCTCGGGGGCAGCGATGCCTGCCCGTGAGCGGGTGGATGTTGAGAATTGTTTGGAGGATATATTCAGGACTCGTCGTCGTAAGGCGGGTTTTGCAGCCATTGGCAGGGGGGAACATGCGCATCGCAGCCCCTCCCTGAGGCTGACGGGGAGCCATGCCATCTTCATGTTGAAGACGTGGCCGGGCCAGTGGTAGTGCTGGTGAAGTCTTGCAATTCGACGTCGTTCAAGGCTCGCGGAAGCTTGCTCGCCAACTTTCTTTCGCGGATCACGTGGGGAAATGTGCTAGCCTGGAATAGGCTAGTGCATGGGAATTAAAACCACACAAATTTCCGTTCTCTGCATTCCCCTCCTCCCTCTCCCACTTCCAAACAAAAAGACACAAACCACAACCATGGCACCATTCGGAAAGCTCTACACCTACGAGGTATGTTATGTCCAGCTGCAGACAGCCAGCCTCTTCTCAAATCATCTCTCTGAACTGACCAGCAATCACGCACAGGGCAACCCCCGCTCCACTGCCATTCGTGCAGTTGCGAAGGCAAACAACATCGATCTCGAGATCGTTGACACCAAGATCGGCAAGGATATCTCTCCAGAGTACCTCAAGATCAACAAGCTCGGCAAGGTCCCAACCTTCGTCGGTGCTGATGGCTACGTCCTCCACGAGTGCATCGCCATCGCCATCTACAGTACGTGGCCGCTAGCACATTGACTTTTTCCTTCGTCTGTTGCTATGATGAAAAGATCTTTTCAGTTATCCCTGTCTTAATCATCCGTGTTGATTTATTAATTAGACTCTGAGCACTTACTTCTATCTTCTGTTATTCTGTCTATCATGTTACTACTATGATGCACTACTGACATTGGACTAGTTACCTCCCAAAATGAGAAGACCACCCTCCTCGGCAAGACCAAGCAAGAGTAAGTGCTGCGGTGGCCAGTCAGTCCCAACCCCGCTAACTGTATTGTAGTTACGCTACCATCCTGAAGTGGCTGTCATACTTCAACACCGAGGTCCTCCCTGCTCTTGGTGGCTGGTTCCGTCCCCTCATTGGCCGTGACGCCTACAACAAGAAGAACGTTGAGGAATCTCAGAAGACTGCTCTCAAGGCAATCGACGTTGTCGAGCAGCACCTTCTTCACAACACATACCTGGCTGGCGAGCGTATCACCCTTGCTGATTTATTCGCTGCTGGCATCATCTCGCGTGGTTTCCAATACTTCTTCGACAAGAAGTGGCGCGCTGAGAACCCCAACGTTACCCGTTGGTACGAGACCGTCTACAACCAGCCCATCTACTCTGCTGTTGCTGGTGGCGACCTCAACTTCATTGATGAGGCTATCAAGAACCAGCCACCCAAGAAGCCTGAGCAGCCCAAGGAGGCCGCACCCAAGGCACCCAAGGCCGCACCCAAGGCCGCCCCTAAGCCAAAGGCCAAGGAGGAAGAGGAGGAAGAGGAGGCCCCAGCGGCACCAAAGCCCAAGCATCCTCTTGAGGCTCTGCCCAAGGCAACTCTGCCCCTTGATGAGTGGAAGCGTCAATACTCCAACAACGACACTCCAGATGCGCTCAAGTGGTTCTGGGAGAACTACAACCCTGAGGAGTACTCGCTCTGGAAGGTTGACTACAAGTACAACGACGAGCTGACCCAGGTCTTCATGTCCTCTAACCTTGTCGGCGGTTTCTTCGCCCGTCTTGAGGCCTCCCGCAAGTACCTCTTCGGCTGTGCTTCGGTCTATGGTACCGCCAATGACTCCGTCATCCAAGGTGCCTTCGTCGTCCGTGGCCAAGAGGCTCTTCCGGCTTTCGATGTCGCCCCCGACTACGAGAGCTACGAATTCACCAAGCTTGACCCAACCAAGGCCGAGGACAAGGAGTTTGTCAACGAGCAGTGGACCTGGGAGAAGCCAATCACCGTCAACGGCAAGGAATACCCATGGGCTGACGGCAAGGTCTTCAAGTAGATTATGATATTCACTGGGACAGTTTTTCTTTGCAATGGTTTAGCGCTGGGTAATGATCATGACATGACGGTAGGATGGAAGCGTTAAAAGGGCTTCTAGGGCTAGTAGGGCTAGTTTATTTGCGAAGCAAACAGTAGAGAATTCTTAAAAGTCATCCTCATTGGATGCAATTCTCTCTGACCAATGCTCCACACTATATTCAAATGATCCCGGGGTATCTGAGAGGTAGGAAATTTCTGAACGCAGTAAGCCACCCTTGGTAGTGCCATTGGCAGAGAATGTCATTCATCTGCCGGTATATTGTCAGTTGCCGATATGATACACAAAGTGAGAATCCCGTTACTTACGGCTAGCCCGGATACGGAAGATTCTAGCCCGACAAGGCACTCTGAAATGCAGAGGCATGCTCAGCAGAGCATACGTGCAGATTTTGGAAGTGTGAAGACGGATAATCATCTGGATGCTGCGGCCGTTGCACGCCTATAGCCAATCCGTGGCTTGAAAGGGTTGGCACGCAGGCAGGCACTCACGTTCGAATGCATGCTCAAGTAATTCAAGTGATCGTGGACCTGAGGCAAGATCTCGTCGGCCTCGTTGAGGTCGCCGAGCCATTCCGGCACTTCGATGAGGTTGTGCGGCTCTGAGCGTGCCTTCTCCAGCGAGTCGTCGATGAGGACGGTGTTGGTCTGGTCCCACCGCCCACCAGATAGGTAGGCAGGGTGCGAAGCGGCGATTACTGGATCGCTCCAGATCTTGTCCAATCTCTTGTAGCATTGGACCCGGAGGTTATAGTCCTCCGGTGTCAGGTTGAACTTGTCTCGACCCCAGATGGCGACGACCCTGCGGCGCAGGGCGGGAGGCAGGATCGCCTCGCACATGGCCTTGACGTTCTCGGGCCGCGCGGACGACCAGATGACCACGGTGAAGGTATCCAGGCAATACTTGAGGAAGAGCGGCGCGTGTGGGCGCGTGAGGAACTTCCGGGGAGCGGTCCGCGACGGGCGATAGACCAGCGTGCCATTCAGGTCGATGACCACGAGGAGATTCTGCGGCTCGCCCAGGGGCTGTGAGACGACATTGCTGGCTTGGAGATATGCCTCGGATACGCTGGGTATCCCTCCTGATCCTTTCGAGGGCGGGACTTTCTCGTCCTTGCCATTCCCTCTCTTGGGCCGAGGCCGGGGCGACCCAATCGAGGTTCCCGTTCCTGGGCCAGGTTGGAGAGATGGCGTCGCCGACGCGGATGGCTCTCTGGCGATGGAGACCTGTTCCAGCGACTGAGCTATGACTTCTATGCGCTGCATGGTAGCGTCAGCATTGGGCGATAGAGGCGCGGAGGTTGGTGAAGTATCAGAAACAGGCTCGCTCTCCCGCTGCTGGCCCCTGTTGCGCCGTCTCCTGTCGCGTCTGGGCTGAGGTTGAAGAGATTGCGCCGCGGAGCGGAGCTCCATTTTCTTTGCGGGAGAGGGATTCCGATTCATAGTTGTAGAATAGGCGGCCACGAAACTCGCGGCTCTCAACGCACCGTCAGGAGCCCAGCGGTAGCGACAGAATCGTGCGACGTACATAAGAAAGTGAGAGGCTCCATGAAGCAGTAAAGAATGAAAATTGCACCAAATTCCAAGTATGCTGTACCTAGTCTGTAGAGAGAAACTAGAGTTTTGATATTTTTGGATTTCGCTCCGGCTCACCGCCCGCATTTCACCAAATCCGATCTAGCTTAGCTTTATTTTATGTTCCCTTGGTGCAGATCAGGTTTTGGGGAAACGCATGATTTTTCCCAGATTATACCCCCAAGCCCAGCAAATATGTCTTCGCTAAAGCGGAAGAGTCTAGAGGAAGATATCCTACAGAGACGTGTTAGGGCACGGCGGGAATCCAGCGAGGAACTGGAATATGAAGATTCTGCGCCGTCTTTGAATGGGGACGAAGCGGAGGAGGGGGCAAGCTCAGACGAGTCCCAATCCGACGACGACGACGAAGAAGAAGAAGCAGTGCGTCCCGACACCCAAGATCCGAAACGATTAACTAACAACATCTGTAGTCAGAATCTTCGGAATCAGAATCTCCCGATGCTGCAGCTTCAATTTCATTTGGCGCATTGGCGAAAGCGCAGGCTGCCATGTCCCGGTCTGACAAGGCTACGAAGTCGAAGAATGCTGACGATACGTGGGATGGCAAGGAGGCTGTGGAGCGGAAAGCTGGCAAGAAAGACCATCGAGACTTCAACCGCACGAGCAAACATGCGCCCACGGAAATGTCAAGCAAGAAGGCAGTATCCCGAAAGCGGGAGGTCGTGCCCGTCATAAAACGCAATTATCGAGACCCGAGATTCGAGCCCTTGTCGGGCCCCATAGATGAGTCGAAGATCAGGAAGGCATATTCTTTCCTCGACGATTACCGCGAGGATGAGATGAAGGAGCTGAAAAATGCCATCAGGACGACTAAGGATGAGGAGGCCAAGGAAAAGCTGAAACGGGCCCTGATGTCGATGGAGTCGAGGAAGAAGGCACAGATGCGCAAGGATAAGGAGAAGGAGATTCTGGACAGACATAGGAAGGAGGAGAAAGAGCTTGTCAAGCAGGGCAAGAAGCCTTTCTACCTGAAGAAATCCGAACAGAAGAAGCGTGTGCTGCTAGAGCAGTACGGGAATCTCAAGGGCAAGCAGCTCGACCGTGTTATTGAGCGAAGAAGGAAGAAGGTGGAAGCGAAGGAAAAGAAGAAGTTGCCATTCTCCAGGCGAGGCATCGAATGATAATGCTACACACAATTGCAACATGATCAATCCTGCTGCTTAAGGCTTTGGGCTGTGAATCGCAAGGCGCAAATCGCCTCACTGACGTAACGTTTGGTTCCGTTTGGTTCCAACCCGTGATTCATGATACATTCTGTTCTCATTCGAACAGGTGAAGCGGTTAATATACATATGAAGTACAGTTGTTTTACATCTAGAGCAAACCAGCCTTTGCCATGCTATTCTGAAATAGCTCCCGACATCTTACACGACTTCCGAGCCTTGCACAGAGCAAGAATGCTCCACTCAATTTCCTATGCAAGCTATATGTCTCCTCTGGCGGCGGCGACAATCTCTCCCTGATCATCACCGGAATCAATGCCTTGACCCTCTCGGTAATAGTCTGATCGCTGAAATCATACACCTCCGGCGACGAATCCAAGAAGGGCTCCGCGAGAGTAAGCACTGACGAAATATGTGCATCAAGCATCGTTTTGGACTCGAGCCCTGTCAGATACCCGAGTTCAAGAGATAAATCTTTGACAGTCTCCCTGTCAGACCTGGAAGCCGCTACTAGTAGCTTGGAGTATGTTGCCATAAAGTCATCAGGATACTCCCTAGATGCCCCAAAATCTAGAAGCTCGAGCTTATTGGTCGCGGCATTATACAGAAAGTTGGTCCAGTTGGGATCCGTCTGCATGTACTTGAATTCCGTAATTTCGCGGAGGCAGAGGCGGAGAATTTGTGTGCCAATCCAGTCCTTTTGCTCCTGCGTGAAATTCTGAACCCTAGTCACACCAACACCATCCATGAACTCCATCGTTAGAACCTCCTTCCCCGATGCCTCAGGGTAGATTTTGGGCACAACGAAGACATCTGGCTCATCAGCAAGGAGCTCCTGGAAGCGACGTCCACATTCCGCTTCCCGAATGTAATCGCATTCCCAGGCCAATTCAGTCCGAGCATTGGCAATAGTCTTGTCTAGAAACAAGCCCTTGGGCAAGAGGCGTGAAGCAGTGAGAAGAATAGCCAAGTTATTCAGGTCCGAGTCGATGGAGTCCGCTACACCAGGATACTGGACCTTCACAGCCACTCGAGCTCCGGTCGATTTCAACGTAGCTCTATGAACTTGCCCAATAGATGCAGCAGCTAATGGCTTCTCGTCGAAAGTATCAAATAGCTCGCGCCAGTCAGGTCCAAGATTTGAGGCAAGAACTTTATTCCGCTGTGACGCAGGCATATAGTCCGCACGATCTTGAACCCGCTGCAATACTTCCTGAATGGGAGCAGGAAGCATCTTAGAATCTTGAAAGCTTATCATCTGACCCAACTTCAAAGCTGCGCCTCTCATACGGGACAGTTTTGACACAAGTCGGTCCATGTTACTCGCGCTGAGTATGTAAGAACCCTCTCCGCCACTGCCACTAACACGGCGGACACCTTCGCTGATTACTCCACCGAACATACCAGCAGCCAACCCGCCATAGTTCCATAATCTGCTCAACCTTGACGACGGAACTTTAGACTCTCGTAGCTCATAGGGGAGTGGTTGGGATTGTCTGTCCCCTTCAATCTGAATTACTGTTAGTAACCAGTATCAAGCGGTGGCTTACGGTTCAAGAAGCGCCTACTTGTACTTTCTGAGCAAGCTTCTCAATATCTTCATTTGCGCCATCAGAACTTCCCGAGGAATCGATTCGAGGTTCAGCAATAGTCTCGGAACTTGTAGGCTTCTTCTGCGATGAATCAGGGTCACTGAATATATCTTGATCTTTATCAGCCCTTGGTTTCGTATGCTCCACAGGCGTGTTCTTTGGACGGTTCATCTCTAAGCCACTCTTTCTCCCACCACCTATGGTCTGTCCGCCCAGTAACTTGGCAACTCGTGCGCTATGAAAAAGATTTGTATCGATGCCCTCTGGGATCGGTTCTTCCTCAGGTTCTGCCGCTACAGATGACACCTGACCCTTCCTCTCTCCAGCATTATAGAATGAATCGGAATTAATCTGCCCATCTGGAAATTCTACACTGCTTCCCTGGGCGTTTGAGACGTGTTTCGGTATTTTAACTCGGGGCAAAGACGATAGAGCAGGTGAAGTGTGCCCAGATCTGTGATAGAAGCTTTCTTTGTCATGTCCTTCCTCCAATGGATCAACGACTGGATCACCGACCGCGTCTGCAGTTTTGGATGGTATTTGGAGTTCGGATTGCCGCTGTATCGTCCTTGCGGCATCGGCAGAAAGTGTATGTCCTTTCGGGCCCCCGTGGGAAGGTTCTTGCTCTGGCCCAGTCTTCGGCTTCGGTGCCGGGGAGGGGCTCTTGGCTCCTGTTGCATCGTTCGATTGTTGTGAAGGTTTGTCTTCGGGGCTTTCCGACGTCCAGGCTGGTGCATCCTCGTTGAGGCGCGAGACAAGGAATGATGCGGCTTTTGCAGTCTCAGTGACTCTGTCTGTCTGGTTCCGTACTGCGCGGGCTAGGGTTGATGTCCTGTTATAGACATCCAACTGCCTTGACCTCAGCGCAATGTGCTTCTGCGCAACGCCCCGGGACGCATTGAAGAGCGCTGCTAAATCCAAGAGCCTCTTGCCAGCCATGATTAGGACTCGAAGATCGCAAAGCGTCGCGACAGGTCATCGAGGCATCTTGAGGTGAAGAAGAAGTGGTTGTCAGGTCCGAGGTTGTGCCTCGTGCCTTTTTTATCGGGGGGCGAGCTTGATCAGTCATGGTTGGCACAGACGCGCATAGAGCCTTGCACAAATACGTCAGGTACAAACGGCGCATTAGGTATGTATTTATGTAAGGGTCTACCTAAATCGCCGTAATTATGTATTTATTTATGTATTTATTTATGTACCTTTCTCTGTACCTTATATAAGAGGTGACAGGAGATGCACTTGGAATCTTAGAAGAATGATTGTCCTTCGATGGCCTATTTACCCCAAACCTCTCTGCCTGCTTAGACATGCACTGATTCCGGCTCCTAAATTGTGGCCTTGATTTGCGCCCTCCCTTTTCCGGCTCACCAGAACTCAAATATCCAACTTTGCTTTAAACATCTGCACATCCATGCCAGGCCCCACTGATTCTGCTAAATCCCACCGGCGCAATGAGTAACAGCACCTTCTCAACACCTCGTATATGCTCGTTTCCTCGTTTTTGCAGGCCATCTCCTCCAACCCTCCAGTTCTTTCTTCTGCTGTAGGATTTCTGTATACGAGGAGAGCTTCCAAGATGTTCCTAACCCCCATCAAGGGCTCGTTCATATTGTAATAAAGCACGCCTAGGTTATACCGTGCCTTTACATAATTTGGCTTGATAGCTAATGCCATTTCGTACGCCTGAATAGCCGCGCTTTCGTTCTGCCTGATATTCCCCAAACAAGCTCCATAGCGATTCCAAAGGAGGTGAAGCTGGGACTGATAATTAATCGTCCCAGGCACAGTAGACTCAATGGCAGCGAAGAAGCAATCTGCTGCCATTTGATAAAGCTCTGTGGAGAACATGAGCACTCCCAGGCCGATCTGAACGTCCGGGTCCACATTTTCCTCTGCCATAGAAAGTCGTGCAGCTTGAATGAACGGTTCTTTGATTCGATCAAGTAATTGTGAACGACTGGGGACGGCGGTTTGTGAGTCGATTTCGGGAATAGGGATCTGAGGATATTTCATTCTTAGCCATTCTTCCAGGCACTGGAAAGCCAAATTATAGGTTCCCTCATTTGTGTAAGACACAGCAAGTCTCATCATGATATCAATATTTTTAGGCTCGAGCTTGAGTGCCTCCTTGAATGCTTGAATAGCTGCTGGTTCCCTCTCGCACTCTGAAAGTACACAACCAAGCATTCTCCAGGCTTCGAAATGCATCGGGTTTGTCTGGCAGGCTGATTCGAAAGCAAGAGCAGCGAGGGAGAGTTTGCCACCGCTACGTACAATCTCCATACCCTCTTCGAAAGCACTAGGGCTCTTTTGAAAGACATTCCCATCTTGAAATATAAAATCAATCTCCTGAGCCGGAAGACAGTGACCGCTGGGACACTTGATCTCGTCGTTGACTAGTGTGTCCAATTCCACGCTGTTTTCTTCCATCAGTGCATTTGGCAGGCTTGTATGCACTCCTACCGCTTGCGTCTCCGAATCTACGGACGAAAACAAGGTATCCCAATCAACATCTTCAAATGTCTTCTCTAGGTCGGTAGAAGGAAACTGTGTTTGATCTGGTGGTGTTATCAGACGGGGGTCCATTCTGATTTCAAAGTTTGGTTGAAGCCTCGGCGACTTCGTGGTCGCAAGGTAAGCATATCCCTTTTCGTAGAGCCTATAAGGCTTGGAATTGCTCTGTCCGCTCGTGTGTTTAACACTTGAAGGCCACCTTGAGTCTGGACGATGGACATTGTGGTCAGCTAGCCGATGTTGCTGACGTTGCATCATAGGAGTTTGGTTCATTCCAAAGTCTCCGTTATTGAATTCTAATGTCCATGCTGGTCCATCTGGGCCCTGGGGGACTATCGGTTGCGGCGTGAGCTGTTCTTCCAATTTTGGTCGCTGTTGCCAGACGTCACCATTCGAGATTGGAAGATTTATGGGCGAGCTGTTAAACCATGCAAACTCATTTGTCTGCTTAGTGTCAGGTGGATGCCTTCTGTACCATAGAAAAGCAACATTCGTACTGGGTTATTGTCCTGGCCTACGGCAGTCCTAAATCCTCGATGCCCAGCTCCATTCTTGTTGAAGGCCAGTCTATCACCTTGCAAGCTTCGATCTGTCTGTAGTTGCTTTCTGAACTCATTGAAGGGGTTGGAACTCGTTGAGCACAGCGCCATCTGAGTGTTCAGCAAAGAACCTTTCCCGGGGAAATGGATACTGAGAACATAGGAGAGCGTTCACTTGGTGCCCAGAAGAAAACATAAAGATGCAAGGAGAGAAAGAGAGAGATGTAGAGAAAGATACATGTATAAAATCATGAAATAATGACGAGACTGGCCAAGCTGAATGGAACCAATGGCAGTGCTGGATCGCCATCTCCAGAGAAATATAAATGGGCATGTGAGGGGGAGATGGGGAAAGTTCCCGAAGCGGTCGGCGGCGAACGTCAACCTCGTGCCTCGGCACAGTTGGTTCGTCACGTGACGACCCTTACCTAAGCGAGGCCAACCATTACTCCGTAAGGTACTAGGTACCTAAGGTAAGGTAAGGTAAGGTAGGTATGAATCTCTCACCGCGAGCGCGAGCTTTGGAGAAGAGTGAAAGGGCTGGTGTATATATACCGTTCAATGATCTCCATCATGCCAGGGCCAGAAAGGGCTTGCTCCAACTGTACAGTGTCATTTTGCCCGAGTGCTGATTCCGCCCAAGTGATCAGCTCTCCTACATCTTCCCATACCTTTCTCTTCACAGCCTATTCGATGTACGCAGTGTATGTGGACCGACGACAGCAGGGCGTATCAAGTGTGCGAAAGCCTGCATGGTGTAGATGAGGAACTGCAGATGGCAGAGGATGCTGACATTCAAGTCCTTGTTGAAAGTCAGGAAGGCACCGAAAGAAAGACATGTATTGGGGATATGCCTTGTTGTCCACGTAGACACGAGCGTACTCTACTCTTGACAAGACAGACTCTCTCGGCAAAAGGCAGACTCTCTCGGCAAAACACGGTATCCTAGTATCATCAACGCTCGAAAGATCTAGGTTGAGAGGGAACAACAAGCCTGTATAGTGCGACTCCCGTCGGCTCTCCAGACGCAGCTGAAGGTTCGTAGCCGGCACCACGGACAGGTGAGAGTTCGACTTCGCCGGCCGACCTCTCGTGAATCTTCAATGAATCTTCAGTCGTCAAGGCCGGGAGCCCTTTACAGGGTCGGCTCCCGGGACCCTTCTGCAGCACTATTAGCCCGGGTCCTGTAACGAGGTCGTAGCGTTGCTACGACCTCCATTTCAGGAGGATTGGCACGCTGGTGCCTATCTTCTGTGATGATCTCGTCCATCCTCCGTAGGATAGCCTCCAGGACTACCTTTATCTCGGCCAAGACTGGAGGAGGAGGAGGTGGAGGGGGGCGGATACGCTTACCAAGCCAGCTGTTGGACCAAATCCAGACGAGGGTGCGTACGAGGCCAATAATGGCAAATGCAAAAATGCAAAGATCCATGTACGAAAACATGGTTACGAGTACAGAAGAAAGGAGAAAGAAGGAGAAAGAGAGCAAGGGAAGAAGGGAAGAAGAGAACGGGACGCACGCCAGATTGGGTAGCGCCCAACATCACAATATGAGGAAGGAGCAGGGCAGAGTGTTGCGGAATGTTGTTTCTGAAGCAGAAGCAGCTCTCATGATATCGTGCATTGTCGCGAAAAAAAGAACCTCCCATGCTTCACCACGTACAGTGGTTCAATCCCAATGAGTGAAACCTTTATACCTTCCGGCAACGGCCAAGGGCTTTGCGTGCACAAATTCTCCTCGTCCTGTTGGGATAAGAGCGAGTCGAACTTGAAAGTTGACTCGAGCTTCTGCTCAAAGGAAGCACAAATTGAGCCTCGCCGAAAAGCAACTTTGGTCCACGATGTCTCCTCAACACTGCTAAATCGACTTCTGAACTTGTGATCTCTCAAATCTCGCCCCTCTCCAAGATCCATCCATTTTGTCACAAACATTGCATTGCCCGCCTTGCCGTAGCTCTTGAAATCAACTCGGAACTCGGTGTAACAATGATCACAATATATGAGACCTTGTCTATTCTCGTATCCTTCGATCTCAGTCGCGCGCGGGATCTGGATACCATACTGGTGCAAACTTGTCATTATTGGGAACCAGATATGAGGGCAAATGATGATACCGCCGCGGCTATACCACGATAGAGGAATCTCTTGAGAGGATGGGACCATGACTACTCTTTGCTCGCGCAATAGGAGCGAACCCTCCTGAATCCGAGCTGCAGCTGTACGTTGTTCTACAAACCCCGGACCGAAGAGCCTCTTGGTTCCACAGCTAAGTAGACTTAGAAGCTGTGTTGTTTCATGGGATTGTCTGTAAGCTTTCATTGCCATGCGGAAAATGGTCGATGAGAACTCGGCGTATGTTCCTCTTTGAAGTTCGCTTTTCAAGTCCGCGTGCCAGCATGCCAACCAAGGTCGACTGGATCTGGATTCCGTTTGCGATAGTAGGTGATAGTTTTTGGCGAAGGACATCGAATGAAGTTGGACGCAATGTGGACAGACGATGTGGGTTGGTAGGTCTCGTTCCAGGAAATGAAGAAATTCGTCCATGGTCGAATATCCAGCCTTCTTGAGAGACTCTAGACACCTCTCTCTGAGGCATAAGTGAAAGCAATGACATGTTAAGCTTAAACTTGCGCCTGATGCCACGGGCAGATATTTTACTATAAGGAGTATGAGTTCAGCTGGAAGTTTCTTGATGGGTGAGTCCAAATCAAACGTGATGGCTTTGCCTTGAGCACGATACCGCCCGAACCAAGGTCTAAAAAAACTGAATATCTGTCGAAGAACAGGCATTTGTATGGCAGGGGTTTGATCCATCCCGAATGGACGATGGAGTAGTTTGCAGTAATTGAAAGAAACAATCGTTCAAAGTCGAAGGCTATGGCCGCAGTACAAATCATTTGTGAGACAACTCCAGTGTGGAGACCATTCCAACTTCCAAGATAGTCATTAGCGCCTAGGGATGTTGGGGTATAGGTATTATCACAGGTTGTTGCAACAAGTCGTGTATAACGAGTTCCTATTGTTTTTTATGATGTCTTAAGGAAAGTGATGTGTGGAACATATTACCCCTTATATACCTTGGCCCTACGGCCCTAGTACTACCTAGGTTACCAGTACAATACCAGTATGTTACCAATACGTTACCGGTATTAGTGATGCGTTAGCAGTCCATAAGACTACTAGATTACCAGGATATGCTGGGTTACCAGAATATGGTTACCAGTATTTCAACAATACTCTCAATGCCTTGCCAGAAAACAGTTAAAGTCAAATGTAGTCATTGGTAAGATTTGATCACATCCCTCAACGAAACATTTCAGTTATTACAGACACAAGTAGTAACTATAAAGAATCTTATCAAACTAGCACATACAATTTTGAAGAGAAAGCCAGGAAAGATGAGTGCCGGGCAATATACATGTGCAGTAAGCAGACTAGAAGTAACATAGTATATTGTTTTCTGAAAAGTGCTTTTTGAAGGGAGCTAAAAAGATGAGATAGGTTGGCAATAAGCACGTTTTAGCAAGTATTGAGGAAACAAAGCAAATATGGTGATTTTATGTCATGGCTCAAATCAATGAATAGGGGAATCAAAGCAAAAGGCATTGGTGTTGTAAAAAAGGGACTAAATAAAACACTCCCAACTGTTCAAGCCGTAGTTTGGTATTGCAGAATTCAGAATTGAGTAACAGCTTTCTGTAGTATGTGATAACAAATGAAGGTTATTGGATTCAAGTTACTGAAAGTTGGATCAATTGCTTGTCGTTTTAAGCCTTAGATCTCGAGACGCCACACTACGCTGCTGGCGCTCTATGAATGAACATTGTTAATAGATTCTCGAAAAGCTGAAGTAGAATGTCACATTTGATATCGATCCTGTTGAATTTCTACAAGCTGGTATCGATATTCTGGAGTAAGGTTAAGTCTGTTTATATTGTAATGATACAGTGACGGGCGACATACATTACTGGCGGACATCTTTCTTGAAATCCGAATCTTAAACGCCCTGCACAAAAAGCGGAAAACGAGATCAGATATAGTTGCACACAAACGACCAGAGGCGTTGTAGGTGTTCGTAGCCATACATATTTGAAGCAATAATGAAATATCAAAATCTAAGAATGACATTTTAATCGTGTGGTAGACGAAATACACCAAGCTGTGGGCTGTGTTTCGTCAGATCTTTCACCATTTTCATCTCCCACTGGGCCCTACCATTCCTACCAATCCTCAACTGTCCCTTTGGGATGTCTCCAAACGCGTCTACATGAAACAGCCAGAATCCAAATACTGGCATCGAGGCTTGCTTTATTATCTCAGGCGTGTTTGGGTTTATATATCCTAGGCGTTGGAAGAGTTCCCCTTCCTCCCAAGGTTTATTCCACTTCGCTTCTTCATATTGCAAGAATCTCCCCGCGTCACCTCGAGTCAAAACGTTGCTATCATCGTCATGACGGTGGGATGAAGCAGTTATTAGAAATTGATATTCAACGGGGTGTGAGCGACGGATTTGAAACTTGCTCTCCATCTCCTGCCATAAGCAGAGTGGTTCCCGTGGGTCCCAGCCAACAGAGACTTTGGCCAAATCAGCGGTAATAGGTCGAGGATCGGTATCGAGAAGGTCAAATACTTCTGTTTGCGAGTTCAACGGGTATGATCGGTTGTAGCGAACTTCTTCCATGCCTATGGAGTTGAACATTTGCCTAGTCTCATAATGTACAACATGGTGAAAGAAAACCCTCTCTAGGCTATTTAGCGCTGCTGTGAATGTTGAGAGTGCAAGAGGAGCCAGTGTTGCAGGGTCTAAAATGAATTAGTTAGGCAGTCAACATGACGACTTTTTTCCGTACTCATTGGCAGCTGAAGGTCCTCGGGATGAATCTCGCCGATGCCTACATTTAGTAACCCTGCCCCTAATGGATCATATGCCTTAGCATCATGTAATAAATCCACAAACAATTCTGGAGCACCTCGTTGTTTGATGTGCAGAAAGTCGAACTCCGGGTTCAAGTACAAACAGTGTTGTTCACCATGAGCCTTCAAGTCGTAAGGGATGTGTAACCTGTAGAACTCCAAAGCAGCTCGTCTCGACCCATGGCATACTTGTAGTAATGGGCTAAGTCGATGATTCGAAGTGACTGATAATCGATAGTTTCTCTTACTAATTATATTTCCTAGCCCGTTTGTGTCTGTATATGGTAGCGAAGAGGAAGGTCCTGATGGGCAAGCAGTATCATCTTCATCGGTAACTTGGATACTAATCAGGCGGTGACGACGCAAATTACACTTCCAAATCGCCGAGCAAATCTCATGTGGGAGACTGGGGAAAAGGGAAAATTCGACTAAAGGTTTCTCGACATGGGCCTGGGGGTAATCTGTATAGAAATCGTTGAGAAGGGTCACATTTGTGGTTTTGCAGAGCTGCTGGTTGCCTTCTCCAGAGGTAAGAGTAGGAGACATTGCTGCTCGACACTGCCTGCGGATTTCGTGATGAAATAAAGATGTATAGATAGGTCGAAGGAAAGTGACGCGCTTGCTAATATAAATGCGAAGTTGGAAAGCTGTGGGCGGAGGAGGTGCAGCCAATGGCTGTATCCTATGCAGTGGAGGCTGAGCCGCCTGTACAAGCAAAAGCCTAAAAAGCACGGGACTACTTATGTGAATGCCACTGAATGATCACGTTGATAATTTATCTTTTTATTATTTTATTATTATTTCTACCCCTGAATCCTACCGAGGGGCTTTGACAGATGTAATGCAGCAAGTATCTCAAATGGGTATTCCTAGCGCCTTTCCCTGCCACTCTAATCCCTTCTGACTCCATGATAATTTGAGAAACCTATGATCTTTTTCCAGACGCCGTCCACCCAGCTCTCAATCCAGATTTGGCTTTTACTGTGCCAGGCGTCTTAATCCCAAATGCATCTGATGATCCGTGTCTACCGGAACTCCCCACCCTGCTCCAAAGACGCTGAGCCGCAGGAGTTAGTTGCCCCGAGTTGACCCTTGGACTGCTGGGAAACTTCGGCACAGGCGTCATATCAACCTTCCCTGTCATCCCATACTTCGAAGATGCTCGTTTCTTGCTGGCATTGATATCTACCATTCGATGGTGCAAATCTTCCCTCTTGCTCTGCTCGGTGATAACGAAAGGATTTTTGACTTTATCCCCTTTCCCAAGATTGATTATTGGAGCAGGTGCATATGATTCTTCCTCGGGTTCATCATCCACAAAAGCATACCCATTGACTCGGGGTGTCTCACTTCCATTGTAACCCGATTCTAAGTCTGAGGCGCGACGTCGTCCAGCTATAGCGTCCTTGATTGCGGAAAGGGATGGTGAAGAAGGGATATTCGAGTTTTCGCGAACAACTGCTTCCGTTGGCATGCGGGTATTGGCATATGCCACGCTCTTCGGGGCTGCCCTAGATTCATTTTGGGCCTTTTGAGATATAGTCTCCACTGAATCCTCCACACTGTCCGGTGCGAACATCAGTCCGTTGTTCGGTTTCGACTTCCAAGCATCAGGGCGAGCAGGTTTCTCTGCCACATCCCGAATTGCAAGCCTATTCCTCTCGCCACCATCGTCTTCTAAGGAGCTTCTCGATTGCAAAAGCTTGACTTCGACCTCCTTCTGTTTGAGCATCATCTTTGATGGAAGCTTGTTATTCTCCGTCCACATCCAGGCGTACTTCTCTGCCCGTTTCTGGTTCTGCTTATCCAAGAGCTTGTAGAAGCTCTCATTATCCTCGCTCGTGTACAATGCTTGAAACTTGTCCAAACTCATATTTGTGTTCACCTCCACTGCTGTCCCCGCCTGCGTTGAAGTCGTCATATCCGACGCCACAGACATAGGCGTGTCCCCCACAAACCCTTTGGGTGTATCGGAAGCACGCAACGGGGTCTGGAGCGATGTTCCTCGCCTCCCCCTCCGACCTGGTGTCATAACATGGGACAGTCGGCGACTGGCGCTGGCAATCCATGCTTTATCACCAGATTCTTGCGCATCCAAATACTCTTGCTGGATCTCTGTTTCGACCAGGCCGGGGAAGAAGTCGCGGGCGATAATCTCGGATATCGCATCGGTGTATGATTCTTCATCAATGACGTTCTTTGGTCGCTTTATGCGTTTAGGTGGCGGAGGCATCAGCTCTGTGTCATTTGAACGCCGGGCCAAAGCACCGGATTTTGATAATTCCAAAGCCATGGTAGAAAAGTTCGGGATGTTTATGTAGTAGGCGCGAGTATGAACTCGATGTCAGATGCCCCTCACCATAAAGGAGCGTGAAGTCGAGAGGCGACAATGAGCTCGGATGGAGAGAATTTAAGGTTAAGGTTAAGCCGCGAGGCGATGCGGTGCGACGATCGGTAAAAATATTTAATGCTAATTATATCGCTTGCAGGTATTTAGAAACTTATTTCAAGATCGCCGCACAATAACGGGCGTCCGAGGAAGGTCGAACCGAGGATTTACGGTAATACGGTATTAATACGGGTTGAATATACTTATTAATACCGTTAGCTCGGTTTTGACGTTCTACCTATCTACAGTACCTGGGTACCTTGAAAGTTGAAAGTCTTAACCAACTTTCTTAACTTTCTCTTATACTATATGCTCTGTGCACGCTCCTGATTCAGAATCTCCATCTCCTTGGTTGCGCAGATAGTCTCAGGGTAGACACGCGGTCACTCTCCATTTTCGAAGAAAAGTTTTCGTCTCCACCATGACCACGGCCGAGGACCAAGCGGTTGCCTTCAAGAATCAAGGGAACAAGGCCTTCGCCGCTCATGACTGGGCTACAGCTATCGAGTTCTACACCAAGGCGATCGAGTTGAATCCGAAAGAGCCCACGTTTTATTCAAATAGGGCACAGGTATATATGCGGGGTATCCAGCTACAAATGCTCGTGTGACTGACTTCCAAAGGCAAATATCAAATCCGAGGCCTACGGATATGCCATAGCAGATGCAACAAAAGCGATTGAGCTGGATCCGAACTTTGTTAAGGTACGTTGTGGAAAGACGCCGTTGTGGCCTCTTGGAAACTGGCTCATTCGCAGTGTCTTTCTTGCGGTGGCTAATCATTATTACAGGCATATTTCCGACGAGCCGTTGCCTATACTGCCATCCTAAAATCTCGAGATGCCCTGAAAGACTTCAAGACAGTGGTCAAGAAGGCTCCATACGACAAGGACGCGAAGCTCAAATTGGCAGAATGCGAAAAAATCGTTCGAAGAGTGGAGTTCTTCAGAGCCATCGAGGTAGAGGATGCGCCATCTGCCGCTGAGGGTTTGGATCTCGATTCCATAGTGGTGGATGCAGATTATGATGGAGTCAGATTGGAGAACGAGATGACCCCTGAATTCATTACCGACATGATGGAACGTTTTAAGAACGGGAAGACAATACACAAGAAATATGTCTACCAAATAATAATAGCGGTCCAAAAGATTGTCTACAACGAACCCACAATGGTTGAGATGGAGATTGAGGACGATGTAAAATTGACAGTCTGTGGAGATACTCATGGTTCGTAGTTTCTATCCCGCATGATTTGAGGAGCTAACACGCTGTGACTAGGCCAATACTTTGATCTTATGGAACTGTTCAGACTCAACGGACTACCTACTGAGAAGCACTATTATCTCTTCAATGGAGACTTCGTTGACCGAGGCTCTTGGTCCACGGAAATTGCACTTCTTTTATACGCATACAAATGGTTACGTCCGTCTTCGTTCTTCCTCAACAGAGGCAATCACGAGACCGACGACATGAATCGTGTCTATGGTTTCGAGGGAGAATGCAAGGCAAAATATAATGGTAAGCTGTCTCGCGCCGTTTGTTTCAGCCCCGGGGCTATTCAGGGCTATACAAATTGTTCAGTTCTGACGTTCTCTAGAACGGGTATTCAAGCTGTTTTCGGAAAGTTTCTCGGCTTTACCACTTGCTACTTTGGTTGGCAAGAAATATCTTGTTCTCCATGGTGGCCTATTCTCAGACGACAAGGTTACTTTAGATGATATTAGAAAGCTCAATCGTCATAACCAACGCCAGCCAGGTCAATCTGGGCTGATGATGGAGATGCTTTGGACTGATCCACAGACCGAGCCCGGGCGAGGACCCAGCAAGAGGGGTGTCGGCATGCAGTTTGGACCGGACGTCACAAAGAGGTTTTGTGAGAATAACGGGTTGGAAGCAATTATTCGAAGTCATGAGGTACGAATGGAAGGTTACGAGGAAGAGCATGATGGAAAGTGCATCACCGGTAAGACTCTTAATTCCATCCTTTAACCCTTCTTCCGCTGACGGCTTAACAGTTTTCTCCGCGCCCAAATACTGCGACAGCACTGAAAACAAGGGTGCCTACATCAATATTGGACCCGATTACAAGCTTGAATTCCACAAATTCGACGCCGTACCACATCCAAACATCAGGCCAATGGTAAGCTTTAGTAGTCCTCTTAATCTGGGACCATGCTGACATCTCTGTGAAGGCATACGCTCAAAGCTCTCTTATGGGTATGACATGATCGGGATCACCTTCTTGGGGTATATGACGATATGTTGTTTGCATTTTGTGCATCTCTCGGTGGGAATATCGTGCATAGAAATGAAGCGGGCGTTTGGTACAACTGGGACGGGCAAGATGCATCTTGCGAACGACATGGACACTGTATAGTAGACGTCGCATAGCGGTATGCTCCGGCATCCCTCATGATCTCGGAATAGAATGAGCTGAGCTCAGCCGTTGTATCTCGACCGATTTGGTGATCTTCATTCGTCCCACACCTTTCCCACCCCCCTCTCAGTGACGAGCACGCTCAACCAATTCCCACTAGCCTTAACTCTCCAGCCCATCCTCCCCTCCGTTCTACTCCCCCCTACCCATCCCCCAAGCGCCGCTATAAAAGGGCTTAGGTCCTCCCTCGGCATTCTAACCCAGCACTCCCTCCCCTCCACCTTCAAGATATCGACCGCGATAGCCGCGCCCGCGAGGCCCAGGAACTGCGTCAGCGCCGCCGTCATATACGTGCGCACCGTAAGGGCATCGATGCTGCTATCCGCCGTTCCCTCCGGGACCAGCTCTAGACAGGCGTAGGAGAAGGGAGGCGCGGCGATGGTGCAGGTGCTGATCTCGTGACCTTTTCTGCTGCGAGGTTTTGTGTTCGGCTGCTGCTGCTCCTGTGCGCTGCGAGGCGCTTCGGCCATGATGGTATCTTCTGCGGACATGGCAAGGATATTGTGGAAGCGCGGCTGGGAAGTGGAGAGCGGGCAGGTTACATTCTTTGATATGGTGGTTGTTGCGTGGAGATAGACGGGTTTGGGGAAATATTTCCTCAGCCTTCGGAAAGAGGCTCGCGTTTTCTTGCTAGCGTCAGCCTCGCGTAGACAGGGGTGTTGGCTCGCTCCATCATTCAGGACAGGGCTTTCGAATAGCTGCAGATACCTATCTAGATACATAATAAACCACGCTCTCTCTACACTTCCAGTTATACAAACGTCCTGATTAGATCCCTAATCGTCCTACCATTGGATTCGATCTCCAGCTTCGTTTCCTCTGCGCACGCCACCATGTCCGAGAACTTCGTTCCTCCAGGCCAGCAGCGCAACTTGCGCGCCTGCATGGTCTGCGCCATCGTCATGACCCAGAACGTTTGTCTCCCCCATCCCCCCTCCCACTCAAAAACAAAAAGAGAAAGCTAACCCATAGGGTCAACATCCAGCGATTCCTCAAGGAGGGCTGTCCCAACTGCGAAGACTTCCTTCACCTCGCCGGCTCCATGGACGCCATCATCGACTGCACATCGCAGGTCTTCGAGGGGTTGATTACGCTGGCTGATCCTGCTAGGTCGTGGGTCGCGAAGTGGCAAAGGCTGGATGGGTATGTGAGGGGTGTTTATGCGATTAAGGTCTCGGGCCAGCTGCCTGATGAGATCGTCGCCGCGATTGAGGATGAGGGGAGGATACGATATATTCCGTACGAGCCAACCAGCCCCATCATGACGTGTGGAGGGGCTTTGCTAACTTCTCGCGCAGGCGCGATGGATCTGCTACGGAGGCAGACTGATATACTTGTTGGGTGATATTACTACGGGTTGTGGATTCGTTCATGGGAATGGGAAAAGCGACGCTGGAGTTCAGGGAGTCAAGAGCTAAATAGGGCCTTAAAATTCGGACATACATATACAGATTTGGTTCCTCTAAGGGCAAATGCAAATGGTATCAAAGTAACGCCAGTCCAGATGCTCCACGCCTGCGCAGTACCCCCTTCCGGACGCCTTATAAATGTAATTTACCCATCTATAACGCTCAATATCTTTGCTTCTTCGGTGGCGGAGCTCCGAAACTAGATGCCCCCCTATTTCTTTTTCTTTCCAGTTCTTCTTTCATGATACGTTCTGCCTCGCTCATCTTCTTGGGTTGTTCGATGACAGCTGCCTTCTTGCCACCAAACACGTTTTTCTTTGCGGCGGCAAAGACATTCTTGGGCTTGTTCGTGCCGCCGAGTTTTATGGAGGTTTTACCAGCCAACCCTGCCTCCGCAGCAGGTGTCTTCGCTGATTCTCCTTGTTCCGCGCTGGCATTCTCCTCACTCTTCTTGCTGGAATCGGAAGCGTCTGCAGAGGTAAGAGGCGGCGAGCCAGACTGGGGGCTCTTTGAATCCCCGGCCGGAGTAGACGCAGATTCTGACTTCGGTGGCACTGGTTTCGCCCCAAAGCTAAGCTTGATCTTCTCCCCCTCCACGCGCTTCAGCTCTCTCTCGGTTTCGTCAAGCTCGGCAGCCCCTCGAGCTTCTGCATCCAGCTGCGCGCGACGCACCTGCTCTTGAATCAGCGCCTGCTCCCGCTCCTCGTCGCCTTTATCCTGCCGCTCCTTCTTCCGAATGGCGTCTTGCCGCCGCAGCGCCTCGGGCGAGTTATCGATCCACGCAACATGGAGACCTTTTTCATTCTCCTCTACCCTACATATACCCTCTCGTCCTAGATACTTGGCAAACTCGGTCAATGACGGCCATTTTGTAGCATTCATATGCACATGCTCCTTATTCGAGATATATTCCTGGTAGAAATGGTTTAGGTGGACCTGCTTCTCGCCATGCGATGTGCGAAGCAGTTGCAAAAAGTCCCGTTGGAATTGGTTGCTGTAATCGTTTATGTATTTCTTGGGATCTTCCCCGACAAGTAGCATCTGTCTCACATGGGACTCCGATTGCGTATGCATCTTGAAGCCATTTTCGTCGCGCATTTGGCGCTCGCACACCTGCGATGAAGCGGGTTAGTAGGAGAGGCAAGCAGGTGGGATACATTTCAACTAACCTGGCAGTACCATCGCAGGCGCTGAAGCCCTTTGGACTTGAGCTTATTGTTCAGATATTTCGTGGAGCCAACTTCCGCCTTCGGCATTTTGGCTGTGTTGGCTATGAAAATAGGTAAATGCCCAGGATGGAGAGAGATGAGGCAAACAGTTACAGAGAAGAAGAGGCGCTTAGGTACCTTATCGCTGGTTCACGTGACGATAGATACTTCATCGAAGTCCCCAGGCTTTCCATTTAGCGGCCCCTTTGACACTCACAACACCTCAATTACTTGTATACGAAATTTAGAGATTCGCATCTTTGCATTCCGGTATGTACAGCATTTTACTAATTTCTTTCCTGCGTACAAAATGCCCTAGTATAGATCGGTAATGTGCAACCCTTTTGCTCCCCATTCGGCTTCATCGAATGATCAGACTGTAACCCGGATGGCATATGGACGTCTTGCACGGCAATGTTAGGGGAACTGGATCACTTGAAGAACATTGATGATTCGGTCTTCAGTTTCAAAGCATGATTAGATTGGATTCGTAGCAAATTTCGTAGTCGTATCGTAAGTGGCCCAGCACCAGACAGGAGTATGTGAAGCTAAATGTACCTAGACAGGAAGCATCATGCCATCTCCCCTCCATCCCTAACAATTATTACATCTATCACATCTCAGTCATCCCAGGATGTGTCTCCCGTCATGACGATGGTCTGTACCGCCACGCCGCCATCGGTACTCATTCCACTTCCCCTATTCTTCTTGGACATCGCATATGAGTCCCGGCTCGTCAGCTCTTCAGCATCAAAGTCCCAGTCTCGCCAGAAGTCTCGCTTTCCCTTGGCCGCTCTCTTCACCCATCCTGGTAATAGGCCTCCCTTGACTTTATAGGTCCAGTAGTCCTTCTGTTCATAATCATGCGGCATTATTCTCCCCCTTGATGCCTTGCTTATGAGCCACGCCCCTACGTTTAGGACGATATATGTTACTATTCCCGCGATGAGGCCGTAGGCAATCGAGTATGTGAAAGGCATAACTGCCATGGTGAGGAACGCCGGTATCGAATCGCCAATATATCGCCAATTAATATCTACACAAGCCCTCGCCATCATGGCACCGACGAGGATCAACGTACACCCAGTCGCCCAAGGGGGGATGGACGCGAAGATCGGTGCAAAGAATATCGAGATGAAGAAGCAGAGCCCGGTCACACATGCTGTAATGCCTGTAGCCCCTCCTTCGGAAATGCCCGCCCCTGACTCGATGAATGCGGTGACTGGAGGGGCGCCAAAGAGAGACCCGATGGTGATACCAAATGCGTCGATCAGATACGCAACTGCGCTCCCATCAAAGTCCTGCGTATCCTCATCGATAGCACCGCAGAAGCGAGCCATGGAGTAGAGCGTTCCCGTACAGTCAAGAACATCTACGTACAGGAAGGTAATCAAGGCGAGGGCAAATTGCCCGGCGTGCTCGCCAGTGATGTTCCAATCTTGAGCGACGAGAACATGTTTGATTGGATGGAAGGTGACCACCTTCTTGAAGAATTCGAACATGCTGTCGCCCGCGGCCGTATGTGGGAAATAAGTGACGGAACTGTCTCGTGGCCAGGAGATGATGGCAACGAGCAGGATACCGGCTATTATAGCCCCTTTTACTCGATACATCATGAGGAAAGATGTGAAGATCCCACCACAGAAGACACCGAGCCAGAGCGTTGGACTTCTCATCTGGCCGGAGGTACAGAAGCCATTGCCATCCTGGAGTTCCGGGACACAGCCCGCAAGCTGCAAAGGCTGACTGGTATCGCCTGTAATTGCGCCAATTCCTGCGCTGTAGGTCAGGCCGATGAGGGCGAGATAAAGACCTATTCCTGCTCCACTGGCGATCTTGAGACTGGAGGGAATGGCTCGCGCAAGCCACTGCCTGAGCCCGAGAATAGACAAGGCAACAAAGATGAGGCCTTCCACGAATACAGCCGTTAAGGCCAGACGATAAGGGACTCGACCTTGCCCGTGGAAGCCAACAACTTGATACGCAAAGTACGCGTTGAGTCCCATTCCTGGCGCCAAAGCAATAGGCATATTCGCAAAGAGTCCCATACAGAAGCTTGTCAAAGCTGCGATGGCTGCTGTTGCCGTGACCAGGTCCCTGTTGATTTCCTGGACACAGATGGCATATGCCGAAGATGCTGGGTTTTTTGAGTTCAAGCAGTACGGATCATCGAACCCCTCGGACGCCTCGCAGAGACAAGTACCTCCAGTTCCTAGAGGGCTTGTGGTCAACGTCGGCGCAATCTGCACGGCGCAACTGAAGACTTACCGGAAGTTATCGACGCATTAACGGATATGATATACGCCATGGCAAAGAAGGTCGCGAGACCAGCCCTGACCTCTGTCAAGAAGCGCGACCCCTTTCTCTCGTACCGGTGACCCGAGAACTCCAGACGAAAGCGGCGGCCAACAATGCTCTTGGCCATGGCCATGTTGGTCTTCTCCACCTGGAAATGCGCATCAGCGAAGGCACCAAGAGGAGCAGAGACAGCGAGCGCGCTGGAACCCATACCCAACCCATGATGAGTTATTATGTGTGTTCGAAATTATGTGCGAGAAATAGATTAGGCTCCTCGGCGGGAGAAACGCCGTCAGTCAGGTCGTTATATGTGCGCGCGGGTCGTTATCAATCCGTGGTGAGCAGGTTCATTGCTTCTGAGGACCCTGGGCGTTACGCAGGGAGATAGGTAGAGATTTATAAAATTAATCAAGATCAAAGGGGGACGTGAAGGTGGAATGTGGGATGTGGAATGTAAATGTAGAGACATGGAAATATCATCCATTCGCTGGGGAGGAACATTACACAGAGGAGAGAGAATATGGATATACATGGGTGATAATACATGGATGATAGATAGATATACATGGGTTTTTTGCAGTGTTGGTGCTGATTGCTTGATGTCAATGATAATCAATGATAATCATTGATAAGGTATTGGAAGAGGATCTCCCCCCCCCGTGAAGGAGCCTGGCAGCCCTACACAACATACACCGTCCCATCCCGTCCCCTGGTAAAAGATGCGAAAAAGATGCGACTAAATGATGCTGCAACCAGGACCCCCCGTCGTCCACCACCATCTCAAACGCCCCTCGCCGTCCTCCGACAGAGATACAGAATTACAGAACAGAGCGGTGGTCTGCGATCATTTCTCGCCGCATAGCATCCCACGTCTTTCTTATTCGCCTGGACGGATCCAACCGATATCTCTCTTCTCGCGAGTCTCGAGTCTGCGCTCATCTGCGCTCTGCGGTCTTTATACCATATGGAATCCCAATCATGACTTTATCCCTGAATGAGGCACGTACTCTGCTCTGCACCTGACCTGGCCCACCGGGGTTACATACTCCGTACGGTGTTGTTACAACAACAAATGATATTCTACTGATACGTTGCAACGACTATCCCCCCTTGGCCTCCCTCCACAAGATCTGTTCCCACGAAAAGAATACTTATGTCAGGCCCCACCCCCCCAACTTCTCCCCTGGTCCTCCATCCAGAGGGCAGAGGCCTATTCATATCCCTCCCTGCGGATCACTACATGTGTGAAGAGGGTGAGATTCGCTCAAGAGATGCATGTGTCTCTGTCCTCCTGGACACAGCATCATTGCCCGGATTGCCCGGCTTGCGAGTTTCTCTACCTCTTCGGCCCCACGACGATATTTCGTGCAGCGGCCGGTGTGACCCTCGAACATCGGGTACGTGCAGTCCGCTCGGGCGTGCTCGTTGCCTGGCGATCCCCATTCGCCCCCAAGAAGGACTCAGTCCTGTTGTGGTCGGGTTCCCTGCAGACCATGACAATACTCTTTATCTGCTTTTGCGAGGTTTGTGCAACGGCTCTGGGGAAGCGGGTCAGATGCGGGACGAGAAGCTCGATGGGCATCCGCAGTGCGGGGTCATCAAAGAACAGAACTTCCACGATAATGAATTGAGCTGGAAAAAAAGAAAAAGCAAAAGAGCAATCAATGAACGGAGAAACAATCTGGAAAGGAAGCTGTCACAAGAAGGCGCCAGGGCCAACTAATGCCACTCATAACTATATCAAGATCCAGTAATTCCCCGCAAGACGAGAATCTCCCGGACCTGACATACCCCGCGCGAATGAAAGAGGGAAGTCAATGACGCGGTCGGTTCTGTTGAACACGACAGAGCGGCTAAAGAAGCTGCTTTCCCGGAACAAATTGACACAGATACAGCAGAAGCAAATGCAACCAATGGGAACCATCTCCGCAGGGACTCAAGCTGAGCGCAGCCCTCCAGCAAGTCGTCGTCAGAAATTAGACGATTGAGCCCCTGACACAGGTAAAGTGGGAATTGCAGATGAGTGAGTTCCCGGGACGAACGAGAATCAAGCCATCCACGAAAATAGCAAAATTGCGTTGCGGAGAGAGGGGGGAAAAGGGGGAACTGGCTAGTTATGAATCATAGCAAGAAAGGGCAATAAATGAATTAAAAAATTAAGAAAAGAAATCGCCGTCGGGAACCTCCTCCGGTTGGAAAACGTGCTTCAGTTATGGAGGAGGCAGTGGCAGGAAGGCAGTGACAGGAAGTAAATTATGGAAAAAGGGGGGAAAAGGAAATGATTACATCAACCACGCCTCTTGCAATAAGAGTCTTGGATAGTGATGGTATTACTATTGCATCGATGGCATTGTTTCGTCCCTTCGGGCCATATGCACAGAGTTTGGCTGCCCCCGACTGTGGAAGTCTACCTACCTAGGTACCTAGGTATGCACGGGTACTTCTCCAACCGCCGCACGTGTATAATGAGGTTGGAGTTCAAACCAATCTCATGCCCTAGGGCTATTAGAGACAAGACAAGAAAATGACTATAGGCAAGCCGAAGTCTGGCAGCTATATGTAAGGTATGCAGAATAAACAATTGGCTCAATCAAATCAAGCCGTGCAACATTATAGCTAGGTAGGTATATGTAGCAGCTACCAGACTTTGGCGCGTTTGGGGAAAAAAAAAGTAATCTATTCCAGAATAGCGATACAAAAAGTTGCTGCACGCTACGGTTCCCCTCCTTGAGAAAAAATGCTCAGAAACGCCTAAAAGATGCCCCTAGATATACTTCTTTTTCTCTTTCTACTTTTTCCAGCTTTTCTAGCCGTAGCCATGCAGACCCGTTTTTTTATTTATTCAAGAAAGGTAAACAGATTGGTATGTAAGATATTCATCGCCCGCGTTGCCTCATATGCGTCTATGACGCAGGATATGTTGATTTCGCTCGCTCCTGGTAGGGGATCAGTTTTGGTGCGGACGGGCGGTCAGGGGCACGGGGAACTTTACCTTGCGAGATCATTTCGATGTTCACGTTGTGCTCTCCGAGGGTCGAGAACATGCGGCCGGCTATACCGACCATGTTCTTCATCTCTGCTCCGACTAAACTGAGGATAGCCATCTTGTCTAAGATAGTAACTTCGCCGCACTCCTCCAGTTCCTCTTTTGCTTTCTGCATGTCGTCGACTGGGATACTGGGGGAATGGATGGCCATGGACACATGAACTTCACTCGTGGAGATCAGGTCCACGGACAGGTGACGCCGGTCAAGGATAGAGAAGACTTTTGCGAAGAATCCATGGGATATCGAGCGCTTATTTGAATGGACGTTGATGACAGTGATCTTGTCTTTGATAGTAACGGCAGTTGGTCTCTTTGGCGTTTTCCGCAAGCCCAAAGCACTTGGGCTTCTCGAGCGTATAAGCTGACCAGGTGCAGGGATAGGCTCGGGCAGGACAATAGTTCCATTTCCTCGCGGGTTTTTGACGTTCTTGATGCGGATTCGAATAGGAGGCGTCGCATGGATGACTTGGTCCATGGTCAGATGGTGGATAACTTCCGAGCCGTAAAAGGTCAACTCTGCTGCCTCCGACGGGGTGATAGTAGGCAGGAGCCGCGCTGTGGGAACCTTGGTTGGATCTGCGGTGAATATTCCATCAACCTCCTTCCATACTTGCAGCTCATCTGCTTTGAGAGCGACAGCTATCAACGATGCACAGAGGTCTGTGTAGCCTCGCCCGATTTCACCGTCCATCAACCCGCCTGGAACAGCTCCAAAGTATCCCGTCAATACTGGGACCCTATCCTCGCAAGCCATAATCTTCTCCTTAAGCGCGGCAGTCAATTCTCTGAAGAACTCCTGATCAGGCCCCCTTGAGGCCTTGAGGTGAATGACATCAGAGAGATCCACATATTCCGCATCGACTCCCTACAATCGTTCTGTCAGCTTGGTGAAGCTGAAACCACATCAACCCGGCTTACACTATCTTGTAACAAAGCGGCCATGAACCGACAGCTGAGCTTCTCTCCAAAGCTCACAATGCGATCTTTCGACCTCGAATCTATTTCCAGATGCCATCGTTCCGCAGCTTTTCGATAATCTAGAATCTCCTTGCACTCGGCCACGATATCTGCAGAGAGTTTTGCCAGGATATTTGTATCCCGGACATGCGCCTCGGCCGCGCTGACATGGTCTTCGCAGATTACCTTGACCAATCTTTCATATTCGTTGACCAGGCTTTCGTAGTGTACGGATTCCGTATCATTGACAGCATTGATGGATTCGAGGACCCCGAAGATCTCCAACAATCTGTATAAGCCCCGTTAGCATTTATTTTGCGCGGTGCGGAGGAGAGCGTAGCCCTCACCGACTGGTTGTCCCCTCAACCTTCTTCCCCGTACTTCGTGCGGAACAAACAACGGCTATTCTATTGTCACCCAAGCTCGCGCTGGATGGGCCGTTAGCAAAACACTTTCTTCCCCACATTCCTTTCCCGAGAAGGGAGCTGGTGGGCTCACCGTACAATATCCTCCGCGATGTTGAGAGCGAACTTCCCTACGCTTGTCCCGCCAAACTTCTGCACCACCCAGCCGCGGCTGCTGCTGTTTCTCCGGCGCGAGTTGGAGGCTACCGCGGAAGCATCTTGGTGCCCGTCAGAAAGATCTGTAGTACTCATCCTCCAAGGACTGTGCAGCTGGGTCAATTGGATCTGCGAGCTGCTGTGAGAAATCCGAAAGAGTCATATTTTTTTCCCCGGCGATGTGACGATATCGGTCGATCCCCTTGTCACAAGCGAAAACGCTAAGATAAGGCTGATAGAGGGGCACTCAGGCACAGCTCACATCTCACAGCTCACTACGATAACAATAGTACCTTACCTTACTCACTGTGCAGGTGTTTCTGTAGTAGTTGAAATCAATAGACTTGGTACACACACAGTATCTATTAATCCCCCTGGGGATAAAATGCTATACCGGCATCAAATCCATAACCTAACCATCAATACACAAATGCCAGTACCAGAATTATATGCCTGCGTCTGAGAAGTGTTCCGTGTTCCACTCCATCCAGAGTTGGACGGTACCCAAAGGCAGATAGGCCAACAAGACAACAATACCCAAGCTTCTTAATACAGAGCATCAAGACCCTTCCAATGTACACCTTGACCATCCCGATCTACAACCAATCGTTTCGTCGTCCGAGTCGTAAGTAATCGTCCGTCCCATCGAGTCCCTAAAGCCAAAAAGCAAGAATAACACCATCCAAAGGCCGTTTTTGTTACCAAGAGAATAGTCTAAACCGCCGAGGGTTGAGACATGATATGATGGTCCATGTGACCGGATCCCGTTTGGGCGTGGGAATCGTCACGGCCAAATTCATACTTGCCCATTGAGAACTCATCGTCGGGTGTTCGAATCCCAATGCCACTATCATCATGGCCCGCAGCAGCGTTCATGGCGGCCTGACTTGTGACATTCATTGGGCGTGGTACCGAGATACTACCGTCTGCGTGAGTGCTGTCACGGAGGAAATCGTCGCTACCGCTGCTATACCGGCTCTGAGGCTGGCTAGCATCTCGACTGCCCATTGATTGTTTTGTGGAATCTCCTCGTGTAGCTCGGGATGTCTTGCATTCCATGAAGCCACCTTGCTCGGCCAGGAAAGAAATCATCTCATCTATCCAACACTTCGTTACCCACCAAGCTCCAAAGCTCTTGCCCTGAGCTATTGTGAGATCTCTCATGACAGCAGTACCAACGCTTTGGACGCACCAGACGATCTCGGCATGTGTGGCATATGGAAATTTGCCTGGAAGGGAGCCGAGAAAGTTGACCCAGCGATCCAAAACGTTCTCAGTAGAGGAATCAGCGTGGATATTGGCTTGTTGCTGTCGTCCCGTGCGTAATGCCATTTCACCATAGGGCGTGAGACTTTCGAACTCCCAGGAGACCCCAATCGGATCGAGGAGATCGCGTAGCTCAGTCAAGAGGAGATTGACCACGTCATCCATGCCTCTTGCTGGTACGCATTCGGCAATCTTTCGTGTTCTCACCATTGTAATCCAATCCTCATACATCTGGTCACGATTGGCAGGGTTTGACAGCATGTTGGCTGCAGCATGAGCAGTTAGGTTGACCCTCAGCTCACGATCAAGCAAACCAGCAAATAGTGTTGCCGGGGCCACCTTCGCTTCGATAACGTGGTTTGGTTGGCCTTGAAATGAATTTTGAATGTGAGGAACAAGTCTCTCGGAAATATTTCGCAGTGTATCTAATACGGGCTTGGGGGCGACCTGAAGCGTTAATGGAGCCACCACGCGCATCATCTTTTGATACATGACGAAATCGCACTCCTCGATCCACGGGGCAATGCTCGGATTCGCGAACAACTTCTGGACTGGCATCGTGAGAGTGCCATGGAAGGAGGTAAAGAGGTGGAAGAAGGTCTTCTCTTTGCAGAAGCGTATACACTCAATAAGAGAAGTGCAATGTGAGCGATAAAGGGCGGTCAGCGCGCTCGCTGAATCTGGATCGGTGCCCATAGGGACGTAAGGTTCGATCTTGGGAAGTGTGATGGGCTCATATTCCTGTAGGGAAATTTCACTCGGGGGTGCAAATCGAAGACGCTGGGACACTTTGCCGGCCGTGGATTCAAGCTGCGAAATCCCGTGGATATCTGGCTTACTATACAGACTATGCGGCCTGACGAAACCCTCAGATCGCGGAGCCATTTGTTCGGGCAGCTGGGCAATATCAGGCGACGGAAAGGTAGATCTCTCTACCGGGTATTGCAGTTGGTTTTGCCTACTATAGCTAATGAGTGAGCAAGACATTAGAGCGTTCGGTTTATCGTGGAGAACGTACCTAAGATTTTGTGAAAAATTGGATGTATCATTAAAGCTCTGAGCTCGTTGATTACTTTGCGACTCGGCAAGTTCTGGCTGATCCTCCTTGAGGCTGAAGTTCACGTAGTGGTATTTGGATTCGCCGCGTACACCCAGCCGTCGCGTCTTGAGTCCCGGGAAGAGCACGCGCACGAGTTTGCCAAACGAAGCGGGATTCAGGACCGTCACTCGCTCCGTAGCGCATCTCGAAACATAGTTTGCATATACCCGGCCTCTTGGTACCGAGCCCTTCCCTTTCTCACAGACTTGATTTATCCTACAGAGTTCGAATTAGCCTAGAGACTTCCTGTTGGGCATCAGAGCACACGTACCAAAGCATAGCGAATACCTGCCGTTGTCTTTCAGACTGTGGCCCTCTTTCATTTCCGTGGAGTTCGGCAGCCACATCTGGTAAGCTACGATGCTTATTTGAATGGAAGAGCTGTCTCATCTCCAACTCATTAGCTGCGCTGGACTTGGAAGGTTTCTTCGCCGGTCCTCCGCCAGCCAGCGAGTCCACTTCGTCTTGCTCATCACTGCGTCCTTCCATTAATTGACTGTCTCCTTCTCCATAAGTTGCAGGGTAACCATCCGCTGGCATAGATAGGCGACCGTTCTCAGGCTTGTACTGGCTGCCATGTGAGTATGATACGGCATGGTTCGGCATGGGGCCCAGAGCAGGATCGATTTCATATTCTCTTGGATTCTGGAGTTGGGATGCCGAGTGAATGACCATATCCTCGGGGGTCATCTGGTGACCCATGCTTCCAAATCTCTGATGCGCATTGTTGTGATCATACCACTGTTTTTGATAATCCGCAGCCGGATCAATGATTTGCTGCTGGTCGATCACTGGCTGCGTTGACACGCTGTGCACACTGGTTGTGGAGGCTCGGGATTGAGGTCGTTTGCGGCTCTTGGTCGTTGCTGTAGCGTTAGATAGTGATCGAGACTTCAGAGGTATTTTTTCCGAGGGAGGATTGTGGTCGACTGTTGTAATATAGCTATTAGTCAAGATACAATTTTAATATAAACAGAGGCCCACAAATACGCAGTATTTGCAAAACGGGCAGCAGAATCACTCACCCATCATCTCCATGGGTGTCAAGTCAAGTAAATATGTTTGGGAGAGATTCGCGGCGTCTCACGAGGTCTGGAGACGGCCGGGCCTTTGTTGTTGTTTTTTGCGACGGGCGAGAGATGGGCAGTGGGGCACGTTGCTTGGACCATAGAGTCGCGTCCGGGGAGGCAGCTGTCTGTTAGTTAGATGTCCAGATCCGGGCGGGTTGGCAGATGGGCGCCCTTGGCGGTGGTAAGGGAGCCAGGAGGATTGATTGTCGAAGAGCAGGAGAGAGAGGTTTCGTTGCTGTCTGTTTACGTTCTTGTTGACGGGACGAAAAGGATTGATCGCGAGTGTGGCAAGCGGAGGTCGGGCGGGCGGGAGCGACCAAACACGCAGCGACTATGCCGCCGCACTACATATGTTTTGGAGGCAAAGAGGGTCGTACTATTGAAAAGGTCAGGTTATGTATTAATTGTCTTGTTCCAGCGAGATGAGAATAACGTAATGAGGTGCAGGTGCTTATTCACTCCATGGGAACAACAGAGCGCTCTTCTTCTACAGTACTGTGCAGAGCAAAGTTCTCACATGGATGTACCTAGGCACGATACAACAGTACGTATATTGTATATAAGTAGCTCGTCCCATTGTACATTGTACGGAGCACCTCGGTACCTGGGTAGGTACATATTTTAATATGCTGATATTACCTTGATGACAAGTAGATTGATTCATTTCACGACCAAGATTGCAACACGGGATATCCTCCATAGAAATGTAGAAATGTTCAACCCAGGAATGCCGGGTATACATATATACAAGTATATATATACCTATGCACTTGTACAACTGAGTGAACCATCTCAATATAATCTCTTGCTCTCTCTTCCCTTTTCCCTCTCATCCTTCTCCTTTCTTTCTTTCTTTCTCCCTCACTCTCCTCGTTCACCGACTCGCACGAGACCCATCACGTGACCCCACCTCGCTCGATCGGCGTCATAGAAGGTACAGTAGCCGGCCCACCCTCCTGCTTCTTCCTCCGCCTACATCCCTTACATTACATTTGCTTGTTTTTCATCAACCTCGCACGCACGATTCGCATCCCACCTCGAAACTCAATCTGCAACCTGCCTTCCCTACACCTCTCTGAACACATCGCTCTCCCCATATCCTCGGTCGCGCAACTTGCCCTTTGCCCAGAATGTCGTCGTTTCAAGAGAAGGCCCAAAGCCACATCGCCCAGATCGACAAGGAAGTATGTGCTCGCAAACCTCTCCACCCCCTCCAAATCTGTCTTTTTCCTTCCTGCGACTGACTATTATATCAGCTCTCCAAGTACCCGGCTTTGAACAACTTGGAAAAGCAGACCTCGGTTCCCAAAGTCTATGCTTTCCTCGGCCTGATTGCAACCTATTTCTTCTTCATCTTCTTCAACATCGGAGGCCATTTCCTCACCAATTTTGCTGGATTCGTGATTCCGGGGTACTACTCGCTTGAAGCTCTGTTCAGTGTCAGCAAGGCAGACGATACACAGTGGCTCACGGTAAGTCTGGCCGCATTCCTGCCGCTATGTCTCGGCTGACGCTTCATATCTAGTACTGGGTCGTGTTCTCTTTCCTTACTGTGTTTGAGAGTGCTGTGAATGCCGTCTACTGGTTCCCATTCTACTACACATTCAAGTTTATCGCTCTTCTCTGGCTTGCGCTTCCAGTCACTGGGTGAGTTTTGTCATATTTTCAATCCACAGAAGGCTACTAATACGGCCCTCAGCGGCGCCCAAATTGTATTCCGCTCCTTCATTCAGCCAGTCTTTGCTCGCTACTTCTCTGGAGCCGGCGCGACTGCTGCAAACCTTCGCTCCAAGGTCGACAGTGCTACCTCCGACAAGACCCTGTAGGTGCGATAACACTAGGTTCTCTACTTTCTTGCCAAGCTAGCAGAGCTTCCATCAATATTACGGCAGAATACTGGAGATTTATTCCCGATAGGAAACGAGATGGAGAGGGAAGGTGTTCCGGCATGGGTGTTGGGATTGACCCTGTGGATGGGCGCGTTGGATGTGTAGCTGGTTAATGAGAGCTGGACATAATGCTCTCGAGGCTATTGGAATGAATTGCTGGGGCCGCGAGACAGGTTTCCTTTATATTGAATCCCTTTGTTTTTTGAATGCTCGTCAATTTTGTATGAAGTGTATGAGCTCTCACGAAACATATGTGCTACTTGTCCAGTTATTGTCATGAAGTCTTAACGCTCCGAAGTACGAAAGTAAAAGTCCGCACGATTGTCTCCCTGTTTCAAGCAGATCTGAAGAGTCCGAGTTGACCACGTATACCTACCTAGGTAGGTAGGTTGCGAGGCCCTAGCAACCGGTTCTCAATTAAGCTTAGCGTACATATATGGCAGTTCTAAATATACAGTACTTTGGCGTTTGAGATAAAGCTCCGTACAAGAAAGCCAAACGCCAAGAGCATCCTAGGACGACAGTCGTCGCAACAACGAGCACCTACATACCTACGGACTAAGTCTCTTCCTGCAATTATTCCCCAGAATTCTCGAAATAATCAACGAACCTTTAGATCCTGGACCATTGTGCCGCGGAGAGGGAGCCTGGATTTCCCAATGCTCGTCAGGGTACCAGCGCGATGCCCCTACCAAAGCTCAGCCCGCTGCAGTCGCGGTTTGCAGCATCTCTTATAGCTTCAATCATGTTGCTGATTCTATACCTTGTTTTCACACTGCCCAACTTGGCATACGCTGCAGATGTTGATTCGACACGAGCGCAAGATCACAACCACGAACGAATATTGGACATGGATATATTAGGGGCCAATGTCGAGAACCTGGATTTAAGATCAGAGGCAGGATACGAGGCAGAATTCATAGGATACGATCGAGGCATTATTGGAAGAGCACCCACAGCGAACAGTCCAACACAGTTGACTAATAATGTCGCGAGGACTGACAATATTGTGCAGGGACAAACATTTTCCTATGTGTTTCCTAGCGCAGAGATTGGGCTTCAAAGCCGAAGTACTGAAGATGGAATGGAGCAGGCAAGGCTGGTGAAGGAGAGTGACGAAGGGGAAGATTTTGAAGACCTCAAACTAAGACCTCGACAATCTCGAACGGTCTATATCTCTGTGAATACATGTCTACAGCCCCGGCCGATACACAACACGACGATAGAACCGCCGCCTCAGCTTCAGCTCTACATATCGCAGTCCGAGAGCAACCCCAATCCCGGTCCAAATTCAGATGGTGTTCAGGAGATGGTCATGTTGGACGGGGGTGCTGTGATGAAGACAGTAAGCGTTACCGGCGACCTTTTCATGGGCGTGTATGGCGTAAATACAACCGCTTACCAAGATGTATGGAATGCCGAGATTGCTGTATCCACTGATGGTTTCTACCACACTTTTTACAACAACTCTGATCCGAATCTTCAGCTGATCGATAGTGACAGTAGTGCTGCACTGCTGGTCACCGGCAACCTCACCAATGAAGATGTCTCGAGTTCGGCGTATCAAGCGGTGTTGAATGCTGCGCCTCCATATCTGTTATTTGCAACCGATAGTAATGAGCGCCCCATTCAAGGCCTTCAAAATTCGTACTGTGGTTTGATGCAGAATGCTGGGATTGTGCCCTCAACTACCGGACAGAGTGCGAGCAATATCGATACGAGCCTTACGACCAGAGGGAATGGTGCACCGAAGCAACAGTTTTATCTCACGGGCATCAAAGGCGGCACAACGTATAGTGCAATTCTCGCAATGTATGGTGGTAGAAATTCTACTACGGGCGGCTCTGGAGTAGTGGGAGGCGGTGGACAAGTCTGGCCAATGATGAACTTTACTACTCTTTCCGGTATGTTCTCTCACGGAGCCTTTTCTAACAGACAGGAGCTAACATTCCAAGATGGCAACTGCGCTGTGGTCTTCAATCTATCTTTCTGTGATCAAACAGCATATGCTGTGCCCGGAAATCCCAACAACTTCCCAAATATGACCTCTCTCGCTTCTTTCTACGACAATGGCGCCTCCCAATACTATCAGAACTTCCAGAACGTATTGGCGCAGATACCTTGCAATACCACCTCTACAGCTCAATACTCTCTTGCGAGAAATTGCGACGACTGTGCTGCAGCTTATAAGGCGTGGCTTTGCTCGGTTTATATACCTCGATGTACCGACTTCTCGTCCGATTTACCGTGGCTTCGGCCACGAAGCATGATAAATCCTTTCCCAAACGGCACGATGCTTCCTCCTGAGGTTGTCAGCGTTGCGAATCAGTCGGCATTCCTCAGCTCGTCCAGGAACCCGATGATAGACCAATACGTCAATCCCGGCCCTTATAAGGAGATCCTTCCTTGTGATGACCTGTGCTACAATATTGTCCAGAGCTGTCCATCTTCCATGTCGTTCGGGTGCCCCTTACCTGGTCGGACGTCATTCAATCAGAGCTATGGAATAAAATCGAAAACCCAGGTGACATGTAATTACCCTGGGCCTAATTATGACCAAATTACAAGCGGAAGCGGGACGATTATGCCGCATCTGCTGATGTTCGTCGCCCTGGTGGTGATGAGTTTGGTGGCTGTATGAGTTGCGTTGTAACCCCCTTTCTTTTGCAGCGTGGATCGAGGGCATTGATGGCGTTTACAGGGAATCTTGGTTTATAATGAGCTCCACGAAGTATGATCCTTGATGTTGATGGCATAAGGAAATGTCAGAGATTTCCCGTAGCTTTTCTTTGAAAGAAAAGGGGCCTAGAGCGACTTTTGTATGCTATAATGTTTTCATGTCTATACATACCATAGATTTGGAGGATTGGGATATATCCAAGTAGACCGGAGTAAAAGCGCGAATCGATTTGTTTCAATCCTTTACTGTAGCCATAATGTCATCCGATCAACCGAGGGGTCTACATTCAATATTGTACTCTGGATAGATGGATATCTTCAGCGGTTCGAGTGGTAATAAGACATACATACGCAATACAGCATAAGGTTTCAACGCTCTCGTGCCCGATGCCTTTTGTCTCTGCGGAGTTAATGACAGAGCTGCAGTGCTACTGTACTCCGTACGGAGCGGTGGGCGTACCTGGCAGTGTACCTACAGTAGCAGGCTTTTAAGTCAGACCGGCGCCTCCCAGTGCCACTTGGCGATGCGAAAAGCTTGTCGTCATATATATCCTGCGAGGATGCTAAGGGCTGCTAAGGGACTACTATTGGCAAAGTTTGAAAACTTTGACGCGAACAGGCCAGCCCTGACCCCGTGCAGGCTATACGAATCTCACACCGTCCCCACGAGGCCCACGGGATAATAATAAGTAATGAGATGGGCCATGACGCAGGAGGAGCAGCTTTCAAGACATGCAATTACGAACGTGGGACAATACCGAAGAATGGTTCTCATGAGGGGCACATTTCTTCTTCCTTGTTCTCCTTTCTTTTTTTCCAAAGACTGATTGCAGGTCGAAGTCTTGAAGGCACATGCGTTGGGCTTTATGCGCGGATGTTCGGTCCCGCACCAGATGCCAAAAGTAAACAACGCGTGGAAACACGCTAGTATACCCAGCTGTTAGCGCTTAACGTTCGGGGGGGTTTAGCCGTCAGAGGGGTGGACATAGCCATCTGCTCCCCCCCAATTCCCAATAGTAGCAAGCGAGTCATTAAGTTTCGCCTGAGTATACACCTACGATCGATAGTCAGGGGTTTCAGGCCAATAGTGAGGAATTAGATCTAGAAGTCACTGATTAGCAGTGCCGTGATTAAATGACGAAGACAGATATCGGGTTTGGCCTCGTGTCAACCTTAAACTTTGTTCCTGGAAGGGAACGCAGGTCCACGGAGGCGGAGTCACGGGGTGCCACTGATGCCCACAGATAGCCGCTCCCTGCCTTAGCGATCTGATAGACGCACGGCGGTGCCTGGCCGAAATTTTCCCCCTCGCGGCCCGCTCTTCGAACCAACGACCAGCATCATCAGCTTCATCTATCCCATCCACGCTCCATCTCCCACCCAATCAATTTGCATCTCGACGTAGCTCTAGGCTCCAGGAATCCCAGAAATCCCAAGAATCCCAGCGCCTTCAGCGCCCAGTTGATCAACCGGCACTTCCTCCTTCCAGGGCTCTCCCGTTCGTCCCCAATCATCGCCCACTCAATTGGCTGAGCTGGCCTGGACTCCCTTCGCCTGGCATTCTTGATACCTCATACCAGCCAAACCTTGCGTCCGGCCAGGCTCGTTCTGATACCGAGATCCCAGGCAATTTGCTTGAGAGGATCCTGCTCGGCCCTGCGCTATCACCTTACGCCTCGCGAGTCACGCTTCTTCCTCCGTCCAGAACCTTGCTCTTGACCTTGAACCTGCTCGATCTGCTCCGACCTGCTGTGCCGTACATGTACAAGTACTGGTGACAGGTATCCCGCGTCCGCCTCTAACCTCCCCTCCCCTCCCCGCCTCGGCCTGCTCCTCCTCCCAGACAAGAGGGAAAGACGTCTACAGCTCGAGCGTCAATTCTCACAACTTCCACCTTCACCCAACATTCCACCGCCAGCTTCCCGAGGCATTCGAGCTCACCCTTGCTTCCTAGACCTGACGTGGCGTGGAATCTACATCTACTCCGTCCCCTCCGTGCTAATCTCGCTCCACAATCCATCCGATCGTCGATCCTATCCTAGCCAGCGCACCTCGCCGACTTGCCTGTTCTTGGATATCACGGTATGCAAGCTCCCTCCCGATACGTATCCACATCGCCGCCTCTGGGCCTCCTTCACCGATTGACATTTTCCCCCAAGACTGACCTTGAAAAATACAGCTCGCCATCGACATCGCTCCTTGCCCACAATCAGCAAGACGTGTCGTCGACTCCTCACCATGTCGTCGACGCGTTATACGCAGCAGCCGCTGCAAATTTACCAAGATTCAAGCGCATCCTATGACCACGCTCCCATGCCCCCGATTCCGAGCCCTATACGTCCGAAGAAACCATCACCGCTTCGTCCGATAAAGAATGCCTCTTCGAGAAGAAACATTGTTCTCAACCCCCCTCAGCAAGGATACAGCCCGCAATCACCATTAAAGTCGTCTCAGCAGACATCTAGTTCGCCCTCAAGAGCGCCCTTCAACAGCAGACTGAATGTGATTTCGATGCCACCACCGGGCAGGCCTATGCACCAAACGGATTCCATGGAGAAGAAGCAGCCATTGATGTCTAAGTTCAAGCCGCAGAAGGCCCTATTTACAACATTCGCGAGTACAAAGTCCACGGACAAGGAGAATTATCCCATATATGAGCAGCATACAACTTCTTATCGCAATGGATTCGATGAAAGCAACTTCTCCCTTGAAGGCCTGTACGGTCAGAAGCGGGCAGCCAAGCGAACTCTGTTGGAGGCACCATCAATCCATGAATCGAGGGCCTCCAAGAGATCGAAGACCGAAGAAAGGCAAGGAGGAGAAGCAGTTGAGGAACAAGTAGAGCTTCCTGCGCCTGATTCATTTCCGCCTCTTCATGACGATGGAACCAAACCACCGCATAGTTACGCACAGTTGATCGGAATGTCTATATTAAGAGCACCAGCTCGTCGATTGACCCTTGCCCAAATCTACAAATGGATATCCGATACCTACTCCTTCTACAGTCCGTCAGATGCTGGCTGGCAAAACAGTATTCGCCATAATCTTAGTCTCAATAAGGCCTTTATCAAGCAAGAGAGACCAAAGGATGACCCTGGAAAAGGAAACTATTGGGCTATTCAACAAGGCATGGAGCATCAATTCATCAAGGAAAAGCCGGCGCGAAAGTCTGTGGGTCCAAATGAGAACGTATCCTTACTATCTACGAACCTTGCGCCTGTGACGCAACCGGAGAGCTCACAATCCTCGTTCAAGCCCCTTACCCCAGCAGTTCAAGACTTGCCTCCTCAATCAGCGTACACCATGCCGGAGGCCCCATCGCGTGCTCATCCAGAATTGTCCTCTGACGCTACAATTCCAGCATCAGACGCTTTCAATCCTGAAGCAGACGCCGGGGAAGAAGCCCGGGAACTACCACCATCCTCCCCCCTTATCCGCTCATCACCACCTGCGGCTATGATGCACTCGTCACCACCTATGCCTCACGTTATGCCAAGGATGAACGCTACTCCACCTCCTGTTCCACGATTCCCTTCCTCCGATCGAACACGATCTCACAAACGCAAATTCGCATCCATGGATGACAGTGGCTATTTCTCATCACTCGATTCATCTGCCATGAGACCACATCAGGCTAACCGGTTGCTTACTTCAGAAGCTGATCGCCCGCGTATAAAGCGAGGACGTGCTGAGGAGGAAATTGCACGACTTCGGGGCTCTTCATATGATAGTCCAACAAAGGGTCGCACCGCCACATCAAGCTTTGCTCCCCCATCCTCATCACCATTGCGTCGGAACCAGAAACATAATGGCCCATCTAACATGCTACCACCTCTTACACCGGCTGTGAAGTTGCAGCCTCCAGTAAGGCCAGCTCCACCCTCTGTTTCACCAAATACGAACCTCCGTCTGCATCGTGATAGGGTTCGAGAACTGGTGGGTTCGCCGGTTCGAGGTATGGGAATCTTAGATTCGAATCTACCGCCTTGGAGCCCTGCTTTCTGCTTGGATGACAGCCCATTCATTTACGGTGACTTGAACAACGACTTTGACATCTTCGCCGACAACAATTCTGGATTTCTTTCTGTACCTGGCAATGGTTCTCCTGAGAAGCGATCAGCAAAGAGACCCCGCTTGGACCGATCTAGATCTGCCAACTCCGTGGCTGATAACTCCAATTACAATAAGAGTAATACCTCCACCCCCTTGGTGAAGGTTACACCAAATCTAGCCCCATCGGCACTTGACTCGCCTGTCAAGGGACTTGGTTTTATGGCCTCACCTAGCAACTTGCTTAGCCTCAAGTCACCGATCAAACTGGGATCGCCGCCATTTAGCGTCTCTGCCTTCGGCTTGCCCCAGGACGAAGAGTTCTATGGTTCTGAATTCCTATCCGAAGAAGCTACTGACTTCTCCGGTATGGACATCATGCAAGGATTCCAAAAAATTGGTGCCGGCGGTCAGTCTTCTCGCGATACACCAAAGACCAACAATTCTCGACCGTCATTCGGCCGAAACTTCACTTCTCAATTCTAAACCTCTGGCCTTCAATTACGGGCAGAAGTGGACGGATAACGATTTTCTTTTCCCCTCGGGTACATACCTGGTGACGAATGTAACGACATTACGAATTTGGGTGGATCAATCATCTTGCTTGCTATGGCGTAGGATGGAGGTTGATGTGCGTTCAGGAAAGGAAGGATAATGAGCTCTTGGGAGAGCGGGTAGATTGGATAGCCTCACGGTCCTATCGATGATAATGATGTGAGAGTATATACACGCTGCTTTTCCTTGCATGTTTGATTCTAGATATCCTTGTCGGTTTGGTCCTTTGCTAGGTTTTGACGGCTGGTTGATCATCTGGTCTTACAGGCATTGTTGCCTTCTGCGGTCCTGGTTACGGTTTTTGAAGAGAGAATGGGTAGTAGTAGTGATTGAGTAATGAAAGATTACTGTTTTGACTATTATTCCTGATCTTGATCTGACTCTGTGTGCTGCTTGTATTGAATGCTGTCTTATATTGCAACTGATGTTCCATCGAACAGATGAAAGAGGCGGCATCTAGACCTCCTCTTGAATGCCAAGGCTCTGGGTGATCCATCTCACAGCGCAGTACCGAGGCCTTCTCCTGAATGCCGAGACTCGCTCACGATTGAGACAGGTACTCGGCTCGACCGTCCTGACTTGCATTCTCGTTGAACCTCGCGGTGGGTAGTGAGACCATCTCAAAGAGAAGAAAAGAGAATGAGAAAGGAGAAAGTAAGCAGAAAGAATGGCTTGAAGACTGCTGACAGCAAAGCTTGGCGATGTCTTGTAACCATATTATCGAAACCAGGCAAGTATAAATGAAATACGAGCGGTCAACGGTTCCTGTAAGCCAAGAATGATAAGGTTTCGAGAGATACCTAGTTGATTACTTTTACATTCAAAGGGTTGATTAGTAGTTCATTGATATATCGAAATCCCGAACACCGACAAACTCCTCTTATAGAAAATGATTTGGGGGGGGGGGGGGGGGGGAATGGCTAGCGTCAACTTCCGTAAATAACTTAGCGAGCCCGTCTTGCCTCCGTACGCCATACACGAAGGATATCAGGATTTTCCTGAGAGAAAGGGTAAAGGGAATCACTGTATGAGGTACGGATGATACTTGGCAAAGCTCAAGTGTAGGAGGGGTAAAGGATGAGCGTTCCAAATCGGGAACCCTTGGCAAACGACATCCAAGGACTCTTCTCGAAATCCTCCTGATGGCTGGTGGCTTTGGGCGCGGCGGCCATCCCCCATGCCCAGCAGAAGGGACCAATGGCCCCGGATCCGCCCCGTCTTTTTGACAGCGGGGAAGAGACTCCCACAAGCGGTTCTGCGGTTCTGTCCGGGTCGAGAGATATTGCCCTTTGCACTGCCGAGACAGCCCGGGAGGTTTCGGCGGCTGGGCTATTGGTTCGAAATCCTGCTGTGACGGGGCCTTTGAGGAGGACGCACTCGCCCCGAGGGAATGACATATCCACAGCAGAGGACTTGCGCTGACGGGGCTCTACGGGGCGGAGGGGGAGGAGAGTGGAGGAGAGTTGGCTGCTCTCGTCCAACTCTGTCCTCTGAAGTGTCTGAAGCCCCAAAGCCAAGACGCGGGAAAAGGGGGGAACATGAGGATATGGGAAGAGCGGTGGGAAAAGTGACATACATTTCCCGGGCTGAGTGAGTGAGGTGGGTACAACTGTACTGCGCATCGGCTCGGTGGGCACCTTACTCGTGCTCTGTGTGTGTTTTCTTTGACGGGGAGATGTGTAGCAGCAGTTCCACTGATGCCAATTGCCAAGAGGCAGACCACGTCCACATGATGGTTGAGTTGCAGAGGATTCATACAACAAGTGGATGGTTGAGGGGGGCAAAGGGGGCCCTCAAGCAAGGCAAGGCACGGCGTCTACTAAGCAGGTAGGTCTTCGGAGACTTGTTATGACAAGTGCTTGGTTATTACTTGAGGGGTCTTAAAGTGTCCCAAGACTCGACTATTATTATTGATTTGACTTGGGGGGGTTGTTTCTATTATTTGCTTATTGTGGATTTCTGGCTGAATTCTGGCCTAATTCTGGCTTGATTCTGGCCTCTTGTCAGCCCTCCACAAGAGACCTTAGGACAGGAGTAGTGTTGTTTAATATTTGATTATATTACATTACTTTGCCCATTTTTCCTTTTCTATGCGAAACCCGGATTCCGTGCGGATGCTGCCCTTGGGAGTTCAGGAAAATCCCTCATAGCAAGGCGGTTCGCCCGTCCCAGCCCCTCTCTCTCTTCCCACTCCATTCATCCATCTATCCTTTCAACACTCTTATTTGCTGCTCTTTTGCTCGCGCGCTCTCTTTTCGCAGGTGTTGTGACCTGTGTTGTGACCTGCTCTCTCCTGCTCAACCCGTCGCCACCCACCAGTTCTGCGGATAAATAATTATCATTCTACTCCGTAAGCCCTTCCACACAACCCTCTCTTTGCACCACCCTCCCGAGAAGAAGGGAAAAAAAACGAGACAAAAAAAGCCAAGCACCAGAAGAAAAAAAACATCAGCACAAATTGTCAAGGACCCACGCTCACAAGGTCATCAAGAACTCACATCAATAGGAGTGCGGTCAACCCACTCGGAAACCCCAGATCCTACAAGAGCGCGGGCGTTTGCCCGCACCGCCTCGGCGGCGACTCTCTCTCCAGTCCGTGGTGTTCCTATAACCGCCCTCTCCCACCGAAAAACCACAACACCCAACCAACGCGCCCGCGGGCAGTGGGCGACACGCAGAACACCGAACATCATGGCCACGGTCGCCGCGCAACGAGTTCGTCCTTCGCCTTCGACCTCGCAGGCCTCGTCCAAGGCCGGGTCGCCCGAGTCGCGCCCGTCGCCCGCCCAGAATGCCATGTCCGTCTCCAGCACCGAGAGTCTGAATGGCACTGCGCCACCTGCCGAGCCACAGAAGCCCGCCCCCGCCACAGAGGAGAAGCCCTCAATGACGAAGCGTCTAACGCGCATGTTCTCGACGAGAGACGCTCTGCGATCCAACAACAGCGTCGATTCGCAGCAAACATCCGCTGGTAACGCCTCGTCAAAACAAGATCCCCCTGCGTCCTCCACGCCCCGAACCAGCACCCCCGTTCGAAAACCGTCGTCGGCCAAGGAGAAGTCGGACCGCTCAGAGAAGTCCGTCACGACGCTGTCGAAGGAGAAGAAACCCATGCCGAGCCAGCGCTACGCCGTGGTGCCCGAGGCCCAGGGCGGCCATGAGCATCACTTGAAGAGTGCGAAGAGGCAGGAGAAGCTCTCGGACATGCTCCGAAACGTTATCAGTGGGAAGAAGAACGTGGAGCCCCACGAGGGCGAGCAGCAACTATCGCTCATGTCGAACTGGGTCGACCAGCTGAAACGCGAGCGGGAAACTCTGGCTTCAGATAAGAAAGGGGGCCCGAATGCCACGGCGTCGTTGGTAGAGAAGTACGGCAAATGCCAGGAGATTGTTGGTCGCGGAGCTTTCGGCATCGTCAGGATCTCGCACAAGCGGTCAGACAACGGAGAGCAACTATTCGCTGTCAAGGAGTTCCGTCGACGGCCGGAGGAGAACGAGAAGAAATACAGCAAGCGGCTCACGTCTGAATTCTGTATATCGTCCTCATTACGACACCCCAACGTCATCCACACCCTCGACCTCCTGCAAGACTCAAAGGGTGACTACTGTGAGGTTATGGAATTCTGTGCAGGTGGGGATCTCTACACGCTCGTGCTCGCCGCCGGGAAGCTCGAGGTCAACGAAGCGGACTGCTTCTTCAAGCAGATGATGCGTGGCGTCGAGTACATGCACGAGATGGGCGTTGCACACCGAGACCTGAAACCCGAGAACCTCCTCCTTACCACTCATGGTGCCCTCAAGATTACTGATTTCGGGAACGGCGAATGCTTCCGCATGGCTTGGGAGTCAGAAACACACATGGTCACCGGTCTTTGCGGATCGGCCCCCTACATCGCTCCCGAGGAATACGTTGACAAAGAGTTTGATGCCAGAGCTGTGGATGTGTGGGCCACAGGCGTGATCTACATGGCCATGCGAACCGGGCGGCATCTCTGGCGGGTAGCGAAGAAGGAGGAAGACGAATTCTACGAGAGATACTTGGAAGGGAGAAGGGATGAGGAGGGTTATGCTCCTATTGAATCACTGCATCGGGTAAGCCTCCACCTAATCCCCCTGTGTCAACCAACACAGCCATAACGATATATAAACAGGCGCGTTGCCGAAATGTCATCTATTCAATCCTGGATCCTAACCCCGGACGCCGCATCACCGCTTCTCAGGTCCTGAAGTCCGAATGGGGCCGTGAGATCAAGCTCTGCAAAGCAGGGGAGGAAGGGATCTGATCTTGTCTAGCAGGGGCCGCGTGCTCTCAAATGCACGACGGAAGAACAGACCCCATCCTTTGACCGGATGATGACCAAAAGAAGCCCTCTTTTCACTATTACTTGGACGACGAGTCCAGTCCCGAGAAGTCCACGTTCCCGCGCGGTCCGGCGGCTTCCAGATGCAGCAGCACGCACTTTTGTTTGCAATTTTCGAGTATAATTGTATGGTGATTGCGTGAGGGTGGAAAGACTTGATTTTTTTTGTTAGAGGGGCGGCGGCAGCTTCCGAAATCAAATAATGTGAGGTTCTTTTTTTGTTTTTTTTTAAACCAATGCAGCATAGCGATCATGATGGGAATGGAACTACGGCGTCCTCGGCGTTTGACGGAGCTTTTTGACATATTTCTCTGGCGAAATAAGGGAGGAAGGGCGGCGAGGACGGCGGCGGCGGCGGTAGGCAAAGGCAACTACTTGAGGAAAAGCCCAAGAGGAGAAGAAGAGTGAGAACCTTCAACAGGGGTTGGCAAAATCTACGTACCCTCGATGATCCTGGAAAAACAGCACACGATAACTCATTTTCCTCTTCATCTCTCGTGCGCGCGCTCTTGTCAGGAAGCAGCATCATCCTTTTTGTTTTGCTCTTTCGAGTATTCCGCGGACGAGGGAGCTTGTTGAGTGCAGAGAAAAGAAAGGAAAGGAAATGAAGGGAAGGGGATCTTTGTAGATAGATAAGAGAATGTGAGGAGAAGAGACTGAGAGTAAGAGAAAGAGAGAGGAGAGATGCAGGATAGGAAAAGATTGTTTGATAGGAAATCAATCTAAAGAAATTCTAGAATCACATTTTGTATATATTGTATTATTGTATATTGCAAAAAATCATGGCATATCTATCTCTCTCCTCGTTCGATTCCACAATCTCCTGTGAACGAGTCTCGAAAATCCCCATCCATACATATATACATAACTTTGCATGCATGTATGTATGTAGGTATGTATGTATGCATGGAAATCAATCATGCCTCCCGCCCAAGCTCCCAATCACAATCACAAGAGACCTACCTACCTATTTACCTCTGCACAAAAGTTAAATAGAAAAAAAAGAGGGTTCTAGACCTCTGGGCAGTATCACACAGTCGGTACTTGACCCCGTGCTAGTTGTTCGTTCTCTCTCTGGGAGACACGAAAATGTAAATTGACGTACACACAGACACACAACGCACGCACGCACGCACAGCCTTGATCCTGATCTTTCATGACGACGGATGATTTATCATGAAGTAAAGCAGGAAAGAGAGAAGGCAAGCAAGCGAACAAAGTAATAGATTGATTCCCCATTCATCCATCCCCGCTCTAGAGATAGATAGATAGATAGATAGATAGATAGATAGGTAAGGTTACAAAAAGCAACACGACACGACACCGGAAACGCCCATGTCCAAACGCCCATCCACACAAGCTAGCTCTCTCTTGTCCTGTCCTGGGGATGCTGTACGCAGATCGGACGGTTTGATTTGAGTGATTAACAGTGCTGCCCTGCCCCTTTCCCCGCTCTTCCTGCCTGTACGCAAGGAATTAGGCGCGAGAGGGAGGGGGAAGAGGGGCAGGGTCACTGGAGAATTAGAAGATAAACCGGCCGCAGCAGCATTCTTTCCCCTCCCGCCGTCTCTCGTCCCGTCGTGAACTTCCATTGTGACCATCCATCCGCCTCCTTTCCGCCTCCGCCGCCCCTAGGATTCATTAACGCCAGTCCGTAACCAGCAAGTAACGCACTGATGTTGTTGTTTGTTGTAATTCCGATGATGATGATGATGATAATGATGATAGATAAACGTATCGACAGGGAAGGGAATTCCGGTCCTGGTAATGTAATAAAACTGCTGGAAGGATTATTATCCTCGAATGGTATATATTGCTCCCAAGAAAATGAAATCAACAGTTCGATGCCTCTCGACTACCTAGCCAGGGCCTGTGAAATACGGGCTGATCCGAACTCCCAAATCGGTGCAGGATATGCAAGCAAAATCGAAATCACGAGTGGAAAAGGTCCCAGGCTCGATCACACAATCTCAAGAACTCCTCCTTTTTCCTTTGTTGGCTGTTCGGGCTATCCCGTCCTTCGCCGAAAGGTCCTCGTCGTGCCGTCGGCGGTCCGTTGCCGAGAGGTGGGCTGGCTCCATCTTCATACTCTGCTCTCGCCCGTCTCCTGCCCCCGCGGCTAGATTCGCCCTGCCTCATCGTGTTGCCCGTCAGGGGCGACGGGGGCGTGGGCGGTTGGTGACCTCCGTAATGGACGAGTTTAGGGAGGAGCTCGGGCCGGCCGCCTGCTAATTCAACCTGAGCGTCTTCAGCAGAGCGGTACTCTCTAGGTCTGCCCGAGGAAGTCGTCTGGCCAGGAGATGGGAATGCTGCTCTCGAATTCGATTGGGACGAGTTGGACGCGGAGCCGGAGTTCTGGAAGAAGCTTGTCCTCCCCGACGCCTCACGGTGAGCCCCGAGACCTTCGGATGCAAATACATCTGTGATGGGTGGTAGACGATTACTTGTTTGCGTTGCAGGGACATGGTGAATATGGGATGTATTAGAGAGGTTCGATGGTTGATTAGCAATGTGGCGCGTCAATGGGTGTGGTTGATGTCGTCCAGTGAAGGTCTGATTAAGGGGAGCGGACTGAATTACTCTCTCGTGCGCAAACTGCTCATGTGATGGAGCGACGATGCTCAGCCCCGGGGGTGCCTTTCTTTTTGATGTGCCCGGGGTCTTTGTTTGAAAGCCTCCTAATTCTTTCGCGCTATCCATCGGTGCATCGCCTGGCTTTGCTGTCTGTTGTAACCTTGACTCGATGAGATGCCTCTGTTGCTCGCGAACCGAGATACTCCGTTGCAATTGTTCCCTCATGGTTGGATCCTGCGTAACGAATCCTGGAGATAGACAGGCCAACCCCACGTCTTGGATACCAAGACCGCCAGTTTCCACCCCTCGCGCTGTGAGGGGGCCGCCCGACGGCCGCGCTGTGCTAGAATTTAAGTTGGACGCGCTCTTCTTCGAGAGGTCGAGTTTGCGCGGTCTATGACGAGAGGTTGGGAGATCTGGCGACGAGGGAGGCTCCTTTTTAACAATGATCTTGGGTGGTACCCCATTTCGAGACCTGCAGAAATTGCCATGTCAGTATCTGCTGTTGCCGAGGTTCCAACACCCATTGAAACAGACTGGGGACGTACGCTGATGGTGGACTCTTTCCGGCCGGTGTAGCCTTTGGACTCGCACTTGCTGCTCGTTGGGCCGCCTGGTTCGGAGTCGCCGTGGCAGATGTGCGCTGCGCCGGGGGAGAGTTGGGGGCTGCTGCTGTGGGCGCGATATCGACATAGGACGATCTGTCATGAGGTGCTGGCGACGGTGCCATTGCGATGGCAGTACTCATGGTGTCTAAAGGACAGCTTCCGAGCTGGTGTCGTGAATCGATCTCTCAAGCTCTTCGTCGCTCGTAATATCAATATATCACTGTCGCAATGGGGTTGCTCCCTTTCCGGATTCTTGTACACGGCTTATTACGCGGCGATACGGCTTCGTGCGTCTGTGTCTATGTGTGTATTCCTTCTCCTTAACGAGCGACTAGATGTGCCACCACCCAAGCAGACTAGAGAGCCGTCGGCGTATGTCGATTGCTGCTGCTGCTGTTGGTGAGAAGAGGAGTTCCGGAAGGGGGGGTAGAGAGGCTATCGACAACCAGATGCCAGATTGCTTATGAGCGCCGAAAGGGGGGAAGAGGCCGGGGAGCAGGGAGCAGGGAGCAAGCAAGCCAAAGGGAGGGACTGAGGGAGAGGCGAGAGGCGGGAGGGCGGGAGGTCGTAGAAAAGAGAGGATCGCGGGTGGCGGTGAAGTTGTATGTTTTATAGAACTGGAGTCGAGCCCTTCGACAGGAGGTGAGGTGTGTTGTGTATGTGGGGGTATTGGGGAGTCTAAGTAGCGTGTAGGTGTTTCAGAGGCTCAGATTTTCCCAGACTTTCATCCAGACTGGCGAAGCCGCGAAGGAGGGAGGGGTGTTTGGCGTTTTGCGAGAGGACCGCTGCCCCCCGGTACAGTAGCACCACGAGAACTTTATTAGTTACAGACTTTTGCCGGACAAATGCACCGGACGGGGTCCTTGAAGGTCCTTGGAGTCTTGACTCTGGAAGTATCTGTAGTATCTGTCGTATCTGTCGTATCTGTACAGTTCCTGAGAGCCCTGAGAGCCCTTACAGCCCTTAGTAGAGTTCAGCTAAAACTCCGTCCCAGACCTTAGTAACTTGGCAAGGAGGGGGGGGGATGTGACAATGTGCCGCGCAGTAGTCCAGTCAACTCTGGCCTTAGCAGCAGCAGATAGAGAAACCTAGGATCGAGGAGCACGTCGATAATGTAATGTGGGCGGTTTTGGCGTGACGACGGGGGTTTGGACTTGGGACCATTGGCATCGTTTGAGGCTGTCCGGCTCCTGCGTTGGATGTAAATAGCTATAGAGATACCTTATATTATCACTATCTGTTCCTGAACCGCCCCTCTGTCTGCTGGAGCCTGGCCATCTGGTTAATCAAAAAAGGGGTCTCGTCTCGCCCAGTTATCGCCGCCCCTCTCCCCACGGTACGGTATCACAGTAGGATCCGCTGGTCATGCAGTCAATATCAGATCAATCATGTTGGCAAGGCACGTAGGTCGTAGAGCAGCAGTTGCCACCAGTACCCTCTGTCCTCCACAGAACGAAGCCTTCTGCTGAATATCTCCCAAGAACCCTTACGGTGTCTTCCTGACTCATGGTTCTCACCGCATCACATATCTCCATTCACCGCAGCATCATGTCACATTTCGAAATAGAACAGAAGCCATCTCTGCGCAATCCTGAATATCGATATTTGCCCGTTTCAGACGCACGGATCCCACCCCATCTTCCTGCCCAGGCTGTTCTCCTTCGTATTCCTCCTGATCGCCCAGGGCCCACGGCCACGGCGCCCCAGGGAACAGCCACTGGCCAGTCAGCGAAGGAAAATAGGCCTCTTCCTCCGTAAACACTGGAGTAGACTGTCCCTGTAGCCAATATCAATGGACGCTGGATGGATCAGATGGGCATCATGGAGGAGTCGTCGGGCCCGCTCCGCAGCCTCCGCTCCTTTGAGTTCTTCCCCCCTCCTTTCTCTCTCAGGCTCCCTCGAGAACTCAAGCACGCATTGGCCTGACTGGCTAATGCCGGATCAGCGCCCCCCCTGGATCCCTGATATACATTCACCGTTGACAACAAACTCCTCGACGGGCCCTGGCCAACATGGTCGCGTTTTGAAAGGGCCAGAGAGCAAGCCACGGCTGAGCCGCCGCCAACCAGAACTCCCGCCTGCGACCCTCCGCCAACCTCCGTGAAACGCGCTCCTTCACGATTTGCCCAATGGGCGCCCGCCCGCCCTGGCTGCAGAACCTTCAGAAGAGAGTCACGACTCTCCAATGTATCATCACGTCTCAAGGAGAGGCCGGGGTCCTCAAGACTCAAATACTCCGTACAGAGTATGATGGAGCATTGCGCCGTTGAGACTGGAGTCCTTCGTATTTACTTACGACCCTCTTTTTCTGACGAGGATCCGTGGGACTATCGATAATTTCCTGTACCGTTGATCCATCGTCGGGAGAAAGAGAGGTCGGCGCCGGGGCCGTAGCCGCGCGGTTGGGAATATTGAAAAGCCATCCGACTTCCAAGGGTTCAAAAGGAAAGGCGTCTGTCTGGCTGCTCGTACGCCGCACGGTAAGAAGCGTATCAATGATATTGGCTGGAATATTTGACTGGACCTGTTTGCATCCCTTTCGTGGAGTGCTGGGACTGCGACTCTGCGCCTGCGCCGGCAAGGCTGACAGCGAAAAGAGGTCGTGATTTGGACCCTCTCACTTCCCTGACATCGTACTGAAAAAGAGAAACAAAGGGAAAGAAAGAATTGCATGCTCCATACAGGAGCAGCATGTACTTACTTGAAGAATTCCTTGAGGTTTCCTACCTTGCAAAATGCCCAGAGTACCTAGAACCCAGGTAGGGGAGGCTGCAAAATCAGAGTCGAGGCTCTGTGTAGCCTTAATATTCAGGCAGCCGCAATCGGTTGCGATAACAATTTTCTGGTCGTGCTCGATTTTTGCCCTCCATGCTGGCCGCCAATCGTAGATTATTCCTGCATCAACCTTCCCAAACATGCCTTCGAAAAAGGAGGTCGAACAGCCTACGGCCCCGGCAGATGATGATGCGTCAATGACGGAAGCGCCAGCTGCAGAGGAGGTCCAAGAAGAAGAGGCCAACCCCGTACTTCTGGCCTTCGAGGAGCAGCGAATTCGAATTGTAACCGCCCTGGCCTGCACACTTCACATGCTCTAGGCTAACTTGATAATCCTCTTAGCTTCCAGGATCAACAGATACAGCGGCGTCGTTTGAATTCAAGAAGGAAGATCATACATTGGGGAATGCGCTCCGATATATCATCATGAAAAAGTACGGCCTGCCCCGCATCTGCTCCCTGCGGGATCAGTTCAAAAATGGCCCCAGTGTTCTACTACAATCACATAAACTAACTAATCTATAACTATAGCCCTGATGTCGAGTTCTGCGGATACTCGATCCCCCATCCTTCCGAAGAAGTCATGAACATCCGAATCCAGACATACGGTCAGTAATAGCTCCGCACATATGCAAATATATACAGATCAAGATCCATGGCTGATTATACTTTAGAAGGCACAACTGCTATCGAAGCGCTGGATAAAGGGTTTGATGACTTAATGGACCTGTGCGATATCGTTGCCGATAAGTTCACGGCAGCAAGAGAGGACTTCGCTTCAAGGCAAATGGACGAGGATTAACAGATTATGGAAGGCGTGGATGGATTAGCATTGCACGGCGTAAAGGCATGGGAGGCCTGGGGAGTATGGTCAAGATTCATCAGGATATGTACAGGACGCTGCGAGAAAATGCTTGTATTTAGTTGCGGCCCTAGTTTTGCAAAAGTTAGATTGATCAACGACCCTCAGTATAGTGAACGGATGATATAGCTTACCTCCAAGAAAGCATGCATAAAATTTTCCGGACGTTTTGCCTTTGGATCCTCCTCTGTTCGGAAATACTTCAGGACGTGGGGTAACTGCTTCCAGTAGTTTAATGTTTCCTGCAAATTTCAGATGTCAGCACATATGTTGCCACCATGCTCATCCCCCCCAGATTCCACACTTTGGCTGGTAGCGATAGAGGACGTCACAGCTCCCACTTCAGTCCGCGTAGTGCCTGTCTCCCTCGCCTCCAGCGGGATTCCTTTCCCCAGGCTCAAATTGGGAAGTTCAACGAACCTGAAATTCCGAATGGCTCTGAAATAGCAGCACGTCCACCACTCCAATTTGCTTCACGTATCGATGCCGTTCGAACTCTTGCCGGATCTTGGTCCTCAGGGCGGAAACGGGCATGTTGAGAGAGTACATCGTTTGAATCTCCGGAGCCTGCGCCCAACGCTCGTTAGCTACAATTCAGGATGGGGCTCTGCCAGCTTTAAGAATTCTTCCGGCACTCCTTGTCTAACAAAATCGCGGAAGGACTGGTAACATACGGCGCGGATCCACTCCCGGTAGCTCTTCAAAACTCGTCGTTGGGCATCGGCCCAATTGACGGCTGCAGAAAGGATTAGAACTGCTGCATTTCAGCATCGGGAGGGAGAGACACTCACACTGGCGCGTCCGTTGCGCGAGATGAGTGGGATTAATAACCATGGTGTTGGTTGACGATGACTTGTGAGAGGTGGTGGTCGTGCTGGACTGCGGGTGGAGCTCGGATGAGGTTGCTTTCGATACCACGTGATCTATGAGCCTAAATCGATTTAGCGTCTCCAGGCGGAAGGCTGAGAATCTTTTGGAGCTCGAAAGGTAACCCCGCCACAGGATTCCCTTCAGACGCGCATAACACGACAAATACAACCACTATCCATATCAAGCCGACACTCTTTTTCCAGATATCTGCTTAAGTAGTAAGATGCCCGCAATTCGCCATGCCTCCAAGAGGAAAGCCCCTCCAGCAGGCTTCTCCGACATCGAAGATGATCTCTTAATCTTCAGCAACAAGATGAAAGATGCCGAAAACGCCTCCACTACCAATGTTCCCAGACATAAAGTGCACTGGCCTATCTTCCAAATCAGTCACCAAAGGAGCAGATACGTCTACGAGCTGTATTATGAGAAGGAGGCTATTTCAAAGGAGCTTTACGACTGGCTTTTGAAGAACGGGTATGCTGATGCGATGCTCATTGCGAAATGGAAGAAGACGGGTTATGAGAAGGTGTGTATTCTCTTGTTCCTATTTACTTGATGGCAAGGCTGACGGAGACAATAGTTATGCTGCCTGAGGTGCGTGCAAACGAAAGAAACAAACTTCAACTCCACCTGCATATGCCGGGTTCCAAAAGCGCAGATGAAGGAGGATCAAGCAATCGAGTGCGTGAGCTGTGGATGCAGAGGGTGTGCTTCTAGTGATTGAGCATTGGGGAAAGATGGTCCCGGTGTTTGCTTATTTACAGCATTGATGATACCAGCATTGGCGTTTTGCGTTTGAGGACGGCTTCAAATTCGAGCCCTTGGGAGAAGATTACCATAGCCTCGGCGTTCTAGGGGAGTGTATGACGGTTGAGACATGTTTGGTAACGACAGAGGTATAACTCATGCATGAGTGGAAACTTGACCCTTTCAAAGAAGCGCTTCCGCTTTGCCATTCTGGAAATGGACATATTAGTATCTGGGGTTGATATTAAATGTGGAACACGACATATTGCTCTCGTCGCCCGAATGATTTTACTTACCAGACCAAGATTCTAAATCTAACCGTGTTTTCAGATTCTTCGTAGCTCCTTGAGCCCAAATGTTACACATGAGGTGCTGTACCATCTGCAATCCTAATACGCCATCGAATCCGTTCAGGGAAGATGTCGTGAACGCATCATTCGAATCATCAAGAATTATTGCCCTTCCGTTTGGCCGTACCTCCCTTCCCATATGTCTTTCCCCATCCCCATCTGCCGGGTGTTGTAAAATATAGACCCACTCGCGTAGCTTGAATCTTTTCTCATCATCTCCACGCTCACCAGAGCCTCCGAGGCAACCTCATGCTACATCACTCGGTTGCTGCTCATATTTTCTCTCCCTCAGGCGATCAATGAGCTGACCCCATCCTCCATGAGGCATTCCTTTAACCTCAGACGTCTTTGGGTCGTCAACTATACTAGCGTCTGTTATATATTCTTTCATGCTGTCAACTCTCCGATTCAGGTAAACCGTGGCACGATGTCCCTGCTCCGACCTGATACGCTCCACTTCCTGTTTATAAGCAACGTCGTAGATATTGAATTCCGCTGCCGTTGGAGATTCAGCCACAGTCTCAATCTGCGGCAGGTCCAGTGAACTGTCCCCGCCAGTCCCAATGCCAAGGAAGAGGGGCTCTTCCGACAAGGGATCATGTGCTTGGCCTTTCTCGCCAGAAGATGCCGAGCGCGAGTCTGAGTATCCAAGTTCCTGCACTTCGCTAGAGGCTGATATATACTTCCTGTGACGGGGTGACGCCTCCTGACCTTTGGGGCCAAGAGAGTCAATCATCACAACAGATGAATCTACCTTACTGGATGAAAGTGTGTTGGAAGCAGGGAAAACATCATGATGGACGCCCTCGGCAGCTAAAGCAGCCTCGACATGTCGCCGGTCACTTAAATCGACACTTCTGGATTTATGCAGCGCAGGTTCGGAGGTGACAGATCCATCAGTAAGATGGAGGGTCCGAACATTTTTACCTAAAGTTTCATCAAACGCTGCTGGTCTTTTCTTATCAATCAGATTCTTAAATTTTGTGACTGCTTTCATCTATATTGAGTTAGCTTCTGTAACCCTTTGGATGTGAGGGTTATATACCAGAACAATGAGATTCCTCATCTTCGTCGTAATAGCATGGTTGACTTCAATGTCGCTTGGCGATTCGATGAAATCTGCTGTATTTTCCTCGGCAGATAGAAGAGGATCTTCACCGTTCTTGGTAACCCATGGATGCTCCTATTCTTAGTCAATATTATCATAATCAAAACGCGGTTCAGCTTCATACACGTAATTCTGCCATTACGATTCGCTTCTTTGGATCCTTCTCGAGCAGCCTGTTCACCAAATCTACAAATTCGGGCTCACAATCGGGCTCGATCTCGACAGGGTCGTTTCTTATAGCCTCATACAATTCTAAAACCCCTGAACGCTCAAACGGGATCTTGCCGAATCGGAGGCAGTAGAGGGATACACCCATGGACCAAATATCAGCAGCTTTACCAGAGACGTCTCCATGTTTAGTGATGCAAAGCTCCGGCGGTAAAAATGCCGGGGATCCAGCAGATTTGGCGGTCATCATATCCGAGGACTTCTCGAACATCTCGGAAACCCCAAAGTCCACAATCTTGAGGACATCATCCTCAGTGAGGAGAAGGTTGTCAGGCTTAATATCTCGATGTGCAATGCCTTGAGCATGAACTTGGACCTTTAGTGACTGGCTCGGAAAAGTGGAGTTGGAGTGAGCCTTACGGTATTCGATCCCCAGTATAAGATCCCGAAACCAGCATCTGCAACTTTCGACATCATAAGGCTCTGCCTTTTCATTGAGACCTACTTTCATGATGACACCTTTCTTACACATTTCTAAGACCATATACAACGAATCTTCCTCTGGATCGTCCAGAACTTCTATCAGTGAGACTAAATTCGGATGATTGAGTTTCTTCATGATCGCAATCTCTTCCTTGATTAGATATAAAGGATTGCCTTGCTCTTCGCCATCTTGAATCGTGGAGGCTGAGCGCCGATGTAAAGGAGCATTGAGACCGACTCCTGCAGCTAGATGCCCCGGCGGCCTCACGCTTTGTGGTCTTCGGAGTATATTAGACTGTGCTCTCTTTCGTAATCGAGATTTCGAGAACTCCTTGACTGCCTATAAGTGCTCCATCAGCCATAAATCCTGTAAAATAGAATGATGAACTCCTGCTTTTATATTTGCTTACATATTCCTTCCCATACTGGTCGACTGCGAGGTGTACGGCTCCGAACGAGCCTCGTCCAATCTCATCCTTGATCAAATACTGATTGAGGTGGTGCTCTGCTTTGCCATCCTCCTCGTTATTTGTATATTCGGACCGTGCGTTCAAAGTTTCCTTTACTTCTCGGTGCTGGGAAGCATTGCGCCGGTGATGTCTGAGCGGGCTGTGGTAGGCTGGAGTGGAGCTGAATAGTCAGCATCAGTCAGTACAATACCACAGCATAACATACAGGTACTGAACTTGAGGAGGTCTTCCACTCTCCGTAGTGCCGGGAACATCTAGGGAAAGGCCTACTTGAGGGGTTATCAGGGGCTCGCTAGTAATATCTTGAGGTTGTAAATACCATGTGAAGGCAGAATCCCCAGTTGGGCCTCCTTCTTCGCAATATCCCCTTCATGACCTGATTTCTCACAATCACCTGCGAACGAAGTCATGATCGCAGCGAATATTTGGGATCCCCCGCATGATCATAGGGCTCTGAGGTTGGGAAAGGAGAAGCTGGTCGTCTTTGAAGCCGTGAGGCTGCAATTGATATGTCCCCACCAAATACGAAGTAGCGAATCAGGACGTCAGGATGCACATCTCGCTCGCCAATCCCCGCCGCAGTTTGCGCGACAGGAACGCTGGACCCAGAGCCTCGTCTGTTGCGGTCGTCTGCATCTTAAAAGGGAGTTTTCCATCTCGACACTTGCACCATGGTGGTCTATTCCTTCTACATATTCGACCGGCATAGTGAGTTCAATCATGTCCAATGCACAACATGGAAACCTCGTGCTGATTCCTGAACAGCGGAGTGCATCTACTCGAGAATTTGGGCCAGACGAGACAGGCCAGCATCAGGGAGCGGAGCATCCACAAGACCCGTTTCGGATTCAAGCTCAAGCAGCAATCCTCCCATAACAGACCTTGGACCTGCAAGAGCACGACCAGCTCGATTAAGCGCACAAGATGATGCGAAGCTCATATTTGGTACAATCTTCTCGTTGCGAAACATGGTCCGGAAGCTTGGGGGTCCTGAAGATAGGTAAGGACAGCAATGGCCCGACTATATTGTACGAGGTCCTGACTATATGGCTTGCAGCTTCATATCATACCGGACGGGTCAATATAAGCTGCATTACTACGAGACTCCCACCAACATCAAATTCGTGATGCTCACCGATACGCAAACCCTCAACATGCGCAATGTTCTGCACCAAATATACGTAAATCTCTACGTCGAGTTTGGTAAGGGCCTCCCCGATATAATTATTAGCGAGTACTGACTACTTTGTGTAGTCGTCAAGAACCCCCTATCCCCAGTCGAACATCCAGGAGGCGAGGGAGTTGCAAACGAGTTGTTCGAGCTGGCCTTAGACCAATTCGTGAAAGGAGTCCTTTGATACGCATTACTTCGGCTTACATCGAAGGGGACGATGATTTTTATGTTGCGTAGAGTGGGTATGACTGCGAAGACATCTTGTTCGGCATGTAGAGCCTAGCATTGGGCGGCGTTCACATATGGCAGGCGTTCAGGGCGAAATTAGCACCACTGATCTGATAGCGAATATCGGAAATATATTAATAGCTTATTCCTTGTCATGTGTGATAGAGTTGTGGACTTGAACTGAAGTCTGATATAAGGATGTAGGATGTGGAGGTTTGATAGGGAAACGTATAGGGAGCCGCTTCAGCAAAAGATGACTGATTTGAAGCATCATGTGGACTATTTAGGTCTTATCCCGGCCTATCTAAGGTACCTAGGTAGGTAGAAAATGTATGGTGGTTAATTTACTTGGGAGGTCTGCTTACTGAAAAAAAAATAGGGGTGTCTCGCTGGGGGAAAAAAGAAAGGGAAGAGGGGGGGGGGTATTTATATGTCGCGAGACAACTCAGAGGTATTGCGTAGGTTAAATATATAGATTAGACCCCTACTCATATTCAAGGAGTTAATTTTGGACCGAAGTTTTGGCAACGACCTGAAGTCAATGACCTGGAGACAACAGATCACATACTGATATTTATCTCTCTTAAGACAGATAGCAACATGACCACGGCATCTCACGTATCTTACCTAGACCAAGAGCCTCAAAAAAATGCCCACTACCTCCCGCCACTAGCACCCCCATGTCCCAAGCCTGTTCCCAATAAATGCCCCTGAAAACTCCACCATATGACTACTCTGTGGGACCAGATTTCTCGCCAGCTTCCACGGCTTTGTCCCAAGCACTCTCAAATGTACTTGTAGCTCCCACGTCCACTATACTTTCCTGACCGGGAGCAGTTTCGGTTGATACCCGACTCCCTGTACCAACGATCTCTGGTCCTAATGGTCCATCTTTCTGCACAAAACTAGCACTGCCATCATCATTCATTGGACTAATTTCGCTCTCCCAATTGCTTGAGTACACAACAGCTGCAAAGGCTTCCAAGTCTCTGACCTGCTCCATAGCCTGCAGATACTCATTTGGCACACCGTTACCGATCGAGTGGGCTTGCTTACTCACGATGGCAAGAACAATCGGCAACTTGACAGGTTTGGGTTCGAAAACCTCTGTGACTCTTTGAGCGTTCAAGTCAGCAACATCTGGTGTTGCTGGAATTTTGAATGCTTGTTGTGCAATTTTCTGGTCCACAAGCGTTGAGAAACCAGCGTCGAGCAGCATGGTCAAAACATGCGAAAACGGCGGAGAATCAATTAGATCCGATGTTTCGTCTAGAAGACGTCGAAGGGGGGTTGCTGATGATGATGAAGACACAGATTCTGGGTCCGTACTCATCCCAGACTCCTTGAGTACGAACTCTTCTTCTTCTCTCGGTGGAAGCAGGTACTGCAGCCATCTAGTCGCCTGTCTGTCGGCTTCAGTGGCGCCCTCAACACGTTTCCGGACCTCGAGAGTCAACTCAGAGAATCTCTGCATGGTTACCTCATCTCTCGGGCTCAAGGTGCTAAAAACTTCATTGACTGCAGCTTGCACTTTAAGCATAACCTCTCTCCAACCACGATGAAGAAGCCACCAGCTGAATGTCAGGTATCGTCTGTTTGTCTCGAAGTCATTCCCATATGCTTGATCTGGATTATCGTCGTCGTGATTTTCCAGACTAATCGTTGACTGTTCCATGCCAGCAGTCGCAAGCGATACCACGCTCGACAGATAATTCCGTCGACCTAGAAGATTGAGCTGTATTCGCGTCAGAAGCGTGAGGAGGGCGAGAGTATATATTAAGGTAAATGCCCGCGTGATTGCTACGTAGCGTATTAGTACCAACTTCGAGATTATGATGTATATACCCTACCGCTGATCTTCAGATCATTCCAGAGCTGAAGCTTTGTTTTCCTTGCTTTTTGTGCTTGTTGCCCTCCATCTTGAGGCCCATCTCCAACAGTTGAAGCAGATGGTATCCCCATCTGACTCGCATGGACTCCGCTCTCACTCTGTAAACTTGCTAGACTTCTGCCATCATCATCTGTCACACTCGGTGGGCCTGAACCTAGCTCGGACGGATGTGCTTCTCCATTACGAGCTAGCTTGGCCGCTTTTTGCTGTTGCAACTCGAAACTTATGCGCTCCGTTTCCAATTCCGCGAGTATATTATCCGTGGCAGTGGGAAGAAGAGCAAGCACAGTGAAGGTACAGTCTTCCTGGTTTTGTTCGAAGCGCCTACGAAGACTACGAAGATATTGCTCAGCTGATATCCCAGGACATATGTGCAATAGAACAAACTTACTTCTCTCGAGCTATACGATCACTGCTCATACGCTCTCGAGCATCTGATATTTTCGACAAGACATATTGAGTTGCGATATAACCGACCCCCAGGACGCCAAAAGCAATCGCAAATGGGGTCCTATTCCGCCGGAGCCATCTGCGAGTGGCGGAGATCATGGCTTATAAGTCCGTAGTGCAACAATAACATGCCGTCTGCAGAATTTAATGGTTGTAAGAGACGGAGCCAAGTAGTGCTGGGCCAGGGCTCCGAGAGAGTTCACGCAAGCTCTCTCCTCTCGCGAGGCCGAGGTTGACGAGGTGTGGCTGGGGATGCCCTTGTTGGGCAAAACGCGAGTGGAGATTTCAACAAAGCCACCGCTTGGAAATGCATGCTACCCCTCCATATTCCGTAACGATTATTGCACACATCATACCAAGCACATCACATATCCCAAGAAACCACCTATTCTCACTAGCAAATGATCAAGCGCCCCTGACAATGGATCAACGCCGTACGCCGGAGTATATTATAGAAGTCTTTGCATCTCCGGAATCCGTGAAAGATGTCGTCAGAGGTAGCGTCTGATCCCGGACCCGTTATCAAGAGCTGATGCTGACCTCCAGCACAGGAATACTGCACACTATTTTCTTTCATAGATTCTTCCCCTCTATCCGACCGAAGACCCGCGACATTCTTGACCTGACCCTCCCTTTTGTCGAAGATGTAGAGTTGGAGACGTTGATAGATCAGAGGACAGCCACCCTTGTTCGACAATTAGACACGAGTTCGGATATGGGCATAAGGAATACGGGAGTGAGGGGATTGATGGCCGTTCAATTTTTTGAGAAAAAAAGACGGAAGGCGTGGTTTACGAAAGGTGAAGAAGAGGTTTGCTGGGAACAGTGGACCTTGGACGTTACATTGGCAACGCCACGGACTGAAAGTGGTATGAACGTCGGCCCTTGCTTCCCCTCTGGACACTATTAACTGAAGGCTTCTATTAGAAAGAGCCAAAGTCCGGAAAGCCATGGAGGCCATGTTACTGAAAGCCGCCATGAAGATCGTGACCACCGTCAACCGGGAGAAGGACCACATACCGCCAATTACCACAAGCGAAGCAAACCCATTCCCTTACCAGATCGTAATTAATCCAAAGGGGGATGGGTGGGGAGCACGTATGGGGATATTCTGAGAGCAATCGGAATTCTTGTGTATGGTTTCAGGAGTTTGGGGGCTGGGAAATAGAGGATACTGATACCCACGAGTGCATGAATTCAATTAGCATCTTACACGGTCTTCATTAAGGCGCTGCTGACATTATCAAAAGTTGTCATTATCATATCATCATAACTTCATTTATGTTTTGCTGAAACCTCCCCTTCCTCGACCCGCCCCCCTACCAAATCTCACACTCGGCGGCACGAATTTAAGTGCAGACATGGCCCCTGTTAAACCTTCTATATCCACATTGACGTCCCGAGGCGTCAAAATTTTGTTTTCTGCGGGAGCTTCTGCTGCATCATCGCTAGACTCTTGCCTATCCGTCCCAGCGACTGTTTCCAGTGTGGAGCTGCGTCGTCTTGCTCTTTCTTCGATTTCCGCCAGGTGCTGGGCGGCTGAGCTCCTTTTGCGATGTCTCCCTATTCTTAGCATAGAAGTTCTATGGTCGATGCCATCGTTTACTACATAGAAATCGTAGTCCTTGGGGAAAAGGTGTTTGTCGATCAGGTGCATCCGTCTCTTTTGTGGGTTGGAACACTTCTTCTCGCAGTCTTCAACAAAGCATGAATACTAACATTCAACCATAACAAGTCAGATAATAAGCATTGTAGGTCAGACCAGGAGAACTTACAGTCTTTTCTCCCCTTTCCTTTCTAACACTGACTAATGCATCGTGATTTTCCTCGATATGGAGATTTAAGAAATGCTCGGTGGGAAAGTTCTTCCTGCATTCTAAACAGCGATGGACGTGGGACTTGTTGTAATGGGTTTCATATTCCTCATAAGACGAAAACGAGAGCGTTTGTCGGTGTGGTGGGAGAGAGCATCGCATTTCAATCGCTGGATGTGCTTCACCGCCTCCAGAATCCAGCTGGACAATCTTGGGCGAGGATGCTTGTGCTGTTGCGTTGTGAGAAGCGACGGGTAGAGAATGAGCTGCAGGCTCTCCTAGATTCCCAGAAGCTGGGGATGAAGGCTCAAAGTCCTCTCGTGAGCGCTTGGCCATCTTTGAAGGTGGTGAACGCGGGGTAATTTACTCTGATCCTCTGGTTTTCTTATGGCTACTTGCCCAACTGCATTGCTCGCGGCGACAGATATGCCTAGGCTCCCCACTCGGGAATAGATTGTAGACAAAAGAGGAGTTAAATGGGGGTTATGATTGCTCGAGGTTGTGGTTGTGGATGTGTAGAAAAGGTGAGGCAGCCTTGTGAGGTTTCGATCATCCAGCGCAGGATAGGAAGACCATGCACCGCCACAGCCGCTTCAGCCTCGCGGTGTCCGTGCCCAACCCAAGGGAGCGATGCGATGACTGAACCGACGACGATCGCACCCATCTCCGTTGGTCCCTCCATCCCAATCCAACCCTCACTTTCTTCTCGCCCTGGAATCCCCCCCCCCCAAATTCCTAACATCCATCTTCCCTCCTCTCCTCGCGGGCCTTTAATGGTTCCCCCGTGGCCAACTCTCGTTACCGCAATTCACTACATTCTACCTACACAATAGCTCAATCTACAACCCTTAGCGCCTTTGCCTGGACCCTGGCCCGCAAAAGTGAAGAAGAGCTGCATTTTACTCCAGTCCCAACCACACTTATGGATCACATCGACCACCCTCGATTCGCGGAGGCCGACTCACGCAATATCTAACCTACAGGTTGACGGGGGTCGAAGTTCAACCTTCCAAATAAGCAATGGCAGCGCCAGAGGTGTTGCAAAAGTGGAAGTGAGTTCAACCTTGATGGACCCCGCCCATCTGCTTTGCGCCGGGCCAGACTGACCCTTCCACAGGTACGCCCAGCAGGTAGAGAAGCAGCTGCAGGGCGAACTGAAGAATAAGGATCATCTCCCTCGATTTGGGGACATCGACAATCTCATAAAAGAGTAAGCAACATCAATTGTCTCGAATCCTCCCCGTTTGACCTGGTGCTAGGTTGCGGATTGCTTGCGAAGCCACCATTTTCCTCGACTTCGAATATGCTACCAAAGAGGGCGTAGAGACCCACCTATGGGCCGCGCATAGCATCATCAAGGATCGCTACAAGAGATTGGTCGCGCACTATCGAGAGAAGGAACCGAAAAAGCATGTCGAGAGACGCAAGCTGGAGCAGCGTTATGCTGATTTTATCAAGACCACCCAGTACTTCTATAGGGGTTATATTCAGCGTCTTGCATCGCACTTCTCTGGTATGAAGGGACTGCGCCGAATTGCCCATCGACTTTCTCTTGATTCCCTTACAGTTGATGAGCGAGTCCAAGTTTCACCGAAGATCGAGGATCTTATCGAAAAATCCTGCCACGCAACACTTCTCCGCCTGGGCGACTTATCTCGCTATCGTAACGAACTCAGGACGAAGGACCGTAGCTGGGAACCTGCTCTGGGATATTATGGCTTGGCGGGTGACCTGTGCCCCGACTCTGGAAGCTCTCACAACCAAATGGCTGTCATTTCTCTGGCCGATGCAAATTACCTGGATGCTCTATACCACCTTTACCGCGCTATCGCCGTAAAGGAGCCTCATCCTCTTGCTCAAGGTAATCTTGAGTTACAATTGAAGAAGATCACGACTGCTTGGGAGAAAAGGAAGGGTCCGAACACAAAAGGAGATAACGAAGCCACTTTGGTGCTGTGGTTTGTTCGACTTCATGCTCGATTTTACGCCGGACTTGAGTTTTCTGGTCATGACGAGCTCGAAAATGAAGTTCTGTCCCGCTTGACACTTTTGCTGAAGGAGCAGCCATTCGAGACCACATTACAGAAAATTGTTCTCATCAATATTGCTGCTGAATATTTTGCTGGTGAGAGAGTCAAGCGTAAGTTGATCCACTTCCCCAGCAAATTGTAAATTAACCCAATCGCAGAGGAAGGCTCTGAGGTTAGAGCTAAGAATGCTGATTCATTCTACTTCTTTCTGTGCCTTAATGTTCGGGTCCTTTCCGTTCTTCTTCAAACCCTTGGACCCGAACTTGAAGTACAAGGAACCGGCGAGGAGCTTCCCAATGGGAAAAAAGGACCACAACCAGAGCGATCAACCGAAAAGCTCGCGGCCGTCGCACGCAGAATCTTACCGGCTCTCCGCCAGTACAGCATTTGGCTTGTTTCTCGTGCACTGATAATTATTGCTACTGATCGTTCCATCGGTCCATACATCAAGCAGATGTGGAGCATATATGCCGATGTCCTGACGAAACTTCTCCGCTTCTTTCCCGTCAAGGAATTACCCACCTTAAACTACCTGCTAGAAGAGGACGAGATCACCGTTGGCTTCAAGCCATTTCGCGATCCCAACCTTGCTCCTGAGAGCAACTTATACACTGGCGAGGATGGGTTGTTGAAACCCAGAAGCACTGATTCTGAGGTCGAGCGAAACCACCCAAACATTGAAATGAAAGCGCGAGTCCGCGATATACTTGTTTGCGCCTTGTGTCTGACAAGGGTAGAAAAGTCTCCGATTGTGCTCAATTCTAGCACATACGAGTTTACATTTGTCGAGGAAGGTCCACAGCTTGCTAGCCAGATCCAAAGGGATGGAACCGATTCTGCCCGTACAAGTCCTAGGCCTGTCGGGAATAATTTCAAGGCGCCGAAAACCTCCAACTCCACTCGCCAAACGCCAGACGTTATCCGCGCCGAAAGCCCGGCAGCGTCTGACTATCCTCAGGGTATGGATACAGACATGCATCGTATGGTTGACAGTCTTCTTGAGCCTTCGGATGGAAGATATTCCGAAAGCGACGAGACATCTTATGGGATGCATAGCCAGACGGCAAACGAGATTTTTGCATCAGTCGGTCAAAATGGTTATCAGCTTCCCCATCGTAGCACGCAAAATATGCTGCCCAGTTTACCGGGGATCTGGAGCTCGCCATTTACACCACAACCCAATGAATTGCCGGCCAAAAGTCATGAGCATCCAACTAGCACACGTCAACTTTCGCCATTCCAGCTTGCGACCACTCGACAACAGTTTGCTGCAGCGGTGGCTCTCGATGAGATGACTGGTTACAGCAGGCCGAAGAACAATTCTTGGAGTACAGAAAGCTCTAGACGCTCGTCTAACATGAGAACGAACACGGTCAATCAGAACACCGTCAATCGCGTTCTACAGGAATCTCTTGCCCAACAGTTCATGCCAAAGTCATCATCTATGTTCTCTGAGTCTAGCAGTATTTACGCCAACACCCCGCATGATAGAAATATCTCAAACGGTGGAACCTTGAGTAATGTCATGTATGCCGCCAGCAACGGCAACAATACCACAGCATATGCTGGTGCAAGCGACTTCGACAGAGCCACCATGTTGCAGAGCTCTATTTGGAACAACAGTCAGCCTAGCTGGGGTGGTTATGCTCAGACTCCACCGAGAGGACAGGGTGGCTGAGTAGCTTGACCGAGGTGCTTCGCATGCAACATTTAAGACGCAGCCCTTAATCAACGTGGCAGCATGGGAATCTATCCTTACCACAAGGGGTGAATCACTCTTTCAACCCTGGGTGATGTTACTGTCACTCAGATAGGATCAGTCTACCTCCGTGGAACCTTTCACTGGTTGAACTTCACACAAAGCAAGACCGGAACTTAGAAATCCTCTCTTGGAAGTGTGTTGAATGGACTTTTCGGTTTCTAACGCTAATATGCTCTATGCTGCGATCGTGGAGGATCATTCATGGTCATCTCTCATGGCCTCATGGGCTCTATCTCAGATTATGACGTTCCCGTTGTTGAAACCATTTCCGAACGCCGTCTAAAATCTTTGATGTGAAAACAGGTCTATTTAGTTGCCTGCCGGCTTGTAGGTCTGCTTGGGGAATGGGTATCTGCAAGTTGATTGTTCGTTAGTTTGTCTTCGGGGGGGTGGAGCAGCTTTTCGAAATTGTAACCAGATGCATGAAAATGGTGTTTCCGGTTCCTTGGGTGCACGGTGACAGTGATATGAAATATAAGAAAAAGAGGCCAACTTACGAAGGTCCCAACTCCTGAATGCTCAACTTTGCCAACCATTGACCTTGGTCAATGCAGTAGTCAAGAGGCTTCTCAGCAACAAGACCAGCAACGAAACCTGCAGCAAAAGCATCCCCCGCACCAGTCGTATCGTTAATCAGGTCCTTTTCAATGGCATGAACCGGGTACTCCTTGACCTCCTGGCCATTTACAGCAACAACGGTAGGCAAGGTTCCTTGTGTGATGATAGCGACTCTCTCCCTCTTCGTGTTTACCTTGGGCAGGGCAGCGAGATGCTTTGCAATCTCCTTGATATCCTTGGTCTCCAGTCCGTGATTCTCGGCGTATGACAAAGCCTCCGTCTCATTTCCAATAACGTAATCCCAGTAAGGCGCAGTAGCATCCAGAGGCTCCTTGAAGAACTGAGAGATGAAGGGTGCGGATAGGGAGAACACGAAGACCTTGTTGTTCTTGGCGGCCTCTTCCGCGAGAGTCTGGATGGCCGGAGGGCACACGGTGAGATGGTAGCCGCCAACGAAGTAATGCGTCGCACCCTCAACGAGCTTCCACACCTCGGGGCTCTTCAAGTGCTCCAGGTCATAGTGGTTTGCAGCACCCAGGTCAGTGCACATAGAGCGGTTGTGACCCGTGATAACAACACCGCAACGGCCGGTCTTCTCCTTCTTGTCCACACGGTATTCGACGCGGAGTCCAGCCTGCTTCACGGCATCGTGCAGAATCGCGGCGTACTTGTCATCACCCACGCCTCCGAGGAAAACGACAGAGTTTGGTGGGAGAATGTATTGAGCGCCTCGAGCGGTGTTCTGGGCTCCTCCACCGGCGATGAGCTTGGCAGAGTAGTTGTTTAGGAGATCCTCGTAGATGCCCATGTGTTTCTCTTCCGCGAGAATCGCATCGTTAGGCTTGAGGCCATACTTGGCGAGGAGGGCTTCGTCGCCATGGGCTTGGATATCTGGAGGAGGGGTATTAGCTTAGTGAAAGAAGAGCGTCAATTTACAAGTGAGGGGTCATAAATCTCTGATAACAGAATTTGCGGTGAGATATGCGGGCGCTCTGGACAATCGTCTGCGAGAACGGATCGAGATATCTACACGTACCGAGCAATGGATTCTCTAGGCAGAGAAGGGCATATTCCTTGGTGGCGGCCATGTTGACTTGTGTTGAGGGGGGGGTTTGGGAGGTTGGGAGTTGTGTTGTTTTGTTTAGGTCTTTTTTTGAGGGGGTGCGGGGTTTCGCTATTTCCCAGATAGGTGTCCCATATCGATATGCGTTTCAGATTTTGTTCTCACAATCAGGGGTCCGAACAATTCACGGCATTTGACTCGTGACCGTCGTGCTCGGATTGCATTTACTCAACTCCCCATTTACAGTAGCTGCGATAACTCATTGAGGAATTCTGTCAAATCCGTGAGTTCATTATTACCAGTGGGCAATCACAATTGTTTGACCCCCGGATCACCAAGTCACGCCTAACAGAAAACACTTTGTTGTGGAATCTTTTCGTTCATCCTTGCTGTACCCCATCCGAAAGCTACAAAGATGCGAAGCCAGTATGCCCGAAGTAATGAAAACCCTCTCAACCCATCTAGTCCTTGACCTTCTGGGTACCACGCAGCAGACCAGTTCTCCGAGCAGCAATAAGACCCGCCTTTTGACCTTGTGCGGCGTATCTTGAGATTGTTGACGCCTTACCGATGTGTTGATGGTTACCACCCTATCCATTGTTAGTATCTCCTCATGTCTTTCCTTATTAGGAATACATACTCCGTGAGGATGGTCGACGGGGTTCATAGCAACACCACGAGTCTTGGGCCATGAGTTGCGCTTGACAGCGAACTTGTGCTTAGCACGGGAAGCCTCTGCAGATGTAGTCAGTAAATGCTATCGCGCACCAAAACTCAATTAGGGGGTGGGTCAGGCATACTCAACAGGGGCTTGTCAGTTCTTCCACCTCCGGCAACAATACCAATCATACCACGCGCACCGCTGCTGACGACCTTCTTGGCTCCGGATGGGAGCTTGACTCGGGTCTTGCCCTCATCAGGGTTGTGGCCAATGACCGTAACATAGTTACCAGATGTACGTCCCAGAGCACCACGGTCACCAGGCTTCTCCTCCACGTTTGAAATGACCGTACCTTCGGGGATTGCGCCGAGAGGGAGGACGTTTCCGACTGTCAGGTTGGCCTTCTTTCCGGCGTAGATGAATTGTCCGGTGTACATGCCCTCGTTCGCAATAAATGTCTCGGTGTGCTTCTTGTACCGGTATGGATCACGGAATTGCACCTTTGCCAATGGAGCTCCACGCCCACTCTCGTGGACTATCTCAAGAATTTGGCCGCGGATGAAACCATGCTTCTCAGCATAGTCGAGAGTTCTGAACTGAGCTGGGGTCTTCCTGAGGCGGGTGTTGGCCGTGAAGATAGAGCCACGACCCTTTCTCTGATTGCGGATGACGCGACCCATCTTGGAATCGTCTTGAAATCTCGGTGACTTCGAGACGGAAGACGAGAGATGAGTTGATTGACCGAAGTCGACGGTTGGTGTCGGAGTTGAATTCGAGAAAGTCGAAGTCGAAAATCGCTTGACAGAGTACTTTAGAATTGGGAAAATTGTATGTGCGCGCTAAGTAAGCGATAATCACGTGGTGTGGATTGGGGTACAGCACCCAAGTTAGCGAGCACTGTACTGTACCTACGACGGGTTTGGATCGCAACGCGAATATAAAAAAGTAATAAAAGGCGCAATTACTGAGCTATGTCTTGTAAAGCAACTCTCAGTTAGGTAAGGTTGCCAGCTATAGAGCTACAGAGTAAATTACAGAGTAAATCGAAAGCAAGTCAAAAACTGTGCGCACTCAAACCGTCTTCTGCTTTTTGGCAGCCTTTTCCCCTGCGCCCTGCTCTCCAACTTCATCTGTCGACGATGCTATTCAGTATCCTGTTTTCTTCTGGCCAAAAGCTTGAAACGCCATGCCCTGATATCCGATAGTTTTACATGATCTATTTGCTCTGTTTTAACACAACAAGTAGGGCAGGGGATTCGAGTCCTTTGCTATCGCTATCGCTGTCACTATTACTGTCGCTATCACTGTGGCTATCTCTATGGTATTTCTTGTCATGATCCTTATTGCTACTACTTATAATCACAAAGGCTAGAGAGAATCATATTATTTCAAAGGTCTATAAAGTGATAACTAGGTCAATTAACGACTACAAGAGTGATAGCGACAGAGACAATAATTGTGTCACTCAGTGACAGGGACAGTAATCGTGACAGCGACAGGTAGGCACTGGCCAAAGCCCCTAAATCCTTACGCTCTTATTGGCTAGATTAAAACAGCGACAAACAGGGTCTTTATTCCTAAGGTACCTTATGTTCTTCTTCCTCACCGCTAGCTCCTCCTTCACCCAATTCTCCCTCACCGCCCTCGCCTTCTCGCTATTTGCCCATAATTGGGCCAATTCCTCCTCGCTGGTCATCATACGCCGGCGCACGTTACGGGCGTCCACAAGAGCATTTCGAAGTTGTACTTAGAGCAAGCGGCGGCTTCTTTGGCGTCGTAGTTCAGGAGTGCAGCTGTCACAGGTAGGTAGGGCATGGTGCCTTAATTTGATAACTGAATTTCTTATAATGACTGTGTTTATATCGTGTGTTGACTTGACGCAGCGGTCTAGAAGAATGAGGACATCAGTAGCGGCTCTATCGATGATTAACGGCGAACTGCCGAAGAGATGACCTGGCGGCTGTGGTAGGTTAGGTAGATCTACAGATCCTTCCCTATCGTCTCGCCATGGTCTACGTAGTAGACCATGGCCAAGTCGTTCTTATCGATACTATACAACTGTGCGCGTAGTACCTCTGTTAGAGATACTTGACTGTTTGCTATCAATCTTTCCCTCCTCGTAGAGCTTAATGATAGCTCGAATATTGATATGCTAGTATTCGGGCTAGAGGGATCTTAGATTTGAAATCCGAGTTTGTTGACCTTATAACTAACTATAAGGTCTCGTCGATACATCCTCGAGGCGGTCGACAAGGTTACCGATGTTTAGCTAGTGGTCTTTATCTATCTCCCAGAACACTAGGAGGCCATGGACGCTTCTGTAATGGTGAGCACGAAGACCGTCTCCGTAGTCGCGAAGGGTATCTTCGAGAGTTTCCTTGAACTTCGGCTGCGTTTGTTGAATCTATTTCCTTGCAAGTTAGCATTTAGAAGCCCTTGATCATCGGCGGGCGTAGTCCAGCGCTCAGAATGTGGACGGCCTCTTCCTACCTCTTTAAGTAAATTCCTATGTCTGTCCCCACATGCTTCAACTGTTCGAGGTAGGAGGTGTGCTCGTCGAATCCTAGAATATACCATTCCTCTTGATTTGACATCAAAAGCGTTTGGTTGTGTCTCGGTGTCCAACGTTCAGAGTTTTGAGTGATGCTGCCTCCCTGTCTTTGTAGGATCGCATACCTCCCTGTAAGTGCAGGAGTGACCGAGGTTTGAAGATTGTGGGCAAAAAAAAAAAAAAAAAAAAAATAATTGGTGTGTAGGGGCTCGACGTGCACTGAAGTCGCGTTATCAAGGCGTCGAAGGTGTTCGGGATGCGTAGCGTTGTGATTGAGGAAAGGTGGGTGAGGTGCAACAATCGTCTCTGGGGATTGTTATCCGATCTCAACGAATGTAGTTTCCTTATTGAGATTTATACGCCGCGACTGGGTGCAGCTGAAAGTTTCTCTTTGTCAGAACGTTAGAATGAAGTTTGGAAATTGAAGGAAGATGAAGGGGAGATATAGTGTTATAGGGAGTTGTTTGTCAGATGAGAGATTGTGTTTGTAGAGATTGTGTTTGTAGAGATTGTGTTTGTAGAGATTGTGTTTGTAGAGATTGTGTTTGTAGAGATTGTGTTTGTAGAGATTGTGTTTGTAGAGATTGTGTTTGTAGAGATTGTGTTTGTAGAGATTGTGTTTGTAGAGATTGTGTTTGTAGAGATTGTGTTTGTAGAGATTGTGTTTGTAAAGATTGTTTAGAGAGACCAGAGTTTGTGTTTGTAGGGAGGCAAGACAATGCCTTGGTAATGACAATAGTGATGGATTCTTAGATTGATCTTTTGCTCTAAACGCATCTACTTATTTCCCATTATAAGATACGAGGTAGGGTATCTTACCTAAGGTACCTACCTATGTTGAATTGGGTTCCTCTACTTTTGCAAGGCTCGACCTGCACCTAGGCGTAGAGCTGCCTTTTGTCCATATACGGTGCGCTCTCTAGAACTCGGATTCACCGACAACAGATGAAGAAAATGTGGTCATCAATACACACACTCAGGACTTTAACATCATCGTCGACAGCCCCTCAAGCATCACTAAAGCTCGACGCGGTATCCCTTTCATTAAACAAGCCTTCAATGCTGCAAACAAAAAGAAGGTTTGTGTTACAATCAAGCCAGATGATATTCATGCTTCTTTGATCATACTTCTTTGATAGGTCATATGCATGCCAACGCTCGAGTGATCGGAATTGTCAGTAACAGAGCAACGGTTACTGAACAGCAGATGGCGGATGAACATATAGATGAAGAGGTGTCAACTATCGATGCAGGATCATGTGCACCAGATTGGGTTCAAGTTGCAGATGATATTGTACCACCACGGGTACTGATTGGGGACTACTGAGCAGCCAACTGCAGATGACAACTACCTGGTGAAGAAATGGAGGATGTTGATTCAACCACCGGCCATGATGCTAGACTGGACGCAGGACTCGAGACTGACAACAATAACGCGACGGGTTCATTAACATCTAGAACGACGGACCAGCAGAATAATAAAGGTTGACAGGAAACAAGTGCAAATAATGCAGGATACTGGCCTGGCAACCAAGCTGAAGGTGAATATCTCGCGTGGTGAATATGAGGAAGCCGGACAACTGAACCGGCATACTCAGCTGGTCACCAGAAATGTTTTGCTAAGGAAATTCTTATGGAAAAAACAAAAAGAAACCGGACAATATGACGTTACAGTAGGGTTATTTTAATGCTTCGCGGGTGCTCTTCTACTGCCTGGAGGTATACCCTCCCTCATAAGGCTCGGAGGGCGCTTTGGCTTGGTCAATAGGAACGGGTTGATACCTTAGATATGAGGTAAAAAACCAGGTAAGCTACCCCTGCTCCTTGTCTACCTACTCCGCATACTTACCTTACCTAGATACATCCTTTGAACGACTGACGAACCTTTGATAATCCATCCCATCAATTCTCCCTGCAAGAGGACAATCTCTCATTCGTATTCAGTTAGTGGCGCTCTTCTACTGTCCCGGTCTCCTCAATCCAAGGAGGCATGGAAAGTTGGGCTTGAGGATCAAGTTGATCATCTCCTCATTTAGTCTCTTCATCCGTCGCACACGCCACGGGCCAAAAGTATCTTGTCTATGTGTACTTTCTCAAAGTCATCTGCCTATATCTTTCTTTTCTTCATGCGAGCGACTGCGATTTACAATTTTGTGTCAGGGGAATCGGTCTCTACAGATGTCAATCGCTACTAGAAGCGTCGGGTGGCTTCAGCAGTATGCATATTTCCTATTGTGGCGAACGGCATTGTACGTTGTGATACTTGTACCCATGGGCGGGATGTGTCGAGGCAAAACCGTTGTTCAAAGCCTGGAGCTTTCGACGGTCCACGGCCTTGGAGACTGCCGAAATTTACGACCACGCAATTTCTAGGTCTTTGAAGTTTTGAGCCTTAGTATTGAACTCTGATAACCGCTCTGTTTCATTCTACCGTTCGTTTGTCATTGCAGTTGCGAGATTGAATATGCATTGCCGGACTACGAGGCGCGTGGCAAAATCGAGAATGGATGAATGGAAGCCCAAGTCATCAATAAAGTCATTACAGCCAGAGCCAACAATGGGACACGTGGTAAGCGAATGGTTTCCGGGTACATTGTGCATTGTCATTGTCAGTTCTGTTCAGGGACGCGCCCACGATCTGCGACGAGTTTACCACCTTACCAGTGATCCTTCATCTCGATTCCGCTGGCTTGCTAGTCCGTCCTTACTTTCGGACTCTTTGAATCTCTTTTGGATCCGACTTCTCTCGAGGGGACTCCACCTGTGATCGAGATACTAATAATGAACGCGACCCGCGACGTTATACCGACATGTTCTGCGGCACGACCTGGCCTCATAAGGGATATCATTCATGGCGGTGGGGGTTTCTTGCGGGCGACTGTTGTGCTGGCAGGTTGTCGAAGCTTTCGTGGCATGGGTGGGAACATTGAATGCTCAATACCATCGATTAGGAACTCAATAAGAAGAGAAACTATTGGTTCTCAATTGACCAACCACCTGGTTTTGCCATGTGTTGTATTGTATGCGTGACGAAAGTGAATGAAACCTAAGGTAGACCAATGTTAATCCTTCTTGTCGTGCGCTTGTCGGCAAGTCGAGCTTCTGCCCACTTCATCTCGAGAAAGCTACTCCCACCAACCTACCACCACCAAACACTACAACCACCTACATCCTCCACGATGTCCGACGACGACTCCTCTGAGCTCTCCTCCGTTCCTTCGGATGATGAGCTTGATCTTCAATTGACCAAGAAAAACGGAATCCTCAAGTTCTTTTCCAAAGTTCCCAAGCCAACTGAAGCACCCGCGGTCGAGGCGTCGCCGCCACGACCAAAACGAGAACCTTCTCCGCCCCATGAATATGTGCTGGCAGATAATCCTGACATTGCGGTATGTCCTGCGTCTATTGTCGCGTCTTTGATAATTTTACGCGTACAAAACGCGCGGTTTTGGCTTTGGATCCTGGCTAACGCAGTATCTCCATAGTTCATCGTTATGTTTCGCGCGCGCTTTGCGGAAGCATTCCCAAAGTCGCTGGCCAACTTTGGACCTCAAGAACTCGAGCGGGGTGTGGTAGATACTGTGCCTGGAGAGCATGTTGAACACTTCCTTTGTGCGTTGCTCGGGCTGCTGCTCAACAGGAAGCAAGACATCAAGTAGGCGTCACCTCAAGGATTTCTGTAAGACCTGGGCGCTGACTCGGTTTCGAATATAGGGCTGGCCACTACAATCGCGCACTGGAAGAGGCCATTCAGACGCACAAATCGCAATGGGCAAAAGATTGGGAGAGCAAAAATCCTCTTTCAGGAGGAGCTACATTCAGCACTATGTCACCAAGCCAGCGAGTAAGAATCCCTTCTCGTCATATAATGTTAAATTATCATGTTCTAACTCTTCTATCTAGCTCACTCTTCTACGAACTCTCATTATGTGGTCGCTTTCCTCGTCCGACGTCGTGAGGAGCATAATCACGACATCTTACAAACAAAGTCGCCACGAAGACGACCTCAACCAACCACTCTCGGTGCAGCCCTGGGGATTTGATGGATACAAACGTCGATACTTCCTGATAGAGGGTCTAGACGATACACATTTCCGGGTTTATAGGGAGAGTAACTACACCGAATTAAAGAGAAGCTGGTGGAGTGTGGCAAGTGATATTAATGAATTGAAACAGTTGGCAGAGAAATTAGCGACAGAAGATGGTAGTAGGAAAGCTAAGGAGCTGAGTGGGAAGATCATGGCCGCTATACCGCGTTTCGAGGCAACTGAGGAGGTATGTTTAAATCGTCTGGACTCAACTTCAAGGCTGACATTATATCAGAAACGAAAACGTCGCGAGTACAGGCAAGCTCGGAAGCAACAATTCAAACGGCCTGAACCCAACTTCTCGTTATATGAAGGTCGAACACGAGGCAAGCGCATGAAGTACACCTACTCGGACGATGAAGATGAAGGTTACTCTGATACTACCACTTCTCGACGCTCGACCCGTAATACGGGCACTCATACCCCAGCCGAAGGGCTTGCTCCTACAGTGACTTTAAGTGGCCGCCAAGTCAAGTCACGCCAGGGCGGCACATACGGTGAGAGCAAGCTCAGTGGAACTCACACACCAGCGGTTGGGGGTATGGACGGGACTGGCGAGGAGGCAGTAAATGGCGAGAATGCTAGCGGTCGGCCACGTCGGGCTGCCGCTGCTAATCACGGATCCAACGGTTGGGGACAAAAGGGCGCGCATATCGAAGGCTACAACTCTGTCGATGATATGGACACCGAAGAGGATGATGCAAGCGAGCAGGATTACGGTGATGATGAAGAAGATGACCACGTGTCACTCGAGAGCGATGTTAACGACCAGGACGACCTCACGGATGTGGAGGATCTGGAAGATGAGATATCAGACCATCCAGATAAGAAGAAGAGCCTTGTTGTCAAGCTTCCAGTGAAAACTCCAACCCCAGAAAGGAAGATCACAGCCAAAGGAAGCTTGACACCCCAGAAAGAACCCGTACAACAACTCGACTTGAAACCAACTGGGAAACACGATGAAAACCAGGGAGGCCCTTCAGATCTGGAGCCAACCGGCGTTATCTCAGCCGCGAATGAACTCGACATGAAAGATAGCGCTCAACCCGCATCAACTTGTCCTACGAACAACGCAGCACCATCATCAGAACCATCTACTGAGCCTATGAAAATTCCTACCGAATCTTCTAATCCATCACCGCCATCTCCACTTGCACTTCGCGGTAGCCCGGAAAAGCCACATAATTTACCACCCTCTGTTGACGTTGGCTATGGAGGATCTTGAGTTACCGATTACTTCTTTGGGCGTGTTAGTAACTGGGTTGGACGTCTTATTGGAAAAGGCGTTGGTAGAACGGCGTATCAGCACATAATACTTGTGACGCAGTGTTTGCACAAGGAACGAGAGGTGTAAAACATTGATTTTAGTGTTTCACTACCGACGATGGTTACCTTTATAAATTCCTACAATACCACCATAGAATCACAGCTACTTGCCGATCTTTGAGAAAGGAAAATCACTTTGCGGTTCTAACTGAGGTAAATCAGAACCACACAATTGGCTTACAAGAGACAAATGCAAGAACACAAGATAAGGTAGATACGTATCTTGAAATCAGCAATTGCAGAATATAAGAAATCAAGGCTACCGTGGTCATAGAATGGCATTACATACTCTAGTCCTGAATGTATCTAAAACGCCATCTATGCCAACAAAAGTCCATGCATCCTATCCCAAAACGCCTCAGAAACTATAAGAGAAACCTTTAATCCCCGGAGTTCTGGTTTTGATAGTACTGCGTGATGTTAGTTTAGTAAAGCACCGTATGGGATTCAAATTCAATCGCAGACTCACGTCTCCGATATCTTGGGCTAACCTCGGATTCCTCCCTATCTGCTTCAACGAATCCACCAACGGCCAGTTATTTGTCTTATACCACCATCTTCGCACGCGTGCTCCTACAGAGTTTCCACTAAGCTGGGCGCTTCGGTTCCAGTACCGCCATCCGTGGAGAGCCAAAGACCAAACCATGCCTTGCAAGAGCGGGACCAAGACCTAGAGGATCGATTAGCACTCTTATTATTAGGCGGTGTAATCAAGACATCATACCTGATCCCGAATCGTAATATATGCCACCTTCCATTTCGAATCCGCCGCAGCAATACTAGCGAGGTAACTCTGCTCGAATCTCAAGTCCGGAAGAGGAGGCAGGCTGGCCCGCCGCGGCAATGGCCGGATTACACTATATGGAATATCTTCTTCCTCTTCATCGTCGTCGATCTCGTCTTCCTCGTCGTACGCATACTTGTCGAAGGAGGAATCGGATGCTGGGACGTGGGGCGACACGGATACGGGTTGCGCTTGCGAGGCGGCTGTCGAAGGGTTGATGTCGTGGGTTGGCGACGGCGCTCGGTTTATAGACGCCGTTTGGATCGTCTCCGCGATCTCGAGGGGTAGAGAGTCGGACATTGCGGGAGCTATTGAGGTGGTTGCTTGATAGCTGGAGATGCAGCTGGAGCTTGAGCTTGAGGTTGTTGAAGGGCGGAAGTTGCCGAGGTCGTCGTTATGCCTTTCTTCAACTTCTTGCTCCCCCTTTCCTGTGCAACATGTATGTTTTTACAGTATGCGTCCAGACCTGGGTAGAATTAACTGGAGAATTACAGGAAAATATCCTATCGTACGTTTCCTAGATTTGCAGAAACCGTACATCAAGTGCCGCGTTGTTATGCGGACTTCAATTTCTCCTGCTAAGTGTGTCGGGGAATCAATACCCCTCTATATTTGACCCAATTTGCTGTAGCCATTCGAGGCTATGGCAGAGAGGTTAGCAGTATAGGTATGTTCAATGGATAGTTTCTGGCGTAATAAGTTTTATAGTCAATTATCCTGCTCCGTAAAGGTAAATCTAAAGAATCCTCAGGAGACCTCAAATATGCCCCCTTCTAATTTATGAGCAAGGAATAGTTCAATAGGCCATCTTGATGCTCGTCTGGTGGCAGTTCGTTATTTGATTTATGATTATATGTAAGTTGAATCAAAAAAATGATAGACACATTGTGTGCCTGATACTTGACATAGCCTAAAGACCTGAAACCACCAACTTCATCAACAGCGAAATTTTAGACTTCAACCAGCTTGTTATCCATAGAAGTGCTTAACTTATTTCCTTCAGCTCTCGCTAAGTATTTCCACAACACAATCCCCAGGGAGAAATTCCTGCAAAGGCTTTCGAGCACATCCTGAACAACGGTTGGCTTTCTTGATGTCATTCTGGCCTTGCCAGTCAGGACAATAGTTCGGTTTCGTGGGCCGATTGCTTTGGAAGTTTGTTTCGGCTTTTACATTTAAGTTATCACATCTATAGTGAGGGCATTGGGCCCAACACATATTCCTTGGGCTGGTACTTGTAGTTGGAGTAGTTGGTATTGTGATGGTGGTATAGCAAGCCGTATCGGTCTTAGTAGATGACCAGGAGAGGTAGGATGAATTGTAAGGAAAAGGTTGGTCTTGGATGGAGATCGGTGAGAGGTTTCAGCTCTTGAAGGTTTCCTATGACGATAACTAGCGCAATTATGCAGCTCCCTCAGGAGCAATGAGCGGCCTCCAATAGGTACAGCATGATTCAAGCGCATACGTTGAACAACCAAATTTCCAGTGATGGTAAGCACTAGTATACTTTACATCTTGATACATCTGTCCAAGTGTTTGTGCACCAACTTGCTCCTAATCATTGAGTCATTTCCAAACCTTCCGATTGTGTCCCCAAATGTCTAATTGGAGAGAACATTCGACTCCAACGACGTATTATAGAGCAGAAACGCTGGGACGTCCACCTGTAATTCAGAAACGGAAGAAGAAATGAAACCCTTTAGGACATCAGAGCCACAGGTACTTATGCAAGGTTGCACTGGTTGAACTTGGTAGCCTGCAACATGATCTTCACCGCTCTGGATGCCATGATCATGAATCTCGCAGGAACTAGAAAAAAAAAAACAAAAATCATATAGCCTAAGCAGCATGTCGATGAGGTCTCGAAAAACAACCCGACAGTTCTGGGCCATTGTGTAGAACAACCAAGTAAAATTCCCCGCATATTCATATTCATCCTAACACTTAGAAAGGGACTGAGACTTTTTATGCTCTAGCAGCGGGGATCTGGGACAGCCGAGGAGGAGGGAAGTGGGGGGAGAAGCCTTTGTGAACTTGCTAGGTAGATGGGTTGACTACCACCCCAACGACCCCAAGAGACATCCTGACGGTGGTAATCCTACTGTCTTAATCATTGTATCCCGTAGAACCCAAAGCATGTATATATGCATATGTATTCAGGTGCATGAATTGTATGTAGGTGGATAGGATCCAAGTTGAAGGTCGTCAACTCGTCGCCAACTGGTCCGTGCACGTGCCCTAAATCCCTAACAGACGGTCTCTTCGCCTCTCCTCTCCCGTCCCACCACGTCACACATCGATCGCGCGAAACAAAGAAAAGCTGCGATCTTGACACTGTTCACGCAGCGGAGTCAAGTCTCTACCGCGACGAAGGCCCTTTGAGATACCCTATCCTTGAAGCGTCTGCATCAGTCAAAATGAGCGACGCGGCGGCCAACGAGGCCGAGAAGAACATCGAGATCTGGAAGGTGAAAAAGTTGATCAGACGCCTCGAGGCAGCGCGAGGAAATGGAACCTCCATGATTTCGCTCATCATCCGTGAGTGCAGTCCTGTACCTTCACCTATATACTGTCTAACGAGAGCTGCAGCCCCAAAGGACCAGATTTCTCGATCAGCAAAGATGTTGGCAGAAGAATACGTACGACAACCCCTCAACTCATTCTCGATAGGTTGCTGACCATAGGTAAAGGGTACTGCTTCCAACATCAAATCCCGTGTTAATCGACAATCCGTTCTTTCAGCCATTACTTCCACTCAACAGAGGTTGAAATTGTACAACAAAGTGCCACCCAACGGCCTGGTTGTATACTGTGGTGAAATCCTGACGTCTGAAGGGAAGGAAAGAAAGGTCAACATCGACTTCGAACCGTTCAAACCGATCAATACTTCCTTGTATCTTTGCGACAACAAGTTTCATACAGAGGCACTTGCAGAACTCCTGGAGTCTGACCAGAAGTTTGGTTTCATTATCATGGACGGTAACGGAGCGCTCTTCGGTACTCTAAGTGGTAATACGCGTGATGTGGTTCACAAGTTTACTGTCGATTTACCGAAGAAACACGGTCGTGGAGGGCAGTCTGCTCTTCGATTCGCACGTCTTCGTGAGGAAAAGCGTCATAACTATGTCCGCAAGGTTGCTGAACTTGCAGTGCAAAACTTCATTACCAACGACAAGGTCAACGTCGCTGGCATTATTTTGGCTGGTTCAGCAGATTTCAAAAACGATCTAAACCAATCAGATTTGTTTGACCAGCGCCTCCAGGCCAAGGTCATCAAGGTTGTTGACGTGTCCTACGGTGGAGAGAACGGCTTCAATCAAGCCATTGAACTCTCGGCTGAGACTCTCAGTAATGTCAAGTTCATCCAGGAGAAGAGACTGATCGGGAAGTATTTCGAAGAGATCAGTCAAGACACTGGCCGTGTTTGTTATGGAGTTGAGGATACTTTGAAGGCTCTAGAACTCGGTGCAGTTGAGACCCTGATTGTATTTGAGAACCTCGAGATAAATCGATGGGTTCTCAAGGATTCCACCGGGACTGTGCACACCCTTCACACCACAAAGCAGTCGGAGGTGAGCAACCGTGAGCAGTTCATGGACAAGGAGTCTGGACAAGAAATGGAAGTCGTGTCACAGGAATCGTTCCTTGAGTGGATTGCCGAGAAGTACAAGGATTTCGGCACCACTCTGGAATTCGTTTCCGACCGTTCTAGTGAGGGCAACCAATTCGTCAAGGGATTTGGTGGAATTGGTGGCCTCCTCCGTTACAAGGTCAACTTTGAACAGTTAGCTGAAGTCGATGAAGACGATGATGAGTATTATGACGGTATGTTATTACACATGAAAGAAATATTTGTTTCTAGAAGCTAACTCCAGAACAGATTGACAGTTTGATGACCTCGCATTGAGCGAGGAACCAACTCCAGCTGTCCCGTCGAATCAGAACCTGCCACACCGCCATCCTGCCGTGCAGCAGATCAAAAAGCAGCCCGCAGACCATGCTGGTAGCATTCTGAAAGGAGGAGCCGTGGCCCGCCCCAGCCCCCTCCGATCCATGATGACGGCTTCTTGAGTTGAGCATACAGATATCAGAGGTATGGAAGCATCGTAATCTGGGAATGTAGTATTTGCTAATTCTCTGCTGTAGGATGAATGCCCCACTGTTTTGGGGACATGCTGATGTTTTCTGATGAAATGATTGCGAAGGAAATGTGCATGGGTAGATTGCTTTTTGTTAGGGATTAGACCGTCTTTCTGATTCTGCCAAGGCTTAGACTTTATCAAGTTTACCTTTGACAGATCGAGATACCATACCAAATCCAAGACTACTTGCCCTCCTTTCTTCGGTGCTGCCACTTCTTGATGATCATAACGGCCAATGTTGCAACTTGCCAGGCATCAGATCCGGAACTATACCACTTCTGAACCATAGCTCGACTGTTTTCCTTTGAAGCTAAATCGCGGTCTAGAGTAAAGCGCAAACACTTAAAAATCATTTTGTTTGAAAGCCTACAGTAGTTGGACATTCTTCGTACTTCTGCGCGAAGGAAACACGGCACATAGTAGAGGGGCAGTTCCGATACCGCCTTTGGCAGAAAAGATATTTATTAGAAGACTATCATAATCGCGACAGCGTCGACCACGAAGCTGCGGCCCAATGCGAAAAGAAATACAGTATGGCCTGGGCCCTGTGAATGAATGGACGACATAGTTAGCGCCATGAATTGAGTGGAACATATTTTTCTTTATCCTTATACCTTACCTTCTGTTTGTTCCCCACCTTTTAACAGCCACACACCGCTACTGCCAGACCCTTTGACCATGGAGCATCAGGCCGAGAAAAGCAACGGGCGTCATGACTCTGACCATCCCGTTGTTTCTTTTCTAGGCCCTGTGTCTTCCTACACTCATCAGGTATATTCATCTCTTGCAAAACATGCCGCCCCGCATGCTCCATTGGACTGACAAATTGTGATTTGGTCAAGACCGCCCTCCAGCGCTTCAACGATAATGAATATGGCTTTGAGCCAGCTTCAAGCATTACAGGTGAATACTCAGAATTCATCCTATACTTGTTGCTAATGTGCTTCCCTAGGCGTATTCGAAGCTGTCCAGTCAGGAGCCGCAGACTTCGGCGTTGTGCCATTCGAGAACTCTACTAACGGAGCTGTCATCTTTACCCTTGATCTTCTTGCAGATAGACAGTCTATGTATGCAGATATCTCAGTATGCGATGAAGCCTACCTCGATGTCAGCCACTACCTTCTTGGCCACAAGGCAGCGGTCACCAGTTCCCCCGAAATGTCCGGCGCTTCGACTCCTACATCCTTGATCCCAAGCCCCCTCAAGCCAAGATCGAAGCCATTGTCGAGTATCAAGCATATCAAACGAATCTATACACACCCCCAAGCTTTTGGACAGTGCGAAATTTTCCTGGGAGCATACTTGAAGGGGATCGAGCGGATAGACGTCAGTTCGACGAGCAAGGCGGCGGAGTTGGTGAAGGAAGACAAAACCGGTACAAGTGCAGCGATTGCAAGCAGCCTCGCAGCAGAGATCCACGGCCTAGACGTCCTCGCAAAGGCTATCGAGGATCGGGAAGACAATACGACAAGATTCTTTATCCTGCGAAAAGGGGTTGATGAGACAGCAAAGCACACCGGAAATCCAACCAAGTCTCTGATCTCATTCACCGTCGATCATCGTTCTCCTGGAGCGCTCGCAGATGTCCTCGAATGCTTTCGGAATAAAAAACTAAATTTGACCAGTATCAACAGCAGACCTACTAGGATTGTTCCATTCCAGTACATCTTCTTTGTCGAATTCGAGGGCAGTCTGCGGCATGATCCGGACGGGAGAGTCAAGGGGGCGTTGAGTGACCTTGAGAAGTATGCACAGAGCTGGAGACTGCTAGGGAGCTGGGAAGACAAGCTTGTCCGATAGTCATAGGCAGTTCTTGAGGTTCTTGGGGGGAAAGGGGAGAACTTGAGAAGGGTCAGACCCCGCTGGTTCTTATCGATAAGAATATGCATGGGCGCCCAGCCGAGGAGCTTTGACCACTGTCTTGGTTTCTCGAGTGCCTGAACAACAGTCGCAGTACGAATCTTTACTTTGTTCACTCTCTCTTACGAGGAAAAAAGGCACTTCACACAGCACAAAGTACAGGATCTTTGCGGAGCACAAAATCAAAATGATCTGATTTGAATTCATGACATATATACCCTCTCGTATCTCGTGAATTGGCTTCCATGCCTTCCCTTCGTCTGCAGTCGTTCTCTCCAATCTTCCGCCGCCGAGTTTCGACAGAGGCCTTACAGTCCTCTCTACATAAGAAGCTCACATCGCGCAGGCCAAATACGATCTTCGATTACCTTTCACCGACGCCCTCGCACCTCCTCAACCTCTCGCTCGCAGATTTCTTACCGGAAACATGCTATCCACCCGGATTCCCGACCGAGAATCTCGAGCTTCCCCATCTAGCCCGCCATAAGGCTTCTCCCTCGAGCGTCCTTCCTCAGGGACACCATCTCGTATACTTCTCGCCTCAGGTTCCAAGTAGTAAGCTTCTGCCAGATGGTACGGATCCACTACAATGGCCCGGCGAGCCTTTTGTACGTCGACTGTGGGCTGGTGGGGCGCTGCTCTTCAACAACGACCCAAATAACCGGCTTGGACTCGACAATCGACGCGCGTATTGCAGAGAACATATGCCAAATGTCTTAGTCAAAGGATCACAGGGCGATGAGAAGGTGTTTGTGAATATTGAGAGGCAGATAGGATATTGTGGGAACACATCTGATACTGCGGGGCCATTTTGTGGGAGTGGTGCTGGGTCTACTATTGAGGAGGATCGCCAGACGGATGCCGATGCCGAGTTCTCACCAGCAATTGTAGAGACTAGGGACATTGTCTTTATGCGGGAGAAATCAATAGCTGCTATCAAGGAAGACATCTCTAGACCTGTGAAGATACTGAAGCGTAGGTTACCTTTCAACTTGCCTAGTTCTTTCCGTTCCTTGTTGAGGCTTTTCTTGTTCCTGGGCTGATCATTCTGTAGCGTCTCTTATTCCCGAATTCAGTGTCTCTTTAACACCAACACAATCCCTCTTGTTCCGCTTCTCAGCCCTTACGTTTAATGCGCACGCTATCCATCTCGATCCCCAATACTGCCGAGAGGTAGAAGGGCACCGGGACCTTTTGGTACACGGCCCTTTGACTCTAGTGCTGATGCTCTCGGTGTTGCGATCCCAGTTGAAGGATGGGGAGATGGTGAGGCGGTTCGATTACAGGAATCTAGCACCACTGTATGCCAACGAGGAACTAAGAATTTGTGTCAGGAAGGATAGGAGAGCGAAGGGAAACAAGTATGATGTCTGGATTGAGGGCAAGGAAGGCGGGTATGCCGTGAAGGGATCGGCTATCGTCGAGGAGTAATAAATACGAAGAGGAGGGCTGCCACAGCGGGGCCTGGTCCCTGAAGTTCATATGAAGCGCCGTAACTCCGTGAGCTATTACGATTTACAGAGGGTGTTTGGGCAGCCGCGTGTTTTGAACATCGACTCGCTTGGCCGGGGACAAAGCCAGGGTCCTTTGTCTTGCGGGCATGTCCAACACCCTCCTCGGCGAAGAGCGGAGACAATACGAGAAGATGGCACCGCTACCCCAATGGCCATAGGGGAGAGGATGAAGCAGTGCGCACACAGTTGCACATGGTCCTGTACGGGGTAGTACTTTGGAGAGCTCTGGGTTCCAGGGTGTTGTTGACTTGTTACAGAAGTCTGGCAGGGATTATCCTAATTATTCTAATGATAGAAATTGACAGTCCTTAATCACCCAATCAGCCCGACAAGGATTACGGAGCAACGCTACCGAAAATGTTTTAACTTGCTCCGTAAAACCGGTGCTGCCGCTTTAACCCGAGCTGGGACCCTGGATCGGCTAGTCTCAATGTGCCCAAGGCCTATGAGGCTACGCGGCGATGACACAGGCATGACGTCCGGTCACGTGGCTCCCCCGCCCAAAAGCGGCGATCGACAGGTATGCCCGCGCCCGCCGTGCGTCATGGCTGTTTTACCTCGTCGGAGTCGGTATTATCAATTATCAATTATCAGCTGCGTGCACACAATCCCGTAAATCTTTGGTGTTTAGGTCCAATTCGCGCTTCCATTCCATCTTCCATCTGTCTCTTCTCTTTGGCACCCTCCTCAATTCATTCATTCATTCCTTTGCACTCTATCTAGCCTTGCATCGTGCCTTGCAGACCAAAACAAGCTTCTGTTGCCCTTTGCTTTCGTTGTCAATTCGTTCATCCATCGCACCTCCATACATTCGACTTGCTGCGGCCTGCAGCATATACATACACACACACAGCCCACCACACCGCCGAGCTTGCCCTCCCTTTTTCTTTTCTTTCCTTGCCTTGCCTTCCCTTCGTTCTGTCCACACCGAATCCTCTTGCAATCACAATCGCCTTGCTCAGGGCCACCCATTGCACTGGCCAAAAGCTGTTGCCGACACTCTCTCGAAGCTTTGCGTGCTTAAGAAGGTTCCGTGGACGTCCCTGCCCGCATGCGCTCCCTCCACGCTTTTCAATTTTTCAATTGCCAACCTGGACTTGCAGAGCGGGCTTACAGACATACATGAACCTGCGAGCGATGCGATGGCACCCTCAGCTCGGGAAGGTGGAAGCAACGGTCGGCGAAAGAGCATGAATCTCTTCTCGAGGGCAGCCGTAGCTACGAGCATCACACAGATAAATACAGATGTTGGACACGGCGATGCAGACGATCCGGGAAACAAAGATAGGAAAAAGCTGGGGAAGCGAGGCTCGATCTTCAGCATTGGCTCCGGTACGAGTCCAGATCTGCACCAGGGCGGATGGACGAGCCCGATCGAACGGTCGAATTCCCCCAAGCTGCGACCGCGCACGCTTCAGAAGGGCAGGCCGTCGTCGCTTTTTGGCTCTTTGGGGAGGAAGTCGGCCACTTATGTTGACGAAGGGGAAGAAGCCGACACCTTGTATTCTGCCACCCCCGAATCACCGGAAGTCGAGCTTGGAGCGTCGAACAGTAAGACGGTACTTCACCATGGGGAGGTTCAGACTACAAGTGGCATGTTCAGGAAGAAAAGGGAGTATTTGGTGTTGACTGAGACACATTTGATACGCTTCAAGAGCCAGTCGCGGGCATACGAGGTCTTCCCTTCTATTTTATCTGCGCCCGGTCGAGGGACTGCGACTCGTCACGCATCTACGGCCTCGATTGGCTCATTGCAAGAAGTCCAGTCGGTCAATTCGCACTCTTCAGTTGATTCCGAAACTCGGATCCCTCTAGGCCAGATCGTGACAGCATATAAGGTAGAAGATGGGCGCCCCTTCTACACGACTGAGGTTGTTTACTTGGACGAGGAATATCACGGGGCCGGGGCAATTCAGCTCATGCTTCACGATCCAAAAGAAGCAGATCTTTGGCATACCTCCATCAGAGCAGCTGCTGAAAAGGCGAGGTTGCTCATGCCTGAGCCATATTCCCGGAGAGTTGTTCGTTACCTGGTTCAGATTCTCGAAGCTGCCGATGATTATGATGCCAACCATTTCCAAGTTTTCCGGGTACTTCGCAGAGCAGCAGTTCCCAAAGGTGGGCGATCATCCTCGGATGAGCTTCAGAAGTTGGGAGCTTCGGTGTTTTATATGGTGATTGGTATCAATCGCTTGCATATGATACCTATACCTGATTTCAGTGATCCATCCGGGCGGCTCGCCATTCCCAAATTAAGCAAAAATGTCTTTGGACTCGTCACACTAGTTGCAATGAACGTCAGCTATCCTGATGACAGATTCGAGTTGAGCTTTCGGATGCCTTTGCAGCCAACAAAGCTACTCGAGTTGGCTGCCTCTTCGCCCACTGATATTGCCATTGCAATCTCCAGAGCCTACCGATATCTGAAACCACAATGGCTGGATTGCAACTTCTCATTTGCAGGACCAACACGGCTACTACAGACAGCTGATGATCTCCTCCTTCTGGAAGAAGAGGAGGAGTATGGTTCCTTCGATAGGACTCTTGTTGCCTACTGCATGGCTTACAATGTACGGTCTATTTCTCATCCTATACGGTACAAAACTGATGAACTGCACAGTGTAATCCGGTAAATATACAGTACGCAGTGGACTGGGAGGTTGAAGATGCACCTGAGTTCAGGTTATTTCACCCAGCCAACACTCCCAAGTATTCTATGTACGAGTTGCTTGCAATCATGAGAGCTCTCCGCTACAATGAATCGTTTTGTTCAATTTCATTCAGAGATATTGACTTGCACAGCATGCATGGTCTACATGATAACTACGGAACTGATCATGTAGCTTCGAGCACTCGTGCTGGTAAGTTCCGTGGCAATCATTTCACGACAAGTCTAAGTTCGTCAGGACTGCCCATACGAACATACTTCAATATAAAGCCGCAAGAGAGGTCGATTCTCTACCAGGAGGTCCAGGCTCTAGCGCTGAAATCGACCCGGCTAAAAAGGGTGGATTTCAGTGGTTGCCTCCCTAGAAGACGGCCAAGAGACACCTTTGATGTGGAAGGTCACGAAGTTGAGAAGGATCCAGGTTGCGAGATTGTTGCCGCGTTATTGCCGTTATGTCGTGGACAACTCACTGATGTCAGCTGGATTGTCTTGAGTGGGATCGAGCTGGGAGAGACCGATCTTGATGACCTAAGTATGCTGCTGCCACCGAATCATCCATTCCTGCGCTGACTTCTCTTAGTTCCCGCGTTGGACGAACCCCGGTCCCGGATCAGAGCCATTGAATGTTCACGCAGTGGCTTGAATGATCGAGGTATCATGCAGCTTTTAGGTCATTTAGAACGTCAAAATAGCACCTTGGAATGCATCAATATCTCCGATAATCCAGGAAGAATTCATCTTGGGCGATTTCAAGTCTCTATGAGCCGGTTTGCCATGATTCGGAAGCTTGACCTCTCAAGAATTACTCGAACATTGGGTGAAGAGCCTCTCATTGTTCCCGAAGTTCTGTTATCATGGAGACTTGAAGAGCTCATCTTGAATGGAATTCCAGTAAGGAATCTCGCCATAAACTCTTGAGTGTTGCTGACGATTTTAAGGTCAACGACAAGACGCTCGACTCTATCTCGGCGTATTTGGCAAGCGATATGTCAGACAGCCTTCGTCTTCTAGAAATGGAACAGTGCAACTTGAATGGCAGTCATGTAGCCGTGTTAATGCGATCCATGACTAGGGTGGCTGGAGAGGCCCGCAACTTGCAGCTTCATGTCAGCGCCAATAGGCTTGAAAAAGGAGTAGGTGAGATCGTCAAAGCCATTGAGGAAAACTACACTCCATCCCACCTCGTTGTGCGGATGATTGAATTTACCAAAGAGGACCACTTCAAACAACTACTCCAGGCCTTGCGCACCAACACCACGATTCGTTCATTGGATATCTCCAAGGCTTCCCTTCCTTATGACGCTGGGCCAGAAACCTGCGATGCTCTGCGACTGCTCTTCGCCGAAAATACAACCCTTGAAGAACTAGATATCTCGGGCGAGCAAGCCCACTTGGAAGTGACCCGGTTTGGAATCGGCCTTAATCAAGCACTTACAGGTCTCAAGCAGAACAAAGCCCTCAAAATGTTACGGATTGAATATCAGAATCTTGGTCTAGAAGGTGCGAACACACTGTCATCCGTCCTTGAAGAAAACAAATCTCTCACCCACATCCATTGTGAGCACAACGATATCAATCTCCAAGGTTTCACCATCCTCGTCAATGCTCTTGCGAAAAACTACAGCATTCTAGAGCTCCCATTCTTTCGCGATGATCAAGGGCAATCAATGAAACGAATGAGTGCAAGTATAAAGGACCATCGCCGTGCATCTTTCAACGTCAACAATGATAATGTGAAATCTTCTGTGCGTCGTACGTTGACGGTGTTCGGTGTAGCAAAGCCCCAGAAACAGGATTTGACCCCACAAGACATCGAAGCTGTGGTAAGGGTACTAGGTGAGAAATGGGAAATGGAAATTCAACGATTGGCGGTGTTCTTGGACCGTAATAGGAAGATCGCTGCTGGAGTTGAGGGATATGGTTCAGACTGCGAGGGAATTCTCAGCGATGAAGCCATGAGGCCCATGACGGCGTTGAGCGATCGAGGAATTTTGGAACAAGTTCTGAAAAGCACCACATCAAAGGTCGAGGTTGGGAACACCCTTGATAGCACAACCCACAAGCTTGCGGGCCTGGGTATCAATACCGAGAAGGGAAATGAAAAAGACAACACGAAAGCAGTGGAAGCCGGGGATGAGTTATATGATGAGACACCTAAAGAACCCATCAGAACGGTTGGGTTTTTACCGGAACTACCAGTCATCACTCACGAGAAAGTGTTCGACCTGGACGGAGCGCTGTTTCAGCTGGAGTCATGAAATGAAACTTCAAGTTCATCTTCAATTGGAATATGGCCCGACATGGCATGAGATGAGATAATTGAATCCATTCGGCTTTAACCAGGCGCTGCATCGTAGCAAGCAGGAAGCGTACTAAGGTACTTACTTACCTCCTTCGCAGCACTGCGTAGCAAAGGCACGTAGAAGGAAGAAGGACAGGGCGGCGTAGGCAGGCGAGGCAGCTGATGCACCCGCATTACAACGACTTACGGGGAAGGGGGGAAGAGGCGCGTGCAGCAGGGACCATGAATACACGAGGAATGGGACAGAACTGATGACCGAGAAGCAATCGGGGTTGTATGTATATGTATGTATATATGTATCTATCTATCTAGCAGACGAGAAATGGACATGGGAAAATGTCATGAATGAGATCGATTGGTCGATAGGTGATGATGATGATGATGATGATGAGAGAGTGTATGTATGTATATCTTATATGGTCTATAAAGAAGAGAATTCATCACTCAATGATCAAGAACAAGCATAAGAACAACAAAAATCACATACACCCACGCCCTCTCCGGCGCTAGCTTCTAGTTCAGGAGCTCCTCATCAATAAAGCTTGGCTTTTCTAATAATTTATTTTCTATGTGTTGAAGTAAAGGAGGGATTAGGGGGAAGAAAGGGGGGG
>NW_020194481.1:538911-550802 GCF_003019875.1 Amorphotheca resinae ATCC 22711
GGGGGGGGAACTAATGGAAGAGAAGCAATGGAGCCCAAAGTATACAATACTGTGGAAAACTGCCAAATAGTACTCAGGAATGTATGTATTTCATATTTCCATATTTCATGTCCATCATCCATCCATCCATATATAATTCCTATCTACCGTGTGTGCAAACCCAGCAGCAGATTTCGAGTCCCTACCCTTCCTTCCAATTTCATAAACAAGCCATACATAGAATCTCGTGCTTTCGCTCCTGGGGGATATCACAGAACGCCTGGAAATATCATCATCAACCTGCTGTAAAGGAATTGACATGTGTCGGAGGAGAGAGGAAAGGGGAAACTGCTTCGGCAATGCTAATTATGTCGTAAAGGAAGAAAGAAAACCGAGATGGAATGGGAAGATTCCTCATGCTATGCTATGTGATGACAGCGCTTATGATGCAGCAAGCAGGAGGAAACTTGGCGTGGAATTTCGCGAGTACCCGGCGTCAGCTACTCGTAGATTAAATACTCAGTGAGAGTAAATTAAGACATCCATCTATGTGATGGAATTCAAGAAGGGGCTGTAGAGAAGTTCTTCAGCGCTTGGTCGTTTGGACTGTTCGACCTCGAAAGTCTGCGACAAGAAGGTCTTTGCTTCAGGCGTGGCTTGCTCTGGGATCGTAGGACTACTCTTAGCACCGCCAAGCTTGAAGATGGCTTGAAGTTGGGAACAATCCGGGAAAGGGTGATCGCCCGTCATCATCTCAACGACCAGACAGCCAAGTGACCAGATGTCGGCCTTGCGGGTGTATGAAGTCTGCTTGACAACCTCAGGTGCCATCCAGAAAACCGAGCCCTGGAGTGAAGGTCGATTCCTGTTGTTTTTCGCCCCACTGAGGATATTGGAGGCCTCCATCTTCTTGGAAATACCGAAGTCAGAAATTTTGATACCGCCCTTGTTGTCGACTAGGATGTTGGCTCCTTTGATATCTCGATGAATGATCTCACGGGCATGAAGGTATGCAAGACCGGTGACGATTTGGCGTACAAAGGTTCGAATGAGAGGTTCTCGAAGAGCACCGTAAGAATTGAGCATAGTTTGGACGGAACCTCCTGGAACATATTCGAGGAAAATGTTGAGGTGTTCTGATGTCGAACTGCACCCAAGGTATTGCACGATATTTGGGTGCTGGAGGTCCCGGAGAAGACCGATCTCACGCTTCAGGGCCTCAATCATGCTCTTCTTCCTTGTGTCATTTTGGCCATTAGAGCCGGGCGATGGGGTTTCAACTTGCTTCACAGCAAGAAGCTCTCCAGTCACAGCATGCAGAGCCAAGTAAACGCTGCCGAACGAACCCTGACCAATGAGGGCACCCTTCATCCACTTGCTATCATCCCAAGAATCACCGGCTAAGAAACTCTGTAGCTCTTCATCAGCATCTTCTCCGTCCTCATTCAGTGCTTGACTGATGTCCCTCAGTGATCCGCTAGCTTCTGTGCTACCATCCTCGAAGTAACTATGGACGGCGTTACCATCAGGATCTGAGACGTTGATGTTGGTTCTTTCAAACCCACTATCAAAGGAAACGTAGGATTTCCGGTCCGGTTCTATTGGCGACTCCTCCTGAACACGTTCTAGCAATGAGGAGGCTACAGAATCTCGGTAACGATTGCCACTACCCCTTGCCACTTCCAAAGGTCTGACTTTCGACAGCTGGTTAGATCCATTAAGCCAGGTATCCGCAATTGATGGCATGGGAGGAGCGTCTGCCAGGCTCGAAGCATAACTGAAATTGCTTGCGACGCTTAGTCGGCTGTTGACTTTGCTAAGGCGTGTTGACCTTCGTAACGAGAGTCTTGCAGTGCGGTCGATCTCCTCACGGGGGTGGTCCGGGAAGTATGTCGTCAAATCCGAAGTGATCAGCTCACTGGGAGGTCTTTGTCCGAAGAATTGACGCAGAACACCCTTCTTTGCAGGCTTTCGCCTGGTATCCTTTGATTGATCTGCAGAAGATCCTCTCTCGAGATCTTTAGCGGCATTATGCACATTGCGTTCTCGCTCGGTGGCCGATACAGTAGATCCACCAGACTGGAATGAGGCGGGTGATAATGGGTGCTGCAAGCCATCCTCCCAACTCTCGCCAAGAACCCTCTGAACTTTGAGCAAACTTCTCTTATTATCAGCACTTTCAAGTGCGCGATTGTGACTGGCGGCAGCCTCCTCCATGGCAATAGCAGCAGCACGTTGTAACTCGGCCTCACCTGGCTCACCCCTGTCGATCTTCCGGAGGATCAGCCGATTTCTCTCCGGTCTCTTCGGGTCTTGTATGATGCGCCACAACTCGGATTCGGGTAACTTCCTACAACTCTCCGGGTCTGGATCGAGGCCGGCCAAGACATAAAAGCAGTAATCTCGATCCCGGTCTTCACGGTATCCGAACTTCCTCAACGTTAACCTCATAACCTCGTCACTTGAAGTGCACTCTGCTATCCTCACGACCTTGGTCAATCCCCCGGATGAGATGACCCTGATCATGTCCTTATTGTGTGGTAGTTGGGCCATAAGTGAACCATCAATGCTCGAAGCACCCCGTTGGTGGCTGTTGATCACGCGTGCTGTATCCGGAGTGCCAGGCTGCCTACCCGTTACTGTCGCGGCACTCGGGGGGTTGCTTGACCCATTGAAATAACCCTGAGCTTGCTCTCGTCGAGCCACTTCTGCCGGACTCATTACTCCATATCTTGGTTGCCTCACTGCTCGAACTTCTGATCCTGGGAGTGGGGAGCTGGGCCTCGAAGAATGCTTGTTGGCGTTCTCTGAGGCCGCGGATCCGGGAGGATAGCTTTCGAACTGCCTTGAGTATCTCTTGTTGGCGGAGGGGTTGGATAAACCTCTACCTCCCGACTGAACAGGTCGCGGAGAGCTACCGGAGGTAGAGGTGTGTGCATAATTACCCAGACCAGCAAAAGAGTCCTACATGCATTAGTATGCGTAGTGGAAGGTGGGGTCGTAACACTCACTCTATTCCTCTTCTTTTGGTTGGCATATGCTTTCGTCCTCAGCTTCTTGATACCTAAGAACAAACGGACCCGATCTCCAATCTTGTCAATGCCCATTTCTTGCAATACGGCCTTGTCCATCTCAAGAAGGTTCTCCCCATTGATATTGTTCTTCTTAAAAATCTTCTCGTAGTCCCCACAATTTATGCTTCGCAGCCAGTCGCAGACTTGGTCCTCATTCCAATTCTTGGCCGATTCGGGCCCCTCGACATCTGAAAATTCCGAGTCTGTAGGAGAGGCAAACAGTTGATTCGAGGTCACCAAGGCCGGTGTTCTCCTACTCGACTGAAGGGTTGACGATGATTGAGCGGACGAAGCGGAGATGTTCGAAGAGGTGGACCCGAGCGGCGTCGGGAACGACGTCTTTGAAGCCAGCATTGCCATGATATGAGTGTTTAATTGTACATGGGCGTCTGCGAAAAGTGATGGCCGGTTCTCTCACAATCTAGAGAGATATTAAGTAGTTTGGGATATGCTCAAGAAGCGACGGCGTGGTATGTGCTGCAGACGTTTTCGGAGAGATTTGTTTAAAATGAGGGCTTGTCGTCGAGATGGACTGTCAGCGCGTTGAGATAGGTGGCGCGGAGGTGTGGAGGAAGGGAAGGGACAGGTTTCGGATAGCCGTTGTTTCGAGAGCGGGAGAGAGGCTCTGGAGCCTGGATGCTGGATGCTGCAAGGCGAAGCAAGCGAGAATGACAAACAACGAGACGGTAGGCGCAAAGGACCAGAAATAGCCGCTGCCCTGGCGAAGGCTGCAGAGAACGAGCGATGCAATTCCAGCGTGCGACAAGATGAGTGAGGGGGAATAAAGAAGAAGGGTTCTGGGGAGGCTGATGCTGACAGGATGCTCTTGAGGGCCCTTGTCGGAGTGGAGGTGACGGACGGGACTGAGCGGTGTCGTGTACCACATAAAGGAGCACCTCGAGGGCGGCAGGGGAGCGATTGGGTTGAGTTGAGATGATGGGAGTTGAGGGTCTGAGGGTGGTGTTGAAGGATACGGATCTGGAGTCTGAGGGAGTAGCCGCTTGCAGTAAGGCGCCGCAGAGAGCCTCCTCTGAAACGGAGCCACGGAGCAGAGGGCACGAGCCTGGCGTCCGCCGCGCATGGCGATTGGTCCGTGATCGGCCGTGGCGCCAGGGGCTGACGGGCGCAGTGTTTGAGCTCCTGCGTGCGCGGGGGTTTTACGGAGTATAATCGATTTACCGCGTATTTGGCGCGTCGTTATTCCTGCTTCTCGTATTAATTCCTCCGTCCAGACACGTCCGGTACTTGTATGGCCATCCTGTCATTCAAGACTCGAGAGTTCCAATCCAAAAGACTGCCAGATCTGATCATCATACAGATCACCTGCAGACATACCAAGACCCTCGTCATCATCATCATCATCATACTGTCTTGCTTGTACTCCACTTACCTATTCAAGGAACCTGATACACGCGGTCTCACATGCTCCCGAGAGTGGGAAGGGGGATGCAGCTGGGATGCGCCTAGGGCTCACCGTCCTGTACGGAGTTTACTATATGCAAAATATACTTGCGAAGTTACGGTATAGACTTATCTATACCCTGTAGGTAATCTGTACATCTCTCCGCCGGCCAAACCAGGAAAATCATGTGACAAACAAAGAACATCAGCCAATCAGGAGCAGCGAATAAACAAAAAGTCAAGGACATCAGACTTCAGTGCAAGAAAAAGAAGACAACAAGCCTATTTCGTCTCTGCGCGTTCCGAATGTATCTCTTCGTCTCTCAGTTCGATTCAACAGACCTGTAGATGTACCTATATATCACGGAAAGTACAGATGCCGAAAAGAAAAAAAAAAAAGAAATGGACGCTGTGGGAATTGAACCCACGACCTTTCATAGTCACGTTCTGTAGAACATGCGAAACGAAAATCATACCCCTAGACCAAGCGCCCTAGATAAGCACATTCTTTTGTTTGAAGCCGCGTTATTGCTTTACTAATGCCTCGGACATATCATATGCGGTGTGAGGTTGTCCAGTGGAGCATGCGGCTCCGTGGCTTAGGTAATCAACCGGACAAACTATTGATCCCCGAGCCAGCCTTGGGACATCGACGCAGCCTCGAGTTCAACGCAATCGACCCCAGGAGTGTGAGGCACCTGAGAATGAGGTGACTCCGATGACCTTATCATCTTGACGGATGGCTCTCGACCCGTCAAGCGGCTATATTGCCGCTCGAGATCTTCAGGATTTCAATGAGAGCTCACTTCCAATCTTCAACGTTGAACCAGTCCAGCTCCAGTTCTCAATCGCGTCCGACTTCGTTGCCGCCCAGGTCGCAAACAACGTCTTGGTCCTCGCACTTGCTAATGGAAGAATCATACGGATAGACTTGGACAATCCTGCGGATATAGATGGTATGAATGTTAAATGGTTCTGGGGGTAATATCTGTTCAGACACTGACCGCGCCCCAGACATTGACCTACCTAAGAAGACTTCAGAAGTTGGCGTCATCCGCCGCATGTTCCTCGACCCGACGGCCTCCCATCTGATTATCTGTACGGCTCTCGGCGAGAACTATTACCTTCACACGCAATCGCGACAGCCCAGACCGCTCTCCAGACTTCGAGGAGTCGCTATAGAGTGCATAGCCTGGAACCCCTCGTTGCCCACATCATCGACCCGAGAGATACTCATAGGAGCGTCGGACGGAAATGTCTACGAGGGGTATATCGAGACGTCTACGGAGTTTTATCGAAAGGAGGACAAGTATCTGAAGACTCTACTGAAGGTTCCAGATGCCCCTGTAACTGGTCTCTGGGTCGACCCAATCACCAGCAAACCCGGTGCCGATGTTAGAAGGGTCATAATAGCCACGCAGAGCAGACTGCTACATTTCATTGGTAAGATTGGGCGGGTTGGACACGATGGCGGGAGCTCAATCTATACACGGCTTTTTGAGACGGAGCAGCCGACTGTTCATGAGATCTCGAGGGTCGCATCAACACCATCGGCACTGGTCGTCTCCCCAGACACCACCAGCTCTACGCATACTGAAGACCTTGAACCTGACCGCAGCTTTGCGTGGCTTCAGTCTCAGGGGGTATACTATGGCAGGCTACTCACTTCACCAGCAACGCCTGAATTAGGCACTAAGCTCTTTGCGGAAGCAAAGTTCCTGCCTAGGTCTCAACTACCAGCCTCGGAGTCATCAGGCGGCCGCAAGAAAGCCATTCAAAGCCCAATAGATTCTATTGCCCTCACCCAGTGGCATATTTTACACCTTGTCGAAGGGCGCGTCATTGCCGTGAACCGCCTGGACGACAGGGTGATATTCGATCAGGCGGTTCTTGATCCTGGCCAACAGGCTCTGGGGCTTTTTGCCGACCAACAGAAGAATACATTCTGGCTATTTACCACCCAAGAAATCTACGAGATTGTTGTCACTGACGAGGATCGGGACGTTTGGAAAGTGATGTTGCAGACAGAGCATTTTGATGCGGCTCTTCGATATGCCAAAAGTCCGGCTCAGAAGGATGCTGTTGCCACAGCGTCGGGCGATTATCTTATCAGTAAAGGATCCTACCTTGAGGCTGCAGGAGTCTATGGAAAGAGCACCAAGCCGTTCGAGCAAGTTGCATTGACATTTGTCGATAATGATCAACCGGATGCCCTTCGAAAGTATCTTTTGACGAAGATCACGACGTACAAGAAGTCATCCACCATGCAACGTGTTATGATTGCGAGTTGGCTTGTGGAAATTTTCATGTCTAAACTCAATTCTCTGGACGATACTATTGTCACCAAGGCTGAACTGTCGGAAACTCTCAACCCGGCACAGACTAGGGACCAACTAGATACTATACGCACAGAGTTCCAAGATTTCGTGAAGAAGTATAAGTCGGATCTGGATCGGAAAACGACTTATGATATTATCAGCAGTCACGGTAGAGAAGACGAACTACTCTTCTTCGCCAGTGCTGTGAATGACTACAACTATGTACTGTCCTATTGGATTCAGAGAGAGCGTTGGAAGGAAGCTCTGGATGTGCTAAAGAAGCAAACGGAACCCGAGATATTCTACCGTTACAGCAGCGGACTCATCACACACGTTGCCACTGATCTTGTCGATATTCTCATGAGACATTCTGACTTGGAACCGCGGAACTTGATTCCGGCTCTGCTGGGCTACGACCGGAATTTTCAAGGCCCACTTTCGCAAAATCAAGCAGTCCGATACCTTCTTCACGTCATAAACCACTTGCAGTCGACTGATGCAGCCGTTCACAACACTCTTATCTCCATCTACGCATCCCATCCGTCCAAAGACGAAACAGCTCTTCTCAACTATCTCGAATCTCAAGGCGACGAACCAAGTTTCGACTCCGATTTCGCCCTCCGTTTATGTATACAGCATCACCGCGTCCAATCATGTGTACATATCTACAGCACCATGGGCCAATATCTCCAAGCTGTCGAGCTAGCCCTTGCGCACTCAGAAATCGACCTTGCATCTATCATTGCAGATCGACCCGTCTCCAATCCGGCGTTGCAGAAGAAGCTCTGGCTCGCGATAGCGAAAAAGGTCATATCCCAATCGAACGGTATCAAAACTGCAATTGAGTTCCTAAAACGGTGTGATCTCTTGAAAATTGAGGATCTAATTCCCTTCTTTCCTGATTTTGTTGTCATTGATGACTTCAAGGAAGAGATATGCGCGGCATTGGAAGACTATAGCCGAAACATTGATGCGTTGAAGAAAGAGATGGATGAATCCTCACAAACGGCAACGAATATCAAGGTTGATATCGCCGCACTGGATCACCGCTACGCGATTGTTGAGCCGGGAGAGAAATGCTATGTCTGCAACTTGCCGCTCCTGAGCAGGCAGTTCTTCGTCTTCCCATGTCAACATTCTTTCCATAGTGACTGTCTGGGAAAGAAGGTCATGGAGCAGGTGGGAATAGGGAAAGGGAAGAAGATCAGGGAGTTGCAGATGTCGATAAGCAAGGGGATGGTAGCGGGTGCGAAGAGAGACGCGGCGATAGCGGAGTTGGATGCTTTGGTTGCTTCTGCTTGGTGAGCAACTCCAGTTCTGTTCCTCCGATCTATTATGACTGACACACAAACAGCATTCTCTGCAGTGAATTTGCGATTAAGCGGATCGATGAGCCGTTTGTCCTTCCGACGGATGACAAGGATGAATGGGCTCTATAGTATATAACATATCATGTAACACTAAACACCATATCGTATTCTTTCAACGACGATTTTCTAATGAAGGTCTGATCCCGTTTCACGTGACCTTGATCACGTGCACGTAACACAAGGATGCTTTCAAAATATACTCTGTAGGTCTTGAATTATATTTGAGGATAACTATCAAATATCTTTGTGTGATTACATCTCGAGGGAAATACCTACCTAGGGTACTGTCCGCGCTCACCGTGACGCGTGTAACTATCCTCACGGCTCATGAGGCCTCGTCTCCTCTAAATCCACGACGCTCGTCGCGGCCAGCCATGAATACAGTACATGATGCATCTCACCTTCACTCCCCACTCCGCACTCCACATTCTCCATCAGCCTCGGACCGTGCCTCGCCATAGCAATAATAACCAAAGCAGCGGAGCACGACTCGAAGCGCCCTCAGATCGACGTGGGAGCCGCGCAGGCGATGCCGACGGTGCTGACGACGCCAGCGAGAAACCGACAAATGCTTTCTGGCGATTGCCGAGCGCTGATGATGAGTGCGTAACCGTATGCAGCGTGCCCCTGCGATCCTACTAAAGGTCCTAGACTCCTGGGAACTTTTGCGCATGGCGAGAGGCGAATTGAACCAATCGCCACTCCGCTCAACTCATTGCACTGCATGCCCAGTCGCCATTGTCGCAATCAGACGAAAAGAGGTTCGCAGCGTGTACTGACTGTATCATATTGGGGGGACGACCGCGTTTGAGGATCGGCTGCGCTCGTGGAGCCAACGCTTTGCACGTCTCGAGTGAGTCTCGCGGACCTGAGCCTCAAACACAAACAAAAACAAACCCCCCAAGGACTGCTACTTACTGCGAGTGGGGATGTGGTTTGATGAGACTGGAATATTCCGTTGATAGTAGTGCCTCGGTGCTGTACGGAGTACGCGGTCACAGACTACTACGAGTCTACTCCTGTACAGAGCAAGCCATCCATCATCATCCACCTGCTCGTCCACCGAATAATAGCCCATTGGACCACGGGATGAGGGGACCTCGGGAGGGCACTGCGGGCAGAGATGGCGACTGGCGCCCTCCCTTCCTTTTGGCTTCCTGGCGCCTTGGGGCCGCGTCACTTTGCGGACCCCAAGAACTAGGAATCGAGGACCCGGGACCCAGGGCGCGATGATCTATCAGGTACAAGAGCCCCTGTTCCAGCCAACTACGGGCCTGAAGGGTCCGATGGTACTGACGTTACTGATCTTGCTATACGCTTTGGTGCTAAGTGCCAAGACATACAAGACCCCCAAGATCTCCTCCCCGTACGTCTGGTCATAATCGCATATTTTGTTGTTTCGCTCTTTTTCACATAGCCGCACGCCACTACCACAAAGATAAGGAAGCCGTTCGGGCCCTTGTTTTGTTGGTGTTCATCCTTTGTCTTCATAGAGTCTTTTTGTCACCTATCTCGAAATCTCTATCGTTGATTATTATATCTATTATTTGCTCTTTATTATCTATTGTCTCTTGCGGCCTTCAGCCTTGTCGCTACGCCACATTTCCCCCCGTCCGTATCTATTCGCAGCCTTACCCCCCTCAACTATCGCCAGCCTGCCCCCTTACATACCGCGCAGCAAAGTTGCTTCTAAAAGTTTCTTTCGAACTTGACTTTAAAAGAATTATTGCTGTTTCTCACGCCACTTCAATCCGCCACCAAAATTATCTCTGCTCGGATTCTTAGTTGCCGCTTGGCCCCACCCGTTCGCTCGATATCCGCGTCATCTGCCCGGATCACTGGGAGAGATATATTTAAGGAGTTCGCACTGTTCGAGACCCCAGTGGGTATCGACAGCCTGACTTTATATTGATCATGAAGGGTTTATCAACGTTTGCTTTCGCGGCAGCTTTGCTCTCGACACAATCAGAGGCCATCAACTTATACAAGCGGACGGATGGACCACCGCAGGTTGTAGGCTTTCCAGTCCAACGAAGGGAGGTTCCGGATCCATTATCAAGGGATCGGCTGCGGCGGAGAACGGAAACTGTGCAGGCGACATTAGACAATGAGGTCAGTTCAAGAGCGGTATGGGGATGTCTTCCAAATGCTGAGATCTGATAGCAAACGTTATACTTTGTCAATGCAACCCTCGGCACCCCAGCACAGAAACTACGCCTGCATTTAGATACGGGCAGTAGTGATCTTTGGGTTAATACCCCCTCCTCGGCGATATGCAGGTCCAAGGGCAATCCATGTTCACTGTCCGGCACCTACACGGCGAATTCCTCGTCGACATATTCATATATCGCGAGCAACTTCAATATTTCATACGTCGATGGGTCGGGCGCGTCCGGAGACTATGTATCTGATACCTTTACCATTGGGAGCACAAAACTGTCACGGCTACAATTCGGGATCGGATATAACAGTTCATCATCACAAGGGATCTTGGGAATTGGCTACCAAGTCAATGAGGTTCAAGTTGGCAGGGCCGGAGGGAAACCATACAACAATCTACCAGCACAACTGGTCGCTAATAAACAGATACGTTCGAATGCCTACAGTTTGTGGCTGAACGATCTTGATGCGAGCACCGGAAGGCTTCTATTCGGCGGTGTTGATACGAGTCGATACCATGGCTCATTGGAGACACTTCCTATCCAGAAGTCGGGGAACACATTTAGGGAATTCCTCATCACTCTGACCGACGTGTCACTGGGCTCCATTGACATTGCTAGTGACCAGGCCCTCGCCGTCCTCCTGGATTCCGGGAGCTCCCTCACCTACCTGCCGGATCCCATGACAGAAGCCATCTACCAACTGGTACAGGCGCAATACGACACTGCAGCAGGCGCAGCGTACGTCCCATGCTCTCTCGCATACAACTCCACCACCCTCGATTTCACCTTCTCCTCGCCCACCATCTCCGTTCCTATGAACGAGCTCGTGATCCCAGTCACATCAAGCTCCGGAAGGCCGGCCACCTTCGCGGACGGGACGGAAGCCTGCCTCTTCGGCATATCGCCTGCCGGGTCCAGCACATCAGTGCTCGGCGACACGTTCATGAGATCAGCATATCTGGTGTATGATCTCAGCAATAACGAGATTTCCATCGCGCAGACGAACTTTAACGCCACCAGCTCCCATATTTTGGAAATCGGCACAGGCACCGCGTCTGTTCCAGACGCATCGCCGGTTCCCAACGCGGTCAGCGCATCGGCCGGGCTAGGAAGCGCGCAGACCGGCGCCGCGGCGACAACGACCTCTACATCTACCTCGAAAGGAGGCGCGCAGCGGACGCCACCGCCGATGAAATTGGGTGCGATGGCCGTTGGGGCGGGCGTGCTGTACGCGGCGATGTAATAATGTACATAGTAGTAAGGGTAGAAGAAGAATTGGAAACTGGGACCTGGGACGTGACCCACGATGAGATATTGTATGACGACTGGATTTAGACCGGGCTTCTTCTTATTGGGCGTGCGAGATGGGCGGCGATGGAGTTCTGGACGGGTATCTATGGAAGGTCCCGGGACCTGGAGCGGTTTTGGCGTTGAAGTGGGTTGAAAAAGAGTTGACTTACCTACTTACGGAGTAAACATCATCATCAATATCATCCTCATCATCATCAACTATGTGTCTTTGAATACGAGATCACATTTGAAGAGGCAAAAAAAAAAAAAAAAAAAAAAAAAAAAAAAAAAAAAAAA
>NW_020194481.1:550822-552965 GCF_003019875.1 Amorphotheca resinae ATCC 22711
AAAATTTGAAAAATCTAAAATATGACACCTACATCGCACGATCTCCGAAGTCCTTCCCCAAACCCAACTCTCCGAACCCTTTTCCCTATTATCCGAAAAGCCCGCCCCGTTCTAGACCACTCTCCGTCTCTCAGACTTTTTCCTTATCTTCCGATAGCAAATCGCCACAGTACCGTAATCGTCCCTCCACTAAAAAAAAAAAATAAACTACTACCCTAGATAACAATTACGGAGTACATGGACTAGAATTTTGCAGCACAAAACACAAGCGCGCCCCCACACCAACGCCATCCCTCAAATACCCAGAAAGGCAAGATTGCACAACAACAAACAACAAGCAAACAATCGAAAAAGCCCGCGTAGCTCAATCGGTAGAGCGTCAGACTCTTACTTAAGAATCTCTTCAGTTCTATCTGAAGGCTGCGGGTTCGACCCCCGCCGTGGGCTCAATTCCCACTGGCTTGCTTCGAATTCTTTTTTTCTTCCTTGGTTTTTCCGGGGGGGCTTGTTTTTATTTTTATTTTTATTTTTATTTTTTATGGTGATTCGGACGGTTTTGAATACTACTAGTGTGGTTTAAAGTAACTTTTGGGTTTTCTGAATATTTGACACTCACTGTCTTCGCAGTTCATGCATGAAACGCAATATCAGGTTGAAAAGAAACAACAATGATAACCTGATGCACCGGGTTAACGCTGAAATAGATGGCAACAACACCACACAGCCCCATCTCCAATCCTTCTGGAGTAAACTCACCAGCGTTTCGTCTTCTTCCTTCACAACGTATTTTCTAGTAGATCGTGCGTCCTTCTACATCGCAGTCTTGCGTCTGCTGTGAAATATCACTCATCTACGGCTAGTATCGAGGGAATGAAATGGATGGAACGCTACCCATGGGATTATCCGGAAAAGCTAGATCGAGCAAGATACGTATCTGGAATAATAAGTGGAATGAGGGGTGCATGGACTTTGGAAACATGAAGAGAAGAACCCTCTTGGGATCTAGTCTGACTCGGGGACGGACACAGAAGCACTATATACCTTGAAGTCTCTTTGGTATATGCCTCAAAAACATCAACGGACAAAATCAAGACGGTCTACAAGCGATCGAAAAACGACGACGGGCTACAGAGTGTATAAGCCCCCGTAGAATCAAACGGATACAGCCAATTGTCCCTGGCATAGCTAGGTAAGTAAGGATCCGAACAGGACGGCTTCTAGGAGTTTTGCAGTGTCGCTCTCAAATACTTGATCATTCTCACGAACGTGCAATAAATCTCTCATCCAGTGAGGGAGATCGGTGTCAACCGATGTTGATAGTCAGTCAGGTTAGCACGAGAGAGCGATGCCAGGCTACGAATCATATAGCTTTGGCACAGTGTCGGGCATCAATCGTAGTAAGTATCAGGAGCTATGCATTATTGCAGTGGTCCTTAAGATCATAAGTTTTTCAAGGGGAGCTCACGCATTAACAAGAAGGCCTTTCTGCGTGATTTCTCTTCCCGTTGATATATATATATCCTTCTCAAGCTCTCGACGAGGCATTCAGCCCTTGGGAAGAGGAATGAATAGGCAATGCATCAAGGAAGCGAGGACTGCGCGTCAGCATTGTGAGCCCCATTATTTTGATGATAATGGGCTTTCAGAAAGCTGTGCGATACGTGGAAATGACGAAGGTAAGATAAACTCCCTCTTTCCTTTTTTCTTATGCTGTCTTTATAGCGTTTAGCAGTTATATTTCTTTTCTCAAGCCACCCAGATCTCTCTATAGGAGATTCGAAAAGTAAATCTATACATATTCACTGTCGTAATCTATTGACGTGCAGCATTCGTTATACTATGAATGAAATCGTTTCATTCAGATCATTCTCCTTTCCGACCAGATTTATAATAGCATTTTAAGATAGGAAGAAATGCACTGTGAATCCTGATGGCGGTCCCGATCATGTATATATATACCACTTGTATAATCCTACAGTGATGCGTGCATATGATCACGGTGTGGATGATGGCAAGTAACGTTATATATCCAACCCCCCCCCCCCCCCCCCCCCCCGACCGAAAAATGTTAAAGATAAAAGAAATTGAAATTGGAATCAAGAGAGAGAGCGCGTGAGAGAAAGAGAAAGAAGCTCACAAGAAC
>NW_020194481.1:553565-641568 GCF_003019875.1 Amorphotheca resinae ATCC 22711
AAAAAGGAAAAAAAAAAAAAAAAAAACCCCCCCCCCCCCCCCCCTTCTCCCTATAAAAGAGTCCAAAAAAATAAGAAATAAAAAATTTTTCAAAGCAAGCCGGTGGGAATTGAGCCCACGGCGGGGGTCGAACCCGCAGCCTTCAGATATATAATACTGAAGAGATTCTTAAGTAAGAGTCTGACGCTCTACCGATTGAGCTACGCGGGCTTGTTTTGTTTGCTTTGTTCGATGAGAACTTTTTCTGTTGTTAGGATACTTAAGTCGTTTTCCCCCCCTAGGAAAACTTTTTTTTTATCCTCATTTTTTTCTTGGAGGGGCGGCGGGGTTGTTAGTGAGGAGGTAGGGCTGAGATGTGCGCTAGGGGATCCACCCGGCTACTGGTGTATTGGATTGCGAGGAGTGCGATCTAGGGAGTGAGGGAATGAGGTATTGATTGATTGATTGATTGACGATAATAAGGAAAGACGTCTTAGCTATTTATCTAGCTACCTACCTAGTCATCACTAACAATTGTACAGACTAGAAAATCAAAGAAGTAAGGCAAAAGCAGAGGGGTGGTCCCGTCGTCTTCAATCATACTAGTTAATAGCTTTATCTATTCCCTTAAAGCAGATACCGTAGCTACTCTATACAGCATCTAAATATAGAGTACTATTATATTATTTATGTTCAAAACTAAGGTAAGTAACAAGCAGTGAAGTAATAAGTTGAGGTGGGGTATTCTTTCGCCCGTTTGGGGTGGGGGGGGGGTTTCAATTCTCATCGGCTTGCTTTGAGTTCCTTGCTTCTTTAGGATTCATTTTGGGGTTGAGAGGGGGAGAGGTGAGAGGGAAGGAGACATTTCTCCTTTCTTTAATATATGATAATTTCCTTTCACTGTTATTCCACACATCAATCCTCACCTCCTCTGAGTGCGTCGCGCACGTGACTTATGCACCTTGTTCACCCTCACCCATCCTCAGCCGCCTTTATTGTGTCGTTCACTGCTCACCCCTGCTCACCTAGCCCCCAGGTTTGGAGTTCAGTGCTGCTATACGATGACAACCATGGTTTGAGCCTTTCTTCCGAAACTGCCACAGACTGCGATAGTATAAGAACTAACAAAGGACTCTCATGAGATCCCCCCATGAAAACAAAGCCAACTATGATGGGTGGTTGTACGAGGAGAGGGATGAGGGATTAGGAAAGGAGAAGGAATGGGTTTTTAGGAAGTCGCAATTGCATAAAAGGTTGAAGGAAGGGAATCTGGGGAAGTGGTGATTGTCGTGAGACTTTGCACTGACTGTACAGTGTGTATTGAAACTAAGAATGCCGGAATGAGACCGAATATTCTGGTATCTCGTACTGGGATGATCTCTGCTTCGAAACCTCCCCTATACGTCTTGAAGCTGTATGGGTGTAACAAAATAAAACAAAAGTGGCACATGGAAATGTTTTTGTCTTAAACAAGAAATGATAACTCTACCACGGTCCACAGGAAGAATGTGTTATCCGCTCCATAATATGCACTAGCAGGATAGGTGGAACTCAGGTTTTTTCTCTGTATATACATTTTTCCTGAGGACTACTTAAGAGTAGAAATTTAGAAATTCCGCATGGCCATAGGCCGGGACGATGTAAGAGCCAATAATAGAAATTATACGCACTAGCATCAAATCGTAACATCTAGATGCTCCGCCCTCTGAGCAATATTGAGGCACACAAGCTGACAATTGTGCTGATAGTAGACGGGTGATGATCAATTAGTCGCTCAGGGGCAGTTCTATGATGAGCTCGACGGGGAACAAGAGAAATTTGCAGGAACTGAAATGCACATAGAAGAGCATCGGGATTGCAGGTCAGCAACGGTTTTGACAAGTGGCGGGAAGAGGCGCAATCAGCAGGATGAAAGATGTATCAGGAATTGTAAGGTAAGAATGGACGGTGGCAAGCTGATACTTAGAAAATCCCTCCAATCGTAAAATGGCAGGCAAAGAGCTTAAACCAATTATTTCCTGCGACTCTTTTGGTCATCATACTTATGATCAACCCCTCTCAGCTCTTCGCCAGTACCAACAGCTCGCGTCCGTGTCTGGCGTGTCCTCCTATGGCCACCTACGTTAGACTGATCGATATCCCCACTCGGCCCAAGTGGAAGCAAAATGCCCTTGATGATTGCGGTGGAGTTATTATAGAGGATGCCAGAGCATGGGACAAAGCTTATTCATTGTCCGCAGCAGGTATTTATATAAAGGTATCCGTTTGCCGGGAAATTCGCACACGGCGGAGCGTACACACTGTGCGCAGGGGTACTTTGAACAGATGGATTATCTCCATTGTTTGTCGAGTGACCCCAGTATCCCCTGAGTAATTGATTAGTTGGGCCCTCTCTGCAGTCATAATCGTCACTATTATAATCTGTGGAGTTGGCAGTCTCAGTACGTTTGGAGAGACAGGAGGTCGATGATTTGCTAATCACTTCTCCTTTAGCTTGTCCCTTGACTGCTCCAAGATTGGCAGGAGGCTTCGAGCAGTTTGGATCTAGAACTCCATTTTGAAAAAAGCGATGTCCAGAAAGCCCGAGTCAATCGTGGAAGTGGTTTGTTTTGATCGGGCTGGCATGGTCTCAGAGTCTAATGACTTTGACATCGGTTGACAATAGCATTGTGGTCCAAAAACCTTACCAGTAGTTGTCGCTGAAGAAGACGATTGCGTAGCCTTTTCTGTGCTTTCATGGAACGCATTCAAATATTTCTTCGTTAGATGGGCGGCACGTTCTAGAGGACTTTTAGCGCTTATCGGATAGTTCTGTCAAGCCTTCATTTCTGAGTGGTTGTTATGGGTTTGTAGACCAAGATCTTCTAGTATATTATATTAACACGCTGCCCGTCGAAAACAATAACCGTAACTAACCTTGAAACTGTATTCTTGGAGACACCGGGTCGATATCTCTACGAACGGGCATATGAGGTCGCTCCATCATCTTGTGAAGTCTGTGGATCCGCTGGTCGTTGCTCAAGAGGGCTTTGAGCGAGAGGACCTTGAGATTCGTAATAAGATCCTGACTGAGCGCTGCCCTGATTGTATTCGGAAGCTTCGTCTCCGTAACGTAACACTATCTAACATTAATATATTTGTAATTACAGAGAAGAATTCACGCTACCTGAGGGGGTCTGATGTGGATCTAGTAGTGGTCGCTTACGAGCCCGACGTTTAAGATGCTTGTAGATAGTGGATCCATAGGGAACGGACATCTGTGAGCACGGAGTGACGCGCGGTGTTAATAGGTTGATGCTGAGTGAGGGGTTTCGGAGGCTGATGGTCCAGATTTCAGACAGGTAGATGGGTGTGTTACATCCAAGGCGTGGCGATTAGCTGGAAGGTTTGATTTGCTCGCGTACGGCGATCAAGTGCATCGCTTTGCATGGACGATCTGGAGCAGGACAGTATGCTCAAAAACCAATCATTTTGCTGGTCGCGATACGATAAGCTTGGTGAAGAAGCACGGGTTGGGAAGACGTCCCTGCTAAGCGGCTCGGTTATGGTCTCGGGGAAGTCGGGACTCGGGAGCGACCCGTCGGGAACTAACCCAAAGTCTGACCCGCCCCCGCTAACGCTTCTTTCACCCATTGCGCCGCACGCTCAGCAAATGGAGCTGCTTCCTCGTTATATGATACAGACCCCCGAATCGGAGCTCAGACGGTGCTTTGCGAAAGGTTTGCTGTCTGCTGGGAATTTATAACACAACCCAAAACGCCAAGAGATTCATCTGTCCGAACGTCGATTCCGTGCTAAGGCTAAAACCGAAGGAGAGAGGGCCGGAACTAGAGAATCCAAATCTTCTGTGGTTGATGTCGGTTGTTGTGGATTCAACAAGAGGGGACTTGATATATTTCTCGTATACCTTTGGTGCTCTCTGGCGGTCGGTTGCATATACTCGGATTGTGGTGCCTCTAATGCATGGTAGCGGTTTTACACTAGAGGCTCTCCAAAATAGATGTTGCAGTTGGTCGATAATCAATTTAATTTTACTGTGACAAAAATAGATTGTGAAGTGACAGGCACGCTTCGGTGTGACCTCTTCTTCGACGAGGTGGTACTGGGCTTCGCAAGAAAGTCGTCACTTTAAGCCCTGATTGCAGGAAAGCGACCCTAAAGGCGTTCGGTTTTGGTATCTAGAGCGATTTAGGATGGCAATGATAATCGGTTAAAGGAGAAGATGGTGACCCTCTGTTGACTGACTTGCCCTGGGGCTTCGGAAGGCTGTTCAAGGACATGGTGAGGAACGAGCTACACTGTTTACATGAGTCCAACTTGAACCACGAGAAAATTGGATAGCAAGCCTCAAGCGGCGGGACCCCAGGTCTGAAGTTTACCTTTGATAAACCGACGGCGATGTTGAGCCGTTCAAGCTCATCCTAGCTGTTTGCATACGAGTTTGAATCTCGCATGCTTTGTTGGCCTGCTACCTATCAGCGCAAAAGAATAAATTGGGGATTGCATCCCTTGAGTGGTTATATTCGGCAGAATCCCTGTGGGATGATCACTCCCTCTCTTGAATCCTTTCTTCCATCTTTTGCGCATGTGCATGAAGTTTTCTGGACGTTTGTTTTCATGGCGGTTGACATAGGAATAACACTTGACCTTTTCAAGGCGTTCCTTTCACCGCCACAGCCTTTACCGGCTTAAACTCGTACCAAATCCAAAAGATTTCATAGTTCCCAAGTACAGCTCTTTGCAATCTGAATTGTAAATATGCCATCAATACCTGTTGCATATAATTTGCATAGGCATAGTGTTCGCAAATGACATGCAGATCGCACTCAACGCCTCACTAAGCGGCATCTTCGTCAAGCCTAAGAAATAAGTGTCGAAGCCTTGTACTACAACCGCCACGGCCACGGCCCCGGCTTCGGTATCGGGCAGGGTGTGCCTTCCCGTCTTTCCTTCCCGCAACCTCTAAATCTAATAGATCAGTATTCTTGCACGTTCAGGCATGGAAGATACAACAACGATCGCTTCTTGCCCGCAAATAAACTTTTGGTAACATCAGCGAGTTCTCTCAGTATGCAAGTGAGCTCTGTGATAGTAATATCGGCTAATGTTGATGTTGGGGCTGCAGGAAGCGGCACATCAGGTGAAGATGCTGGTAAGGACAAGGGTTGGTTCAACTGGTAGTCACAAGAAAGGCATGTCAACGGTGTTGAATTTGATTCCTTGATAACTTGGTCCAGAATGTGAATGTTCCATGCGAATACTGTGCGCGCTGACTTGCGGCTGTCGTGATTGAGTATCTACTCCCCGATGGTCGACGAAAGGGCAGCGACGACAAAAGCTTGCATTCATAAGAGTAAGGCTCAAAGAACAGAGATCGTATGTCAGTGAAGGGCCAGACAGCAAGACAGGCACCATAATGAGAATAACTCTTTCGATAGAACGGTATGCATGTCAGGATTCCGGATCCTCCTGTAGTCTGGCTTCGCGACCAATAATAGAAATCGCAGCAGGGATTATCTGAAAACACAAACTGTTGGTTCTCGAGCAGAGAATCCGTTTTGCGATAATGGAGTAGTAGGGAATTCCCCGGTGAGAGATTCCCCTTTTCTGGCACCCATGTCTTAGAGAAGGCTGGTCTCAAGACACGGCTTCGCTTGCTGCGCCAATCCCACGCTGGGGCGGAGCAACCCTGGGGTCATATGAGAGCGCGAACATCTCGGGCGCTGGAGTTCTAGACGATAAGTTCCTCGGAGTGCTCTCCGTGACATGCGGGTCACTGTGTATGCATAAAGCCCTCACCCTCCTGGTCTGCATGCTTTGTCCGATGCATGAATCCTTTACCATCGAATAATACGGATTGCTACATCTTACCTCGCATCTGCCACGTAGCCTGCAATATACAGTCCTGGGAACTGGCGACTTGGGAGCTACACATCTGCCCAACCCTTTCTCGACTTCTGGAAACCCTCGCAAAATCCATATTCGAACACCACGCATCCACAAAGATTCAGAGACATGTGGAAATCCATGACCCCCAAGGACCTTGCCCTCATCATCATCCTCTGTCCTATATTGCTTCTTGGCCTGTTTCTGCCCGAATACATCATCGAGAAACTCCACTTGTAAGGCTTCCCGCACATCAATCGCACTCCGGACTGTAGCCAAGATTGAAGGAATGTGGCCCGGCAAGGCAAGAACATGTACGAGGATGTGGGATTCAAGTCCAATTGGATTTGGGGAGTCGGGATTCAAGGGCCATATCGGTCGTCGCAGATACACACTAAGTAAGTATCTTGCGATTCCCCGAACGTGATGCTGGGCAACGAGGGAATAGGGGTATCTGAGGGTAAGGCCGGTTCGAGATCCTAGAAGCACCACAGAAAGATGGAGGTCTCATGAGGGAATAAAAAAACATAGTATATGTGCTGAGTTCGGGCTAGCGAAACTGAAGCATTTGCTGATCCAATTTTTTGACCATAGGAATAAGGAAATATCAGCGGAAAGAGAAGGCGTTGAGCAGATGAACATGGGAGAGTCTTGAGATATTGCTAATTATTTGGAGAACTTATGGAGAACTGCTCCTATGTAAAACGGTGGGAACTTATGTAGAAATTCTTAATGGACGATGGAGGGGATTGAGGAATATGTGTGACGAATTTCTCAGTCTCTCGAGCGAGCGCAGTTACTCCTTGGTACCACGAATGGAATGCTTGGATACGGCTTTCAAACTCTCAGTGTAATCCGCAACTATTGAACATCATGGGATCGAATTGTCGAGACAACAGCCATCAATAAATGTTTAAGAACAACTTGACAAGTGACGTGGGCTGATATTTCTCGAGTTAATATGTTGTGGCGGTGCCGCTTTAGATGTGGCGCGGGTCCCTCTAAATAATTCTCAGCCTTAAGCTTCCTTGCCTTGAGTTCTCGTCGAGAGCAACAAGCAACAAGCAACCGCGACAACCTTCAGAATGGCCGACGTCGAGACAGCTACACCTCCAGTCATGGCGCAAGAGACGGAGGCAGAGGAGACTTCTACAGCGCTCACAACAACGAGTAACGAGGTCGCGGCGCCTGCAGAGAGAAAGGTCAAGAAAATCATTCGCAAGAAGAAGCGTCCCGCGCGACCGCAAGTCGACCCCTCGACTATGAAATCCGAACCTCCTCCTCAGACAGGTACAATCTTCAATATCTGGTACAATAAGTGGTCTGGTGGCGATCGCGAAGACAAGTATTTGTCAAAGACAGCTGCCAAGGGGCGCTGTAATATCGCGAAGGACAGTGGATACACCAAAGCCGACAAAGTCCCTGGAAGTTACTTCTGCCTATTCTTTGCGCGGGGATTATGCCCGCGAGGCCAAGAATGCGAGTATTTGCACAGATTACCGGGTATTCATGACATGTTCAACCCGAACGTCGATGTCTTTGGAAGGGACAAACACTCTGATTATCGAGATGACATGGGAGGTGTTGGAAGTTTCATGAGGCAGAACCGAACAATCTACGTTGGCAGGATACATGTTAGCGATGATATCGAAGAAGTGGTCGCAAGGCATTTTGCGGAATGGGGCCAAGTTGAGCGAAGTAAGTCCTCTTCATCTCATGTCATAATCATGGAGTCTGGAGCTAACTTGTGTACAGTACGTGTTCTCAATACTCGAGGTGTCGCGTTCATTACGTATTCGAATGAGGCAAACGCACAGTTCGCAAAGGAGGCAATGGCGCATCAGTCATTAGATCATAACGAGATTCTGAACGTCCGGTGGGCCACCGCGGATCCAAATCCAATGGCTCAAGCACGAGAGGCACAGAGGATTGAAGAGCAGGCGGCAGAAGCTGTGCGAAGAGCCTTGCCCGCCGAGTTTGTAGCTGAGATTGAAGGCCGTGATCCAGAAGCTCGGAAACGGAAAAAGATAGAGGGCGGTTTCGGCTTGGAAGGGTACGAGGCTCCTGATGATGTATACTTTGCAAGGGGCGCGAACGCAGTCAACCCCATCGGCAGGCAGGGTTTGGAACTTGAAGAGGAGCAGAGGTTGATGATCGAGGCGGACCAGACGGAGAAGACTGAGACAGAGGAAAGTGGTATATTCTCGAGCAACACACTTGCGGCATTGCAAGGTGCACAAGGGGCATTCACCTCAAAACGAAAAGCAGCAGCCCCTTCGGGACCATTGGTGGCTTATGATAGTGATAGCGATTAAACGGCCTATCAGCGTATTGGCGTTGAGGAGTTGGGAAGGACTGGCGCTACAACAACCAGATTCAGTGAGGTAGCTCAAATGCCACATTATTCGGATGGTTTGTAAATGTTCGCTGTCTACTATTACCCGGTAGTTCCTTTTGTGAAATTGTGCTGGACTCTTTGACTGAATTCGAGGTTCCCCATACCAAGATAGCCAGGTAGGTCCGTCCATAAAGATATTGAGAATCATTACCCACAATCGCCCACGATTGGTTACTGGAGAACACACAGCTGGTTGCTTGCGGATTCTTTCAACTATTGAAGATCCTCGAGTAAAGCATCTCATGCCTTCCAACCCATAGATCCATCATCGGCACGCTCTGTCCAGCGTCCTCTATCTTTGTGTTCCACTCACGATGGAGGACTTCCCAAATGCCACGCTGCGTTTCATTACTGGCCAGCACCTTTTGTGCATGATACGGGCCGAAAATACTCGCTCGCACAGCTGCGGATAGCAGGGCTTTCACATGGCTCAAAATGAACATGTACGCAGTCTGCTGCAAGCTTATTCCCACCACACGAGCAATGACGCCAAACAGGGGTCCTAGATGAGCGGATACGGGAGGGAGTTCGTCTGAACTAGCTGAAGAAGAAGAGCGGAGAAGGACTGAGAATGCCCTCAATGCATCCACAGCAGTTTGAGAGGCACCTGCAGGTATTGAAGAGCTAAATGATCGATCCCATATCGACAGCAGGGCCCGGCCCTGTGCAACAGATGCGCGGCGACCGACAGTACATATGATCGCGGCATCTAGGGTATCGTCGAGCTCCACGAGGTCGAGCGGATTTCGAAAGGCCTCAAGTACGAACGGCAGGGTCGTCGAAGCATATGAGGACAGCGAGAGTTTTAGAAAGGTGGGGAAGGAGGAAGCAGGGCGGGAATGTGCCAGATAGGACTCGAGGCCACTGCTAAAGGCAAAAGAGCCCAAGGGGAGAGCGGAATCTGCTAGCAGGAAGAGGAAATGGTGCGGTGACGAACCAAAAGGACCTGATCCGAGTCAGAAGGATATGGAGACATAGGAGAAGTTGGCTAATTACCAGTGCTCATCAACACTCGCGCCGGCGGGGCCAAGGTGGGCTGCTCAGAGATAATCTGAGCATTCAGACGGGCTTTGGCATCTTGGAGACGTCGCTCAAGCTCGGCAATTTCAGCACGGATTGTCTGCGACCGTGACGGGTCGACTTCTTTGCTCATCGGTACAGCATGCTATTGTCGCATTGATAGAGAATTTCGATCGGAGCGAAATCCCGGAAGATATACCTCTTACCCCGTACGAAGTACCTAGGTAGATAGGAGAATGCAAGGTACGGGGTAATAGCCGCGCTAGACGATAGTACTGCATATACTCCCCTGTATTATTCGGCCCACGTCTTGTAGCATGGAGAGGGTCGAGAGCTCATTACGGCGTACACTTACTTCTCTGTATACCAGACATGAAGGGTATTCTACAGTCAGAAGCGTCTCACAATATAGGTTTGACTCCTATACAATTTCCTGAATTGAATTTATTGTATAAGCGCTCAGGGTATCTGCAATTCCGCAACAACAAACTACTGCTGTATAACCCCCCCTCCCCGGATTCCTCTCTCAAGCTCCAAGGTCGTAATATATGCATGACCCGGTTCTGAAATTATAGATGAAGGCATTCCTGGTAATGCCTTTATTCTGCTGTGCCAGGGTGCTCATCAAATCATGGATCTCCCCTATGTAGCGTCGCTCCGTCGTTGGGACCGCATGTGTCACTCTTCTCCAACTCTCAGCATCAGATAGCCTCGTTTCACGGATCATGTCCATAACTGGATCAGTAGTCTCAATAGCAGCAATTGGTCCATCCAGGAAGGATTGCACTAGGGCCATTGTTCTTCCTTGTGCCTGCTCAACGATGTTGCGTCTATTGGACTTCTTGCTCTTCGTCCCAGCCACAAGAACACGAACATCTTGTTCATGGTCACTCAGACCGCTAGTTTCAGGTTGAGTTGAAAGGCGCTGCAGCTTTGCTCGCTGATTTGTACCATCTCTCTGCTCCTTCTCTCGGATCTCGCTCCTCAGCCAGGCCAAGAGCTGGGTCGATGGAATGTCGGCATCCGGGACATCTTTCCTATCCATACTCTTGATTTTTATAATAGCATCCTGCTTGATTATTATAATCCAAGAGTGATTATCTCCTCGGTATTTGGAAAGCAAGTCTTCGGAGGAGCGTGAATCCTGTGCTAGTTCTGCACTTATATCATGGGCCCATAGCTGTTGAACAATATCAACACCCGTTGTACGTAAAATTGCTGGGTCATGACTGGCAACAAGCACATCACACTAATCTAAAAGTTAGCTCATATATTAGAAAGAGTGAGTTTAGATGAATGATCTCGGTATGTTAGCAGGCATCTTCGGAAAGAATCCGCGACGCTCAACCACGGAGATGCCCCATAGTCAGGGCTCGAAGAGGTCCATCAAGCTAGCCTCTTGTGGAGGAAATTTTCAAACTGCCTTCGAAATTCCAGAGAATAATAAAGGAGAGTTTTTACGCACCCGTTTTGTGTTCCAGATACCTTGCAGATCCTCTTCTGGCTTCTTGAGAAATCCCTTGGCGCCAGCCTTTGGAAGCCTTGCCATCTTTTCCCATGCCAAGTTGAACCCGACGGCGTGACGTTCTTCACCGCCAATTCTGTGCCGATGTTCTCGAATGAGAGAATCATAGCGTCCACCAGCAGCAAATACATCTCGTACCTTTCGGTCGTACAGACAGGAGAATATTATACCTCCCTTGCAAAACTTTTCCTTCAAACTCCCCAGAGGATTCAGATAGATCTTGCTTCTGACATCAAAACGCTTGGTATACACAATGACATCCTTCAGATGAGCAATTGCAGAGGAAGCTCTGTCGAATATATCTGTGCCTTCGAAAATAGTCTTGAGCTTTTGAATAGCTCTGGCGGGCGTGTCTATCAAGATCAGTCATTAGTAAATCATCCAGCATGTTAATATTTAAATTCTTTCTGATCATCAAAATTATCTGTTGAGTATAGCGGGGTTGGATTCCGACAAAGGTTTCACTGCCCATCTAGAGCAGTTTTTACAAAGGCTTTCAATAACAGACTGGAGATCGATGCTTGACAATACGTACCTCGGAAATCAAAGCGTTGTAAGTCATCAACACTTGTAGCCGATACTCCAATGAGTGGTGATCTAAGCTCAGTCCTAATTTTCTGCCATGTCCACTGTTGGACATTGAGTTTGCTCAAAGTATCCGAGACAAGCTGGCGAACACCAGTCTCTATTCGGCAAAAATCGAATATGAGGCTAAGAAGATCACTGTGATTTATGTGAAAGCACATTTGTGTTGCTGGAAGAGATGGGAAACTGCAAACAATTTCGTCCAGCACCTTGATCACTTCCGCCTCTTTCAATGCCAAATCGAGACTGTCAATGGATACAATATCGAAGTCAACTTCTCCGAAAGTTTGAGGTTGACCGCCAGATTGTCTATCACGAAAGACAGGGCCAAAAGCGAAGGATCGTTGCGCAGCTGGTTCATGCTTTGCAATCGCTCGGGCATATGGCAAAGTGAGATCATATGGTAATTGGACCAAAGTTCCATTAGAGTCCAATAATTGAACAGCATTGGGCCCATAGTGTCCTGAACGTGGGAATAAGACACTGCGTGGTGTCTCTACCGCTCCATGATGGCGAAAAATGCCAATTAACTTTTGTTTGACAAGACCTTGTAGCAGGAGATCGTTAGCACTGTGGTTAGCAGTGCCCATATCCCAGGCGAAGTCTTTGGCTTGTTTTATAGGCTGTGAGAACAAGGCGCTCATCATCTTGTGATAATAGGGAGATTTGGGATCTGAAAGTCCAGCTAATGCTTGACGGATCGTTTCGCTTTCCATTTGTACTGGCAGTTTTCCGCTTTGTAATAATTCGGAGCTCGCTGGCCTATCTTTTGGGTTGTGGTTGAGAAGTGACAGGATGATCTCTGCTTGTACATGCTTTTCCCTGACGTCAAAATCTGATGGTAGAGCAGGCTGCTTTTGTCTCAGTCTTTCAACGACTTGGGCTCGTTCCATACCCACGATTGGTCGGTAACACATCTCGAAGAATATGATACCAAGGGAGTACATGTCCACCTTACTAGTGTAGGTGCCCCCAACCGACGAACGGACCTCAGGGGCCACGTAAAAGGCTGTGCCAATGCTTCTGGTCATATCACCACCGATAAGCATAGCAGTGGAAGATGCCTTTTCGTTAACGTTGTAGTGTCCACTCGTTGCTAATCCAAAATCCCCGATACGAACGTTTGACGCAGCGTCGATGAATACGTTCTCCGGTTTGAGATCGCGGTGGACAACGTTCAAGCTATGGATATGAGCTAACCCTTCCAGAACCTGCCGAAATAGACGCCAAATTTCATCATTGTCCTTGTAGAGACCTCTTTTGATTAGGTCGCGAAGTGTTCGTTTCTCGCAGTATTCCATAGAGATATATAGAATGGTTTTGAAAGGTCGCTGAAAGCGTGAGCTGGAACGGGTACGCTTCAAGACTAATTTATTGCGTCCATTTCCTGCATTGATGTTTCGGTCTCCATGGCTCGTGGAATCGTCATCTTCCTCATCATCAGCTTCTGATTCTGAATCATCATCGTAGCCAAATTCAATCTGTGGATATCCACTGGAGGACATAAAATCTAGGCCACCAGTACTAGTCCCAAATTCAATCTCCGGCCCGTCTGCCGGGGATACATCTCTGACAGAACCTCCGGATGTTGCTGTGTCCGTAGTCGCGAGATCGTCGTCGGTTCCAGATACATCTAGTACCTCTTCGGTCCAGGTGTTATAATACCCTTGAAAATTAATATTGTTAGTCTAAATGGGCTTTTGGAAGAACATCTAAAACACGGCTATTGCGTTGAAGCGCAAGACAGAACCCCAGACAGCTATAGGATAGGCAATAAAAGCGCGTCAAATGGTTCTTCTCAACCTTGTCAAGTGTAAGTGCTATTTACCAGGGAGATCCAGTAAACAAATTTGTGTGACACGCCCACCAGATATGACAGGCAGTTTTCAACAGAAAGTAGAGAAATAAGGGACCAAAGAAAGAATACTTACGGACAACGTAAGGATGGCTGAGTTGTGACAGGAGACGAACCTCTTTCAAGACCTCAGTCAGTGACGATGATGACTTTTGAGTGATCTTCTTGATAGCGTAGATTCGCCCATCGAGCTTCTTCCTTGCTTTTACCACTTCACCGAAACCACCTTTGCCAAGACGACCTTCCTCTACGAAGTCCTCTTTGTACCTAGAGAAAGGACCACCAGCATTCATAGAGTCATGCCTCTGTCGATGTGGAGTTACAGGCATCGTTGACGTTATAGATCCCATCGTCGACCCCGCAGCAGATATCTCTTCATCAAGTATGGGCGCATCTGTGGCTAGAAATTCGGAAGAGCTCAATTCAAACGCACGAGGGCGTTTCTTTGGATCCGGTTTGAACAGCTTATGCACAAGCTCATCCAGAGAACTAGACAATGATAATGAGTCTGCCAGAATCATGGGGGAAGCATATTTTTGAATGACCGTCAAGCCAAACATCATCTGTAAAAATAGAATCCCGAAATCCCAAATGTCCGTCTTTGGGGTGTACTGCGGCTGTTCTGTGTTTGCGATTTCGGGTGGAAGCCAGTAGGCGGACTTGGCTACCGATATTGTATCTGCTGGTTGTCTTCTCTTGCTACAGAGACGATGCAGCTTCATTTCATAGCCAGCATCAGCCAGCTTTGGCCTAACTTCTCCCGTTGGCTCTCTCACTAGAAGGACATTGCCACAGTGTATATCCTCATGGGTGATGCCGTGACCGTGAATGTAGCGTAACGCATCAAGGAGCTCTATTGTCCACGAGCGGACTTTGCTCACGTCAAGACTCCCAGCAATGTCAAGAAACTCTTCCAGCGAACCTTTCTCAGCAAACTCGCTCAAGATGTTAACGGTCCATGACGAGTCGGACTCTGCATCTTCATCAATGGTCCGATGAACCTTGAAATCTAGAAGTTCAAGTACATTTTGATGTCTGATCTTCTTCAGTTGTTCCAGCTCAGTTTCAAGTAGCTGCAGTTGTTTCTTGAAAGAGTTGTGGTCTTTCACTACTGTGTCGAGGTCTGTCTGTTTCAAGACAAGTGTTGGAGCTTCGCCGGCAGTGAGTGCTCTAACTGTATAGCACTTCGATATAGGACCTCGACGAAGTAAGGCCTTACCGGCTACGGCCTGAAATACAAAAGGGTTTCCAGAAGCATCTGTATAGTTGATTGTTTGATCAAAGGTAAATAGTTCATGGAGCGCTTGACCATTGGAGTTCTTATCCATAGGTGACTGAGGTATCATAGTCGGAGGTGGCCGATTCTTGAGCTGCGTCTCTTTTACTTTTATTCTTTGACGCTTAAGCTCGTCTTGAACCAATGACCCAAGCATACCTGAAGACTTAGAGTTAGTATTACTCTATCGGGACCAGAGAATAGAACACTTCTGAAAGATGACTCATAAGCTCAGACACTTCTGTTACTCAGGTGGCAGTATCACACGGATAGATATCCGTCTTTTGACTCAATAATAAGTCTTCTCAGTTAGATAATAAGGTGACCATGAGTTCATCTTAATACAGGAAGCTGTAATGAGAAGGCACATACGTTCTTGCTCCATACTCTCAAGTCTTTTCTTCCGTTCTTCCTCCTGTCTCTGTTCTTCAGCTAGTTTGGCCGCAGCTGATTCATGCGCAGCGCGCTCTTCTTCCAGGCTAGGAAGCTCTCGACCTGCAGCCTTGGCTTCGGCTGCTTCGTCTAATATCTCCTGGCAAACGTTGACGATTTCCATTATCATAGCTTGTTCCTCGGCCACCAACTCTTTAGCCTTGGCCTCAATCGCCTTTCGAATCTTAAATCGTGTTGCTTCTCGGAGCCCCTCATCCCCTTTGATACTTAATAAAGGCGGCGTTCTAGGATATGTGGCCGTGAGCGTCGCAGCAAGAGTCACTGCTATATCTTCGTCCGGGGATTTAATGCGTATTTCAAACTGTGGCTCTGATTTCTGATCAACAGTCAGTCAAATAATCTTCGTGCTAGATAGATACAGACGGCTTATCGTGCCGTCTATTTGCTAGAATACTCCTAGTGGTTCCAAATCGGCGGTTCTTACCTTCCATGCCACATGATTGGTTTCGATTTGGGTGAAATCTTCTCCATATATTGAAGACAAGGCAATGAGCTCGTCCTCTTGGATTTCTTCATATTGAGATTTTGGAGACGGGGATGGGGCTGCGTTCCCTTTGGTGGGCGTCAAGCCTGGGAACCCAGACGAGGAGGTATTGAGTTGCGTTTTCTTTCCCCAGGGATTAGTTGGCGGCATGTTGTTTGACTGGCGTCTGATCGAATGGGAAACTTCGATTTAGGATAGATTCGTAGCCGTGGCTACGGACCTTCACGCACTGGGGCTGTTCATTTTGCAATAATGGTTCTGGTTCTGGTTCTGGTTGTGAGTAAGTGTTAGATGACTGGGGAGTCAAAAGATACCCACCGCCACGGCCAGCGTCAACACGACGAGGCTGAGAGCAAGGATTAGGCTAGCCTTTCGCCCCACCCTTCCCGCACCGCGCTAAACCGTTTCTGGCCCCGAAGGGCGCGAGGTCTGGAAAAAACGTTTCTTGACTTTCTGACTCACGACTCTTTACAAGGAGGTATATCAATCCTACAATTGCCTCTAAGACTATCTGCTGGGCTCACAGCTCAGTTCAGGTATTTTGAGGGTCTTCAGAGCTCCCAATTGCCTCCAATTGCCCCCAATGGCTCTCAGATCCTCGCCGGCATCGGCCTTCCCGCGCCTGATAAGACCAACAGCCTCCCAATCTCAATCCTCTTCCTCTGCCAGCGGCCTCCGTCACTACTCTGCTCCTCTTGCTGGCACTGTTCCCCCGGCGAAACAGAAGTATGTTCCTACGAGTGGCACATATCCTAAAGGCTTTCTCGTCTCGGGAACGTATGTGGGAGTGAAACCGGCAAATAAGAGCACTCCAGACCTAGCATTTCTTGCTTCCGAAACACCATGTGCTGCCGCCGCGGTCTTCACGAAGAACAAGTTCCAGGCAGCTCCTGTAACTGTGAGCAGAGAAATGCTGAAGAGGAGAAATAACAGCGGCATTCGTTCTGTTATTGTCAACTCTGGATGTGCAAACGCTGTCACAGGGAAGGGTGGCATGGAGGATGCGGAAAAGATGGGCATGCAAGCCGATAAGTGTTTCGATGCGCCTAATGATGGCAAGGGAGGGAGCACAATCGTTATGAGCACGGGTGTCATTGGCCAAAGGTAAAAAGAATTGTGCATTCTGCGTTTAGTGAGGCGTGAAACTGAGCTCTGTTCACAGATTACCAATCCAGAAAATACTGAACAAGATTCCCGCGGCCTACGATGCGCTGGGAGCATCGCACAACCATTGGCTAGATGCAGCCCGAGCAATATGCACGACAGACACTTTTCCAAAGCTTATATCCCGAACGTTCTCACTACCATCCTCGCCATCCATTGAATATCGTATGGCGGGCATGACAAAGGGAGCAGGCATGATTCATCCCAATATGGCAACCTTATTAGGGATGATTGCTACAGATGCCCCAGTAGCACCTGCCCTTCTCCAATCACTCCTTACCAATGCCGTGAACAAGTCATTCAATAGCATCTCAATCGATGGCGACACCTCTACGAACGATACAGTGGCAGTATTGGCCAACGGTGCAGCTGGTGGAAACGAGATAACTTCTGAATCATCTGAAGATTATGCAGCTTTCCAGAATACTTTAACTGAACTTGCAACTGATCTCGCCAAGCTCGTGGTCCGAGACGGTGAAGGTGCGACCAAATTCGTTACTATCCGTGTGACCGAGTCTCCATCCGAGCTTGTGGCTCGAAAGATTGCAAGCACCATAGCGAGATCGCCGCTTGTCAAGACTGCTTTATATGGAAAGGATGCTAACTGGGGCCGTATTCTCTGTGCTACCGGCTATTCCTTGATCTCCGAACCGGGTTTACCAATCAATAACGTTCCTGAGATTTTGCCTGAGAAGACAAGTGTCTCTTTTATACCTACGGATGGGTCTCCAGAGCTGAAGCTTTTGGTCAATGGAGAGCCTGAAACTGTAGATGAGGTACGTGCAGCACAGATTTTGGAGCACGAGGATTTGGAAATTCTTGTCAGATTAGGAGGTGGAACGGAGGAGGCAGTTTATTGGACTTGCGATTACAGGTAAGCTCAACTAAGGAATTTATAAGGTATTTGGGCTAATGAAATACAGCCATGAGTATATTACGATTAATGGAGACTACCGGACATGATCACGGAGATTACGATCACATCCGGTCTTGATAGAGAGACCGCTGGGAGCAAATAGTTTTCTTGAAGACGGCAATTCACCTTAGAGGTTACATAGGCTCAAGTCATGTTTAGCCCCAGCTCAGACTACCTGACAGGGAAGAGGCAGCCAATTTTCTATCAGTACCTAAGGGCTGGCTTTGATAAGCAGAAAGCTTTTGAATCGAAGACATATTTTTGAGTGGATTAATCCACCATTGACAATTTTTGCCCCCCTATGATGTGAATAGTTTCGCTTCGGGATGATGGGGATGCCGCTTACATAGGTTTATATGATGTCGGTGATCCCTTGAAAAACTTCGGCGTGAGCCACTCGGCGCAACGCCTCAGCGAAACCATCACCTTGCTAGTATCAGTCAAGCAGAATAAAACGGACGACTTCAAGATGCATAGATTGTAATTCAGTGAGATAGCGCCGATTCTTCCGCGTTATGTACAAACAGTGAACCCCCACCAAGTTCCAACTATGGCGACTATACCCTCTGCTCTACTTTGGGTTCCCACGCAGTGATCTTTGGCTTGGTACTAAGTAGCAAAGAAGAATCAGCTAGAAAGCCTGAGGATTTCTTGGACTATGGACTCACGTAGAGTATGTTTTGAAAGCACCACGGGATGCACTGGGGTTCGGTCGGTGTTCCGGCAACTCCCAAGCCCGTACACCCGTTTGGAGGATAGGGTCTTGGGTGGGAGGCTTGTCAACCATATATGAAAGCCAGGCATGCCATCCGGGCTCGATTTGTGTTCTGTATACCAATGGTCAGGACTTTGGCCACACGCATATCACCCAAGGAGGGGCATTTACGGGTCGACTTCTTTCTCCTTGTAGTCCACCCATCTTGTCCGCACTGTAGGATAGTGAGCTCTTGGCCTTCGATATGGGTCTCTAGGAGAGCGTACAGGGCAATTCCTCCTCTAGGTTCTCGTAGTATTTGTTTCCGAACTTGTCCTTGGCGATAAACGTTCCGGCTTTGGTATCACCTGCAGTACATGTGAGCTCCAAGTCCAGGCAGAGAAAATGGCGTAATATGTACCTATGTACTAGAGGAGAAACACACCCGTAAGCTACGTTCTCGTTGTAATGAGAGAAGGATATGGTTCGGGTAGACGTACTTGCATTTGGTGACCGGCTTCCTATGATCGCCAACGTTAGCTAATTCGGGGGTACACTCTAGATGAGATACATACTTTGAAACCAATTCTGCGCAAGTTGCGCAGGGTTCTCAGGATCGTAGACATGGTGCTGGCTGTTCAATGGCTCCAGATGTTGAACGAGGCGAGTGTTGATGATGTTCGATCTCGAAGACGGGATTCGGCTCGACCGATTTCCGAGTTCGTACTAGCCTATCAAGCTCTACGGAGCACACTGCAGCAAAGCACTGCGAAATTCAAGACATTGATCGCGCATTCGATTCTCCCTCACGAAGTGCCTCAGCAGTGGCTATGATAGTCCGGAGTGTCATAAGATGCTCTGCCACTCGAAGACTGCAAGTCTGGCGGCCCCGACTGCTGCAAGTTAAGCAATGCAAATACTCAACCTCGTCGGCCGTTGTGACGGGCAATGGACCTTCCCAAGCTTCGATCCTAGGTACCTTCACGACGGAGTTGGACAGGATAGCTCCACGATTTGAGATCCAGGGCTCACAGATACAAATCTTGCGGTCTCCATCGGAATTCTACGAGACATTGAAGGTCGGGCAGATGCACTGCATATGTGTGGCCTGGAGCTGATGGGAGATAGGCCAAGATATTAAATGCAAAGACACAGATATTCTTGTCAACCTTGTACATAGGGAAATCAGAGCATGAACTTGTAACTGTTCCAATTTACAGCATGGGGCTCCCAATTGACGCCGCCTAGATTTCCACCCTTCAGAAAGCCCTCCGGGCCACGCCGACCTTGAAGCTCAGTATTCTCACAGATGCGTTGAGAGGAACGAGAGAATCCCCAAACCCCTCATGTGCTTCTCTACTCGCGCCATTGGTGGCAGAGTTTGGACCAGAGAGGGTTGAGATTCGAATGTATCATACCCCGAATTTGACAGGATTGCGAAAGAAACACGTCCCAAAGCGCATCAATGAGGGTTGGGGATTGCAGCACATGAAGCTCTACGGAATCGACGATGAGATTATAATATCAGGGTAGGAGCCCGCTCCGGAGATTCTATGTTCAATAACTCAAGGCTTTCAGGGCAAACCTCTCGAATGACTATTTCACCAACCGACAAGACCGATATCATGTTTTCTCTTCAAAAGAGATCACTGATTATTTCTTCAACATCCATAATGCAGTCTCCAATCTCAGTTTCATGGTCACGCCGGACGCTCAATTACCAGCTGGATACGTCCTAGAATGGCCCTCTTCCAACTCTGCCCCGTCACCTCTGGCAGACCCCCAAGGATACATCGCCATCTCCTCAACTATCTTCAACCAGCTCATCCAAGCGCCGCAATCCTCAACTCCACCCGGGGTCCCCAAGACAAACACAACCGTCTACCCCCTCTCTCAACTAACGCCGCTTCTCAAACCCGACACCTCCACCGAACTCCCCGCCATCCACACCATTCTCCGCATCCTCGGCTCCCCAACCTTCAACACCTCATCCTGGACCTTCACGGCCGGCTACTTCAACCCAGACCCATCACTAACCTCGCTTCTCCTCTCCACCTCTTCCACGTCCAACACCGTAATCACCGCGTCCCCGCAAGCCAACGGCTTCTACGGCTCCAAAGGCGTCTCGGGCCTGCTTCCCGACGCCTACACGCTCCTCTCCCGCCGCTTTCTCGAGCGCATCCAGCAGTCACCCCGCCACCACGACGACATCGTGCTCAAGGAGTGGAAGCGCGGCACCGTCGGCGAGCCCGGCGGCTGGACCTACCACGCCAAGGGGCTCTGGGTGAGTGTGAACGGGGAGGCCGAGCCGAGCATCAGCATCGTCGGGAGCAGCAACTACACGAAGCGGAGCTACAGCCTCGACCTGGAGGCCGGGACCCTGATCGTCACGAGCGACGAGGGATTGAAGGCCAGGTTGAGAGAGGAGAGGGATGGCTTGCAGGAGTATGCAAGGAGGGTCGGCATGGATGAGTTTGTGAAGACCGAGAGGAGAGTCGGCATTCATGTTCGCATTGCTTTGTGGATTGTGGGGTTGGTTGGCGGCGCTTTGTAGAACTATTACCACTCACTGGTTGTAAGATATAATGTAGAGGGCATATAGACCTGTAGATACCGGGGAACATTCAAAATCAATTGTTAATTAAACTCTGACTCACATTTAAACTCAGCTTATACTTTGGGTCTTGGTTGTAGTCTGAGAAAGGTAATAAATGGGTAGAAAAGCTGTGCCGATTATTCTAGACAAACCTATGTACTCGAAAAGAAGACCAGGAAACCCTAGAAACGAAGTGTGACGCCTCATCATGCTCTCATCAATCATCCCTTCCCATCATCGCTCCCTTCGCCGAACGCCAAAATAAATACAAAGAAACATGCCTGTTGCTAGGCTCTTGAACCACCCTTTTCCTCCTCACTCCGCTACTTTCAGACTCGTTGAATCTCCGGCCCAGCTCACAGGATCTCCTTCAACTTCTGCTTTTGCAGAGGCGTCAAGGAGGTAGGGAACTTGACGTTGTAGGTTATGATGAAGTTCCCTCTCTGGTTCGGAGACTTGCTCAGTGGCATACCCAAGTTGGGGTAGGTGTCGCGGCTCCCGGGTTGGGTTGGGCCAGCCCTTTCAAGGTTGATTTGCTTGCCGTCGATGGTAGTAACAGTGCGCCTCCAACCCGTGAGGGCTTCCTTGAGTTCCAGATCGACTTTGAGGTGGATGTCATCTCCGTCACGCGTAAATAGGGGATGCGGTTTCTGTGTTTCCTGTTAGCAAAACATCCACGAGGTCATGGTGGGGAATAACTTACCTCCTCTACAACAAAGTGCAGATCTTGTTGTCCTCCCTCTTCCTGATCCCCGACACCTTTGAACTTGATTTTGCTGCCTTTCTTCAAACCCGGCTTGATATCCATCTCCAAGACCTTGTCCTGAATCGTTCTCTTCCCCGTAAACTCATCAAATGCTTTCCGCTTGATCTTCATCTTCTTATGCGTACCATTGTACAGCTCTTCTAGCGTCAGAGGCAAAGGTCTGACGACTGTCGTAACCTCTGGAGCCGCCGAGGCCGGCTCCGCACCACCGAACCGCGCACTTCGTGATCGACCGCCAAACCCACCACTTGATCTTGGCATACCAGAGCCAAACATATCCTCGAATCCATCACTGCCGCCCATACCTCCTTGGGCACGGAGGAACTCTGAGAAAATTGATTCAGGGTTGCTGAAGCTGAATCCTCCGCCTCCTCCAGGACCAGTGCGGAATTCATAATGGACACCACCCGGTCGTCCACCTGGCATGCCTCCAAAGTCGAAGCCGCCTGGCATGCCACCTGCACCGGCATACGGGTTTGGTCCAGCACCGGGCTCTGGAGGTGGGGGTCCTCCGCGAAGCATGAACTCTAATCCGTATTGATCGTACGTGCTCCGCTTCTCTGGATCAGACAGAATTTCGTATGCCTGAGAGACCTCCTTAAATTTCTCAGCCGACTTTGGGTTGTCTTTGTTCTTATCGGGATGGTGTTTTAGGGCCATTTTACTACAAACAAGTGTGTCAGTTCATGCTCCTGCGGTGAGGCTATGCACAGGACGCGCAGTGTCACTTACCGGTAAGCCTTTTTGATCTCATCCTGAGATGCATTTGGGCTGAGGCCCAAGGAATCGTAAAGCTTTGTTTCTGCTACCATGGTTGCAGTCCTGTCAAGCTATGAAACGGGGAATCTGCGGTGAAGGTGTTTGTATGACTTGTGGAGACCCCTCACGGGAGGCAGAGCACGGAAAGCAGAATTAATTGCAAGTCAATTGTCTGGCTTCGGGCTGGATGAGCCGTTGAAACAGATGAGATTAGATATGTGTGTTGCTGGCAGGTTGTGTCGTTGTTGTCGTTGTCGTTGTCGTGAGCAGCTGTTGATCGTGTGATTGCTCGGAGTCGCACCAACGTGAGAAAGCCTTGAATGTTGTGCGAACAGAAATGACAGACTGAATTCGGAATCTCAATTGACCAATGAATCTTGTCGAGGGTCTTTATAAAGCGTCTCTGTCTCTCTCGCAGTCTTGGAGGGCAGACGATTGTATATAGCAGAAAATAGCAGAAATCGACCTGACTCGGCCAGTACTTCTACAACAGTCACTGCTGTTCCCCCGCTTCCCGGTCTGAAGCCACCGGTGACGTTTGCGTCTTGGAGGGGCGACCATTCCAGAAGGTTCTATTGGTCCAGCCACCGCTATCAGCACGTGACTGGCCGGGGTCTCCCGAGTATCGACTATGACATGATATATCAACGGAGTTATTTTTATCTACATTGGTACGTACTCCTTTATTGATATTGACTCTTGACTCTCTGTCGTTTCTCTTGGCCATTGCTGATAGTCCCGTCCAGGCCCATCTTCACCTCAGTGCCTATCATCATGCGCTAGATCCAGCGTGCTTGACCGCCCCGCTCTCCTCTGCCACATGGTCATCTTCGACCACTGGATCCAAGTCCATACTATCCACAGTGGTTGCATTCTCCGCACTTCCTATAATTCTGCCAGATAGCATGCGCATGCTACCCCGTTCCTGCATCTCTTGTCGTGCAGATGAGCCCTCGGCTTTGGCGTGGGTTGATGGATCAACGCCGATGAACACTTCGTGTCGCTCGTTCCTATTCGCATGAGCTCCACCATCTTCGGGCTCTGATCCCCCAATTTCCCTCTCAATAACATTTACGCCGTTCTCACCCCCCTTGACGCTGACTCCACCGCTCCATTTGGCAGATTCCGAAGACTCGTCTGATGAGGAATCGAATTTGCGTTTGCCTGGGGATTTAGGCGAAGTAACCTCGTTCGGGAACTCTGACCTAAACAAGGCATTGTCGTAACGGACAAAGGTCTATCATGAATTAGACACGCAAGATAGGTATTTCAAGTAGAACACAAACCTCAAGGGCCTTTGGCAATGGTTGGCGCTCCCATGACATGGCTTTATCACTCGCATAGACAAGCAGTGAGAATTTATCTTCGCTCTTGTAGGTTCTTGCCGCTTCAAGAACCGTCTCTTCTGTCGTTTTCTTTTGAACAATATCAGTAACATGCTCCGAACAATCTGAAAACAACTTAGGAAACATCTTAAACGCACCTCTACAGTAATAGGATTCGTTCCTGATGATGCATAGCTTATCCTCCACCATTGGTCGCCTTTCGGCCTTGAATCATCACCTTTGATATCTAGGTCTATGAGATTGGATTCCGCCTGTGTGCAAATGTACATCGTGCTTTTGCTAGTGCTGACACCACGAAGAGTGTACTTGTGGAGGGGCGGCTGGGTTGGGTCATCCGAAGGCTGAGTGTAAAGCTTAGACAACTGTCGCAGTGCATCTCTTGCCTTCTCCTTTTCTTCATTCAGAGCTGAGATGTGTCAGAAAAGTTGAGGTATTGACGAACGTGATTATACTTACATAGGAGCTTCCGATCGATGCTTTTCATAAGCTTGCGAATTTCTGAGGAGAGGTTCTTCGTCATGGGAGATTTTTGAGTAGATGGTATTCCTTCAAGGTTGTCACCTGTTTGATCAAGGCCAGCGTCATCCTTGATTTCTTCCGCATCATGTTGCAGAGTGGCTCTAAATAAGTCTTGGACTTTGACCGTCTTTTTCCCGGGGATGGTATAATTCGTCAAGCTTTCCTCCATAATCTCTATCCTACGTAGCGCCTCCTTGATATCACTCTTTCTAAGCCGCATGTCAAGAGCAGCCTGTCTGCCAGATTCCAGATAGCGGTCAGGATACCACACAGCTGGTACTTCAACGCCTTTACTGGACGAGTCTCCATCGAGCTGGAAGACAATGACATCGGCAATATGACTTAGATATGGGCTGTTGGAGAGCTCAAGCGGCTCAAGCGGCCCAAGGTTCCACAGTGTTGCATCCGCGATATCGTAGATTGTCTCCAGCTCTGAGTTCTTTGGAGGTAGATCAAGTCTGAGTATGGCAAACTCTTCAAAATTCGTCTGTTGAGGGCCATCCACACCTATGCTGAAAAGCTTTTTGATCGCGCCCACAGAATCAGAATCCTCCAGAAGCTCACGATAGGCCTTTAAAACAGCAACTTCAACCCCATCCCCGAATGCATGTCGCTGCTGCTCCTTGACGGCAGGTAAGTTTGCTAAAGCATCAGCAGAGCCATAGCTCCGATCTGTCTTGTCTAAGAACGCCATGAGGCGTTGCATCTCTTGTCTAAGTTCGCTGCCAGGATCCGCGGGTCCGTTCATTGTTGGGAGCTCGATCGCTTTCCCAGTCCACCACTCATTACCACTACCATAATTGGAGACGACATTTTTGCGATCTAGAAATATTTCTCGCACAATGGGTATCTCATGGTAGATCGTCAACAGGGCTCCGAGACGATGATCTTCGACACTTGGCTTGAGGAATGCAGGCGCATCAGGCTCCCGTTTTCGTTCCGCAGGTTCAGGGTCTAGCAGGATTTCTTGAGCATAAGTTCTCCCTGTGGGAACTAAATCCCATTTGCCTGGCTCATACTGGCTGCGATTTGCAGGACCGAAGAATGGCTGATCTGTACTTATAACCCCAGTATCCTGGGGCGGTAGGCCTGCCTCCGCCCTCGAGGCAGCGAGTGCTTCATGTAGATCCCTGTCCCCTTCATCGTATGTTGAAGTATCGGCTGGATTAAACACACGTCAGCGTTTGTAAATAGAATACTTGGTGACACTAGCCGCCGGTTCAGCTCAGCGGACAAGTCTGCAACCTTACCGGGAAACCTGGTATTGCTTATCCTGGAGGGTGGTCTTGATAGGCCTCCGTCGAAACGTCCTCCAAAGGGTCCTGTATCGTCCGCAGATTGGACATTGAATTCTACAGACAGGGTCAATTATGTACGCACACCAGAAGATGCAGCACCGTCTTCACTTAGAAGAGAGGATTTGCAGAAGTAGAAAAACAACTTCCACAATCGTATCTGACGCCAACAGCAAGCAAGGGATGCTCACCTGGGCCATGGGTATTCGACAGCCCATTTCGATCAGCCTGGAATGCGCCTTCGTCCCATTCGTACTAATATACCAGATCAGTGTTCTGACCTCCGATCTCGGGAACATTGAATGAGAAACCTTATTAGGACCACCTAGGTTGTCGAAGTATTCGTTCACGGCTTGATCAACGTTGTTGTTGTTTCCCTGTCTAGTTGAGCTTCATCTTTGTTTAGAAGGAGTAAGTTCAGCGTACCTTAAGCCTTGCAATCACTTGTGCGCGACTTAGATCAGGGACCATGCTCAAGAAGGTCTCAACATCTTCCTCCGTTGGCTGGAAAGATGCCATTTTCGTGCTCGTTCAAAAGGTAGAGAGCACGAGCCCAATATGTAGCGGCGGGGGTTTGTCTGAGTAAAGAACCTCTTTCTACGAACCATAAAGAGCGAATGTCGAATCAAAAGACGTGAGTGAGCTTCGTGCAAGCTATTCAATCGTTACAGTCCATGTCGGTGGGGTTGGTTTTGCTTGATCATAAAGGACGGTTCGAGAAGTACGCGAAATAGAGCTCTAGGTAAGACGATCCCTGTCGTCTAGGTAGGTGTCGCGCTTACCCTTGCACGTGCGAAAGTGAATATAATACTACCTAGTAGGTACAGGTATTCAACCTTCAGGTTTCTAAGGCTTCTTGTAATTCACGTCTGCAAGCTATCTTCTAGTATTTCAATTCCTGTGATTCATGTGATTCATTTGCCATAATCACAGCTATAGGCTCCCCAGAGCCTTATAAAACCTAGTCTGTAATCCTTCCTCTCATAAATAGCTGATCTATCAGAGAATTGTGCATCCAGCCCTGTACGCCAGATCTCGAAACACAAGCGATCTGCTGTGTAATATGCAGTAGATGAAGAAAATGCCTGCCTTGTTCCATACGCCGCTTAAAGTTCCAGATGGACCATCGCCACGCTATGCAGGACGATACGAAAAGAAATGATGCCGGAGATCACAGAAAATAACCTGGTGACCATAATGAACAGCCTCCCCTGGACTCCGTCAAACCAGAATGTCTCTAGTGTATGCCGTAGAGCTCACTTCATTCCTCCAGCTCTTCTTCCTCATCTCCATGCCCCTCCCTATCTTCGTCCTCGTCCTCATCCTCATCCATCTCAAAATCCTCTCCAGAACTATCGCTTGCACCAAAGTCATCTTCGGCATCAGTCTCGGCCCAGAAGGCGTCATCATCCACCACCTTCGCTGGAGGAGCAGTTTCGAGAGTCGTTGGTATGACGAAGCCCTCCGGAATGTCCTTTTTGGAAGCCTCCACTGCCTCCTTAGCCTTCCGGTTGTATTCTTCTCTATTATCACGATACATTACTCCAGCATCGACATTGGCAGGGGACGAGATCTCGGGATCATCAAGGAGCAGGAGGATCGAGCGGAGAACAGATTCAACCCCTTGTAAAGGCGACCAACGCTCGCTAGCCAGTTCTCCGGACTGCTCGTCCTCTCCGGGAGGATGCAGAATCGAGATGCACAGCTTCCCATCTGGGTAAATATTCGGGTGGTAGATCGGACGTAGGAATTTGAAGGTAGGGGGGCTGAACGGATATTTGTCGGTAAATGTCATCTCGGCCTAAGGTAGATGGTATTAGTAGATCGATCAGACACATAGAAACGTGGAACTGACATTGAAGTATCCACCGTCAAAGGCGCTCTCGGGATTGATGACCATCAGGCCGATATTCCACTTGAAAAGGCTGCCGCCATTGACCTGTTGAGGACAGTTAGCATAACGAGCAAGCTAGCGGACATCAACGGGTTGCATGCCTCGATGTTGACCCATTTCTCCTTCTCGAGTGCCTTGAGCTCACTCATTAAACGTTGTTGCGCACCTGCAGACATCTTGGATCACAGATCGAGGAGACTAGGTGTCGAGTTGGTGTTGTAGGCACGCAGCTGGAAGTGTAGATCGGTTGCGGGAATCAAGTTACGTATCAGAGGCGCGTAACTCTGCAGGGGGACGTCCGGCGTAACAGAGATTGCCACGAATATGAAGCTGAGACTGAGGATTCTGGTCTCGCGGGCTTGGTCGTCGTAGATAAATCGAGAGTGAATCGTGGCAAAGACAGGTGATGAAAGAGGGAGAAGCGCCTGTCTTGGAGAGGATCGTGTCTGGAAGAGACGAGAAAAGGAAAAAGATAAAGAAAAGGGAACTAGAGACGGGAGATGGCGGTTGTCCTTAGAGGTGAAGTGAAGCACTTCGTATTGGGATGTGCAGGTCCTTGGAAGTCGGAAGAGGGCGCTCGTTCGTTAAAAGGCTTCGGAAGTAGGATGACTGAGCGGCTCGGTAGGCCCGCTGTGCAAAACTTGCAGGGATCACCATTTAAGGTTTCAGGCGATAAAGGAGGGTCCGCTCCTTATCGGCCACTCTCCCTTATCGCTAGCGGTCAGGGTTTTATTTATAGACGCCACCACCATCTGGCTGCGTCTACTTGATACTCCTCATATAGACACAGGAATCAAACATGAATTTGTTGGGTACTGTAGTATTTGCTTTCATCTCGAATCTAAGTGACTTTGATCCATTAGGCTAACACGAAATAGATACTGCGATGATTCGGATCGGAGAACAGTGTATGGCTCTCTAGAGACAGAGCTGTGACCAAGTGATCGTGATATCAGATATACCTAGCAAAGAGGCAGAAGAAACAGGAGAAACAGTGTAGCAATTCAGTCTTTCTTGATGGCTTCCCAACTGTTCGTTGCCACAACCTCCAGGATCCGGACCAAGTGTTTCAGGTCTATTAGAAGCTATCTAAGCTCAAGATGCTGCTACTCCGGAACCTGTCTACCTAGTGCCTACTAGATAGGTACATCGATGACCGAGCCAAGGCCGTACTCAACTTACGACACCCACGTGTCTTGGGAAAGATGCCTGATTCAGAGAGAAGCTGTCACGTTTATGGACACACAAACGCTGCCGATGGGCACTTTGTATTTCCGTTTCCAAGCCGGTGGTACTCTGAGTAGAAATTTGAAATTGGTTCCATTTGCTTTGATACCCGCTACCGGTTTATCGTCTCACAGTTCACATGATCCACATCTGATGGCCGGTTTGCCTCCTCGTGCTTGTCCTGGCTTGGAGCACCAAAGCAAAGCTGCTTTTATCATAAGCATATCGGAGTATGCTGGCCCAGATGCCGTTCCTCTTCCTGCTACTGCCCGTCGATTCAAATATTCTTTCTCTTTGTACTTACCTTTTTCTTTGAACATGGTAGCGAGGTTGTTCATGCGGGTGGTGCAAGGCAAGGTCCTGCCTCTTTTCCTACCTAGGCATTATTTTCTAATACATTGTCTCTGCATCTATGTAGGGAGCAGGTCCAGTTACCAAATTTTCAACCAGTTGTCTTAACTTGATACAAATAGAGCATTTCGGTACAAGATCAAGACACTTATTGGATTGGGCAACAGTGGTTAAAAAATCCACAACTGGATTTGATGATTATCAGCTAGATTATACCTGGGCCTCCAAAGCGGCTACATGCCTGGATGGCATCACACAGACCACGCAACTGGATCTTTCCCGAGGGGTCTGTCTTGAATCTGTTCGGCCAGATGCATGCTCACTGCCGAACCCTATTCTAGCAATGCGCAGACTCTGTATCGAACCTTGAGAACGATCATTCGTAAGTTACAAATAGATTATCATCTGACACCTGCATACCTTGACACTGTGATAATAGGTAGCATTGGCAATGCATGATCAAGTCTCCAACTGACCTCAGAGACATTGGTTCAACAAACTCGTACTTCCAATATCGAGCTTCAATCTCTGCCTCCGAGAAACTTATAGTAAGTTGACCTCCCTATCATAGTTCCAAACAAAATCAAGCCAAGTTCAAAGATATCGTCCTGAATAGGCAGCGCTAGTCCAGGACTACGCCGTCACTGCCTAAAGTCTGTGAAGACTCCTTGCTTAGATCTCACAAAACAAAGAATCTCTTCCAGGCAAAACCCCGCTGGGCAATTAGCATCATCAGACATCTTGAAATGATGGACAAGGAACTGCAGATAAAGGAACGCACTCGTCAGAGTTAGGGAAGCGGCAGCGGCTCATTGCAGTTCCCGCCTTTCCAGGAACAATTTAAGCATTAGCGTCAGGGGGGTTTGTCAGGGCCCCTGCATCGATGTGTGGGGTAAAAGCATGGAAGTCTAGGTAGGTACAGTAGGTACTGTACTGTAGCCGCCCGAAAACCCTTAATCTGAGCGCGGTTACTGGGAAGGAGGAGCCGGGAATATGGTATATTATATAGGTACCATGATTCGCAATAGACTGCCATGAAATATCGATAGGCTCCGTCACTGCTCTATCCATTTCCACACCACTGGTGATAAGCGAGCCGACGATTAGTCCCCCCTATATTCATAAGCCACCGAGGTAATGTAGGTATATGGGGTCGTAGTTTAAGGTCCACCATCGTAAACTGTGTTTGTGCCTATCGCGACCACTAAAAAAATACAGTATTGATGCCTCGCATGGATTCCCTCTAACTTGAAATGCCAAGTACCCATGAATAATAGACCAACTCACTACAACTCACTGAACTCCTTGATGCATCCACACCGAACTCCTACAATATGGTATCATGGTACAAGCCGTACGCTGTGCATAGGCGTGATTTAACGCTCAATTCCGGGTATTCTCTTTTTCGGTCCCAATTGCCTGAGCCCTCTTCTTCTCTGCGTTCTTCTGCTCCAACCTTGCTCTAGCAGCTGCAGCCCTTTCCGGGGGCAAGGTGCACCTAGTTCTGGAGCCTTCCAAAGAAGAAAGTCGACTTGAAGCCAAATAAGTATTTCGTCGTGCAACATGATTCGCAACCGGCCTTTCCCGAGGCAGCTCATCGGAGGCTCGAGGCCGTACTATAGTTGATTTTGGAGGGCTTGACCCCATGTTGAACATTGACGGGCGTGGACTTGCTTGGCAATTCCTCTCATGTATAGTACGGCCCGTAATATGGGATAAAGATGGCTCAGGTGATGGTAGTTCCATATCTGGATCCTCTAATGACATATTCGAGAATCGATTGGAAAGGGGGGTATATCCGATTGGGTCTGACCTTCTAGAAGGTAGTCGTTCTGTACCTGCGTTATTGACAATCTCTGATAATGCTAAATGCGATGACTGAGGAACGGGGGGACCATCGGGTATCTCGGAATGGGCCTGTCTTGAAGATGCCAAGGTTTTTGATGGACGAGAGGTCGAGTGGCTCAAGACCGGAATGAGGCTATCGCGTGTATTGGAAGTAGTATCTGGGCGTGAAGATTTCGTCACTGAATCGGAATGCACCGGTTTGTCTTTCTTCTGCCCCTGAGCGAGAAAGATATCAATCGGATCGGTTCCACCCTCCAAACGCGCTCTTCCCCTGAGCTGATCGATTTGTTTTTGGTATTTTGCAACAATCTCCTCATGCTCGCTCGACTTCTTTTGCAGAGTTTCCTGAAGAGTTTTTATGGTCGACTCTGAGTCTTTCATAGATGCCAGTTCCTTCTTAAGTCCAGCTACTTGGTCGTGCCGCTTTTTCAGAAGGTATTCAGCATCTCGACGCTGTGATTTCGCTATCTCCTTGAGTGCAATGTAGTCTTGTTGGAGGCTCTTGTATGCTTCATCTTTCTTTTGAATTTGCTCCTCGGAGGCCTCGCGGTGTCTTTCTGATTTTTTCTCTTCCTTCTCGAGGCGCAAGTCAGCATGGAGAAGATCCTGCTTCAATTTCGCGTTCTCTTCCCGAAGTTTCGAAGCCTCCTTCTCTGCGTTTGATAGAGTTCGCCGTAGACCTTTCATTTCCTCGCGTAATGATGCTAATTCCCTCAGTTGCTCTCGTGCTTTCCTGAGTTCACGTTGGGTGTCAAGGAGGGTTTGCTCGGTCCGTGGAGAGATGATCTGTTTTCCCTCACCAGAACCAGTGTTTCCTTCTAGTGCTAGTCGGAACTCTTCTACCTGGGCCTTGTATTGTAGAGCCATGGCAGTCTGTCGCGCTAATTCTTTGACTAATTCCGGAGATTCATCTTCTTCCCCATCCAAGCCGGTCGTCGCTATCTGCGCAGACAATTTTGATATTTTGTCTTCCATGCTGAGAACTCGCCGTTGCTCTTCTTTCAACTTCTCGGTAAGCTCAATCGCCTCAGCATCTTTCTTCCTGGCGTAGGATTTCGCAAGCTGTTTGTACTTCAGAAGCTTCTGCATCTCGGCCCTTGCTTCTTTATGATACTGCTCATATTCCGATTTCCAGTACTTTCCTGATTGAGAATGGGGTTCATTCAAATCCATTGTCATGTCGCCATCGAATTCGTCATAGGGAATTGATTCTTGCACTACGTCCCGACTGCTTGACTGCAGTTTGCTTGGCCAAATATCGGTTGATTGTACAGCAACTGCGTCTTCAGCTCCTGGATTGAGATCGACCAATGGCTTCGATTCGGAAGAACCACGATTCATTTCTGAGCGGCTCTTTTCTGTCTGCGATTCCCGGGCCGATTCCAAAGTTCGAGTAAGAGAGGTCTTGCGAGTAGGTTTAAAGAGCTCTTCTGGTTTCTGTGCCGACATATTCCTTCCATTTTTTATCACTGCCCCCTCCGCGTCCTTCTCGTCCTTCTTGCCCTTGTCGACCACCTCAGTGCCAAAAGACACAGTCTTGCGTCGCGAGGTCGCGGTCCCCGGAGTTAGCAAAATACCGGGGAGTCTACTTGGAGATAGGCTGCGTGCCTGGGGCTTCTGGATATCTTTGCCAGCCATTTTTGTCGGCGTCTCGATTTCGTGGATGGTATTCCCCTCGGGTGGGGCTGGAGTCCCAAACAGCGCGCTCTTCAAAGCACGAGCAGCAAAAACAGGGGCTGGGGTCTCTGGGGGCTCCTGATCTGGGTTATCCTCATCTGGATATTGTCAGCAAGATATGGTGAATAAGATGTGCATCTCGTAGCTGTCAAATGTACCTTGAACGCGGTCCCTTTCGGTAGGACGGCCTAACCACCAATTGAGCATTCTGGGTAAACTGAGCTCTTAGAGGAATTAGCGAGATACCTCCGCCATCAATAAGTCTTAAACATAAAGATGGTTTGCGAGCCTTGTGGTGGTAATGAGCTCAATTCGCAGAGTATTTGGCTTTCTCGAAGGCTTTGTTTACTTTGGATTTCTGACGCGCGACCCCGGTCAACTTCTGATGGCAACTGCATTCTGCGGGTCACTCCCGTCCTTAGCGCTAACGCGGAATAAACCTTAAATGCCAGTTGAGATACCCAAAGTTAAGCCTGGTCGTTAAAAAGGGGAATTATGCGACTAAAGACCTTCAAAGGATCATGATATAGAGTGTGTATATGAGGTCTTCAATTTATCTAAAGAAGATACTAATTCTGGTTTCTAGTTTCTGCCAAAATGAAGCGAAGAAAGCAAGTCGAAGAATTGTCCAATGGGCACGATAACGAGCCGACCCAGAAGAGAGCGCGATCAGGAAGCAGAACTATATCAAGCCCGGAGGAGGACGATGAGCGAAATTCATTGAAAGCTACTACTGGAAGAAGGAGGTCTTTCCGAAGGGGTAGGGAGAATGGCGCAAATGGCCATGACTCAACACATCCAACGGAAGAACACGCCGCGGACGACACGAATGAAGAAAATGGGACTGCAGAAGAAGCTACAGATGAGGATAGTGAAGATTTAGATGGCGGAGATGTTCTAACACCCATTAAAATGGGAAGTGGTCGTGCAAGCCACAGTACGAATAAAGGGCAGACCAACGGGACGACTCCAGTCAAAAGGTTTCAGGGCAAGAACCTTTTCTCAACCCCAGTTAAGCCCAATAGTGCTGGTGATACGAACGAGACTCCGAGACTTGAACGCCATGCCGATCGATCGGCCAGGAGAAAGAGTACCAGGACTCTTATCGAGCGAACAATACTTGGAAATACAAGCGATAATGATGAGGAGGATGAAGACATAGCTCACCACATATATGATTCCGAGGATGAGGATGAGCCAGGACAGGAGATAGAGATGAATGGCGAGACTTCAGCAAGCGTCCCTGCTACTCCCTCGAAGCGTGGGCGACCTAAAGGATCAAAGAATCGACAGAAGTCTCCAACACCCACCCGGGACCTTCCACCTCACGAGGTGTATTTCTCACAGAATCGAGGAGGGCGGAGCAAAACCTCCGATAACAATCTCTCTTCTCTGGCATTACTCGACCATGAAGAGTATTTTGCCCTTGTTCGCAGTTACGAAAATCCACACAGTGTTGATCTTGACTCTTTGCAAAAGCTATATGCAACTTTCTTTAACCAGTGGCTGTTTGAGCTTAGTCAAGACTTCAACATATGCGTCTATGGATGGGGCTCTAAAAGGTCTCTCCTCATGAATTTTGCGGAACATATCTACAAGGCACAGACGGATCATATCAACAACAAGATCGTGGTTATAAATGGCTACGTTCAGCATCTTACCATACGAGATATCCTGAACACTGTAGCGGCGGCTGTCTCTGAAAGTGGTGCAAAGTTGGGCTCACAACCGGCTGAAATGCTTGAGAAGCTCATAAGTACCCTGGAGGAGGACAAGACTAAGAATGTCACTGTGATGATCCACTCCATCGATGGAACTGCTCTTCGCCGACCCACAACTCAGATAATACTCTCACGTCTCAGTTCACATCCTCAGATCCATTTAGTAGCTTCGGCCGACCACCCTTCATTCCCACTTCTCTGGGACAGCTCGCTGCGTTCGACTTTCAACTTTCTGTTCCATGACTGTACGACCTTCCAGCCCTATACTTCGGAAATGGATGTTGTTGAAGAGGTCCATGAGCTTCTGGGTCGGAGCGGAAGGAGGGTTGGTGGAAAGGAAGGAGTTAGCTTCGTGCTGAAAAGTTTACCCGAGAATGCCAAAAACCTATTCAGGGTCTTGGTAGGAGAACAATTAGCGGCTATGGATGAAAGTATAGGGACTGGATTTGGAGGAGCTGATGATGATGATGATTATGATGATAATGATAGGCACACAGGTAATTTCGGGAAGAACGAGCCCGGCGTTGAGTATAAGGTTCTGTATCAGAAAGCGTGCGAGGAATTCATTTGCAGCAGCGAAATGAGCTTTAGGACGCTGCTCAAGGAGTAAGTTTGGCCAAGATATTGAGAAGTAGCTTGCTGACCTGCGACAGGTTTCACGATCACCAAATGATACAGAGTCGGAAGGATGTGTTAGGGACTGAAATCCTTTCGGTACCTTTCCGAAAGGAAGAGCTGGAGACCATTCTGGAAGATATAACGTCTTGAACTGGACTACGAATTTGCCCTCTCGGATGATTGAATCTCATGGCTGCTATGGCATAGACAGGAAACTAGAGGCGGGAAATGCGCTATAGATAGCATCACAGATCAAATTGGAACTTCTGTTTAACAAGGCGGCTCCCACTAGCGCACCTTGCGCAATGCAAGGTTCGGTTCTGGAACCCCCAGTTTGTGTTTCGACCTTTGGGAAACAGGCCCGTCCCGAGACAGATGGCACTCAGCCGTGCGGCGATCTTACTGTTTTACGTTGGTCAAGGGGATCAGCCAGGCTGTGAAGAGGCTCAAGTTCCTGAACTGATGAGCCGTGCCACCACGTGGGCTCACCGCCGCGGGGAAGAGGCCCCATGGAGGACACAATATGAAACACAACAGACGAACAGGCTGACAGCTGCTCGAACGCGTCCGTCGCTGGAGCTGTTAACGAATTTCAGAGCGCGGGGAATTACCCGATGATGGATTGGCTGTTGGATCCACAATTGCAGTGTCTCAGTTCTTTCAGTTCTTTCAGCGCATGCAACACCAGGACAAGCATCGCGATGAATAGTTGTGAATGCAGATCGTCGCGGCGAAAGCAGATGCGAATCCTTCGAGGTTATTCTTGTCGTCGATGCTCGACCAACCACAGGTGACTTGTTTCGCTGCACCCCGGCCCAGCGCATCTCGGCAGTATGGGAGCGGGTGCTAAACGAGCCCAGAAAAGCTTGTTTCTGCATCGCTCCCCCACGAATTTTGATATCTCTGGTCCTTTCCTGGGCTATGACACCGGGAGAATGAAAATCTGTTCAAGAATTACTGCGGCCGAGCAAGGCTTGCCTTGAAGAGTCTAAAGACCATCCCCCCGCTCCAGAAAGCGGGAGCAAATTCTTCCCTGGGGCTATTATAGGCCTCAGGCCCGTCTGCTCTGTTGTATGAGGGTTTTTTTGTGACACCAGATTGAGGAAAGCCTCGAGGACCCTGCTTCGCTTCTGCAGTTGACGGCGGTATGTTCAAGCGGCATGGCCATTGGCCAGAGGCTCGCTGGAGTGCTGGCGGGCCCACGCCTCCCTGAGTGCTGCGTGATATACTCCGTAAGATTTGACTGCGCGATATAAGATTATATCCCGCAGTCGGGGAGGGGGGAAGTCTGGGCAGTCTGGGCATGAGACCTGCAATTAGTTAGTAAGAAGCTTCGCCACGAACCCGCCGGTGAGAAAGGCGTAGCAAGTCCTGTTGGCTATACAGCTATACAGAGTATAGTCCAGTGCATCATCTATTTCCGGGGCAGCAAGGGCAAAGCAAACTGGAGAAGAGCGTTGTGCCCTGGCTCGCGCACTTTCGCACCATTTTGCACATTTTAATCAGGGCTTTTGTCCGTTACTTAAGTCTTCTCCTCTGTGTCTTCTGTTCACCTCTTTTGTCTTGTTAGCCAATTGTCTTCAACCACCTACACAAGCTTCTCTGCTGTGAAGGCGAGTGAGCCTGCTTAGTTACAAGGGCCTTGTCATCCTCTTTCTCTTCGGGGGTCAAGTGTCAGCATCCCTCAATTACCGCATCTTTACAATGGCTGAAGAAGGAATAAAGTTCGTCGAGCCATCCACCACAGTGGCTTCAGCAGACTCGGGAGATGATGAGATCTTCCACGTGGAGCCACGCCCTGGTGCGAGGATTCGATTTGGGAGCCGTGATGAGGAGTCGGGCAAGCGGATCAACCTCCCCAGGCTGTCTCGGACAAACACGAATAGCTCACAGTTGACAACGTCGACTATGAGAGGCCGTCGAACGTCGATTGATCCCGCAACTGCTCTGCCAATTACCTACCGGACCGTTTCGTACGCTATCGAAGAGACGAAAGAAAAGGAACGCATTGAGGCGACACGGGCAAAGAAAGATGCCGCTGCAGAACTCGGCGACCTTGAGTGGCACACTCTCTCGATTAACGAGGTTGAGACACGTTTATCGACGTCGCTCGTTCACGGTCTTTCTCAGGAACAGGTGGAGAGGAAAGCCAAGGAGTTTGGAAAAAACATGCCCTCCAAGCCACCTAGTGACTTGCTATCACGGGTCTTTGGCTACCTGTTTGGAGGGTTTGGCTCTATCCTGCTCATCGCCGGTATTCTTGTTACGATCACTTACAAACCTCTTGGAGAGCCCGATCCGCAAGTGGCCAATCTTGCCCTTTGTATCGTTCTATTTGCAGTCTTCGTCATTCAAGCTCTTTTCAACGCCTGGCAGGACTGGTCTTCTTCCCAGACGATGGCATCGATTTCTGGGATGCTCCCGGAGGCTTGGTAAGAAACCCCATTTCCGGATTGAGTCATCAACATCAGGGACAGTTCAGTCTCCAAGCATGTCTTGAGAATAGAGATAGCACTTAACATCTCGATACTGACTTCGTGGTCGTGTAGTTTCGCCCTTCGAGACGGTAATCGAGTCGAATTGCAGGCAGTCGACCTAGTGCCAGGCGATATCATTTACATCAAGTCAGGCAACAAGCTCCCCGCAGATGTTCGATTCGTGGAAGTTTCTTCAGATGCGAAGTTTGACCGTTCGATCCTAACTGGCGAGTCCTTGCCGATACCTGGATCTGTCGATTCTACGGATGCGAACTATCTAGAAACCCAAAACATCGGTATGCAAGGCACTCATTGCATATCGGGAAGTGCTTTAGGTATCACTGTCAGCACTGGAGATAAGACCGTCTTTGGCAAGATTGCAAAGCTCACAAATACACCAAAGACCGGCTCATCCACCCTTCAGAAGGAGATCATGAGATTCGTGATTATCATCTGTTCAATGATGATCTTTTTCAACATTATCGTCATCGTCTGCTGGGGTGCCTGGCTGCGAAAGGACCACCATAACTGGATCAGCGTTGGTGGCCTTATCATTGATATTGTTACAGTCGCAGTGGCTTTTGTCCCAGAGGGTCTACCGATTGCTCTTACAGCCTCTTTGACGATCACGGCGGGAATCATGAAGAGTAATCAGGTCCTTTGCAAGAGCTTAAAGACAGTTGAGACTCTTGGCGCCGTGTCGGTGATTTGCTCGGATAAGACAGGCACATTGACCAAGGTATGGTCTTTTCACCCAATATTTATTACTTGCGGACCGAAACTCATCTCTAGATAGAACAAAATGTTTGCCACTCATTGTTCAGTTGGGACAAAGACTATGACACCAGAAGAGGCTAGAGACTTCATGATCTCCTCTGGAGAATCCCATAGCTCAGTAGCCCAGCTCCGCTTACTTGCTGGACTCTGCAATGCTGGGGAGTTTGATGCTGCTACTATCGACCTCCCACTCGCAGAACGTAAGATTGCTGGGGATGCTACGGATCAGGCCGTGCTTCGATTGTCAGAGAGCTTAGGACCGGTTCGTGACCTACAATTACTATGGAAAAAGACTTTCGAGCTGGCATTCAACAGCAAGAACAAGTTCATGATCCGCACTTTGGCGTTGACGGACCCCTCAGGACTCAAAGCTGCTCTTTCACCCAGCGAGGCAGAAGCATGGAAATCGGATGATCTTCTTCTGACGATTAAAGGGGCACCTGATATTATCGTCGAGCGCTGTACCGCATACGTTGATGAGAACGGCAACGTGTGCTCTCTTACCCCGGAAATGAAGACAGCGATTGAAGAGATCAAAAACAAGTGGTCAAGCGAAGGGAAGCGTGTTATCCTCCTCGCAAGAAAAATCCTCCCAGGACATCAAAGCACCCACGTCCCGGAGAACAACGATTTCGAGAAGGAAATAATGCACCAGGCTGGTAATGATCTGACCTTGGTCGGGCTTATTGGTATCGTTGATCCTCCTAGAGATGAGATTCCGGACGTGATGCGTATCCTCCGCGGCGCTGGCATCAGAATCTTCATGGTTACTGGTGACTTCAAACTCACTGCCCAGGCAATCGCAATTGAGTGTGGTATCATCAGCAATCCCGCGTCCATGGTCCATGATATATCGATGCTCTCAAGAGACCCTGTTGTTCCTAAACAGGACGGCCCAAGTGTTAGTGAGAAGGATCTCGAATGGACAAATGGGGGTACCGCTCGATCAATCACGCTCAGTGGCCCCGAGCTCATCACACTTAATGACAACCAATGGGATCAGCTCTGCCAATACGAAGAGATTGTCTTTGCTCGTACAACGCCAGAACAAAAGCTTCGCATTGTTAAGGGTAAGCCGCCTATTGCTGTTTACTTACTCGATCCATAATCTAACTTAATGTGCAGAATTCCAGAAACGGGAAAATATAGTCGGAATGACCGGAGATGGAGTAAACGACGCACCCTCCCTGAAAGCCGCTGATATTGGTATTGCCCTTGGAAGTGGTTCTGACATCGCTATCGAAGCTGCGGACATGGTCCTCCTTGATTCCTTCGGTGCCGTTGTCGAAGCTGTGAAATACGGCCGCGTTGTCTTCGACAATCTCAAGAAGACTATCATCTACCTTCTTCCCGCTGGTACTTTCTCCGAGTTCTGGCCTATCATGACGAGCGTCCTCCTCGGTCTTCCCCAAATTCTCAGTTCTTTTCTGATGATTATGATTTGCTGTCTTACTGATTGCGCTGCTGCCACCGTTCTTGCGTACGAGAAGCCAGAGGCGGATGTCCTTCTGCGCAAGCCTCGAAACATAAAAAAGGATAAGCTTGTCAACTGGAGACTCCTCTTCCACGCCTACATCTTCCTCGGTGTGCAAGAGACGGTGTCTTCGTTTGCAGTCTCCTACTGGTATGCGCAACGCAAAGGCATCCGTTTCTCCGCTCTATGGCTTTCATATGGAATTTATCCATCTTACCCTCCTTACAACGACACCGCCTACGTGAATAAGGTCCTGGCTGAAGCGTCGTCCATCTACTTCGTCAATCTTGTCATCATGTAAGATGATCTCTTCTCTAAACGGTTTAATTTTTTATTAACAAATCTGATAGGCAATGGTTCAACTTGATGGCAACCAGGACGCGGAGACTCTCAATCTTCCAACAACCTCCCGCTTTCAACAAAGCGACGCAGAATCTATATCTCTTCCCGGCCATTCTTTTCGCCTTGGTAGTCATTTTCATCTTCCTCTATATTCCCGGTCTCGCGAGGGCCATCGGCTCGTCTGGCATCCCGGTCGAATACTTCTTCTTGCCGATTGCGTTCGGTCTCTGGGTCCTCTTCACCGATGAGATGAGAAAGTTTTGGGCTAGAAAATACCCTAATGGTTGGGTTGCTTGGTTGGCATGGTAATATGGCGTTGGTGGTAGAGCGCGTTACCGAGTATATATAGCATTGAGCCACCAAAAGTGCTTTAGCATAGCATGGGCAGGATTCATGACTTCTGATGATAGACGTTTGAATAAAAATAGCATATAGATGATAGATATATCAGCTACAGGCATCAAAGCATGCTGGATAATGCTTTAGCGGAAATGAGAATATGAATTAAGAGTTATTAAAGAGATAAAATTTGGCAATATTTCTGTGAAATGATTATGTTGTTTTATATTGGTCTGGTTTTCTACTGTAGATAGTTTTCGTGGTTCAGCATCTCGGCTCTTGCCACAGCAGTTTTCTCATTTGAAGAGAAGTCCAAATTCGGTCTTAGATATGAAAGCAAGGCTCATAAGCCATGATGCATAGGTATATAGATCATGAATAAAACGATCAACATCTTATCCAGACACCTCCTCTGATGCTGGCGCACTTTCATTATTCGGAAGGGGAGACCTACCGCTGCCGGCATTTCTGAGTTGCTTTTTGACAAGCCGTCGATGGCCACGGCTTTTGAGATGGCTCTCCCATTGCTCTTCTGTTACCGATATCGTGTGGCAAAGCTCGCACTCGTGTCGGACCCATAGATCTCTCCTATCTGCAAATTCAAACGATCTCTCTGGGGTCAGGAATTGTTTAGCAGCATCGGATAATTCGCTGGCAGCGCGAAGCTCTTCGCCAGCCAGGAAACTTGCAGTGATATCGATAGCAGGGTCTTCGACGGCTTCCGTCCAACGCGTGACATCAGTGCCGTCCAAAAGATATAATTTGTCGAGGAGATTCTGGTTTGATAGAGCTGGGATGAGCTTCAAGCGGATCCATCGCGTTTGGCGTTTTGCGTATTGACGTGTAGCAGATTTAACTTGCTCTATTGACAATGCAAATAGCTCGTCCAGCTTTCCCTGAGATTCAGGGTCGGTTTCGAGCGCAGAGAGATACCGCTCGAACTCTTTCCACCCTATCGAAACCCAGATCCCCCGAGAACGGTCAACGTCTTGACCAAGCTTTGCGTGATGACGGAGGAAATTGCCCATCGATTTTACTTCGTCTAGCAAGCCAGCCTCCATCATCTTATCGACTCTGGCATCCAGTCGAGCTTTAAGCGTCTCAGATTCAGCATGGACCCAGAACAGTAGCGGCGATATATTCTCAGACGCTGACTGGGATATTGTGTCTTCTTCCTGGGAATCCCCGGCCTTCTTGGCGAGGCTCTTGTTTTCTTTTTGTTCCGCGTAAACGTCTGATGCTCTCTTGCCAGTCAAAAGGAATATCTCTAGTGACCGTCGTATTTTCCGCCTATCATTGGGATGCCACCGATCTGCCATCACTGGGTCTACTTCCTTTAATCGTTCAATCATTGCCTCTGTTGGCCCATCAAGAATAGGGAATTTTTCGGAGATTTCTTGGTTCGAAAGCTCCGTCTGCACCTGTTCCTCTCCTTCGCCCTGCGCAGTGACCAAAGAATCATCAAAAAGAAGGGACTGGGTGTAGTAATGTGTTCCTCCAACGAGAATTGGCACCCGTCCTCTCGACCGGATCTCTCGTATTATTTGGCTGGCCTTTCTCTTAAATAATCCCACTCGCCATGGCTCCTCGTCGAGAGCTATAAATCCAAGTAAATGATGCGGTATCCCATTTTGCTCTTCCACCGTGATCTTGTTTGTAATGATGGGCAGACCGTCATACATCTGCATGGCATCGCCATTGATAATCTCGCCATTGAATCGAGTCGCTAATGCCACTGCGAGCTTTGAGTATGTGTTAGTTGAAAGTTCGTTGACAGAGGGGAGGGCTGAGTTACTTGGGATTTGCCGGTCCCCGTCGCACCGAGAACCACCAGCAGAGGATTCTTAGGCGGCTTCTTTGCCATAACTACATTTCTTGAAGATCTATATAGCTGGCGTAGCATTCGTACATCTGGTTTTGGTCTGGTGGTTTCCAGGGGCCTGGTAGCTTGGTAAAGTCGTCCGTCGCAAGGCTTGAATATTCGCAAGTAAGGCGCGCAAGAAGGCTTAAACACAAGGCGTTAGAACCCGCGATCAGCCTGATCGACTTTTGGCGCTTTTTCTGCTCTTCGGTACTGGTTCATCCTAAACTCACACCCAGGAGAGGCGTTCCGATCGGTCCAGGGGCTCAGGGGCTCAATGGTGAGGTTCTGATTTGCCAATTCGAAATCTGGTGTCTCACGTGCTATTGCAGCCTCAGGCTCTCAATATCGGCGCCTTAGGCAGAGGCCACATTGTCCCCAAAAAATTCCAAGCGAGAAGCTCCAGATTGGGAGATCTGTTCGGTACGAGGCGCCGTGGTCACTACTTATTTCCTTACGGACACTTCACTCAACGCGCGCACTTCCTGCGATCATAAGAGCAGAGTCGGCGGCTCCTTTTAACGTCACTCCTTAATATCCTTCTCCTTCTTCGTTCTATTCCACGTCAGTGAGGTCTTCAGTGTTAATCCGCCAAGATGAGTGGCCGTAAGTCCAACCCCCTTACCCCCCAAGCTGTCGCGCGAGCTTCATGGGTATCTCCTGATTTCAATGACAACCAAGCTGACCATGCGTTTGTTGCCTCTGGACAGTTCGATTCCTCGATCTCATCAAGCCCTTCTCGCCGGTCCTCCCTGAGGTCCAGCAACCCGAGACGAAGGTGCCCTTCAACCAGAAGCTGATGTGGACTGGTTTAACATTATTGATATTCTTGGTAATGAGCCAGATGCCATTGTATGGCATTGTATCTTCAGACAGTTCGGATCCCATATACTGGCTGCGAATGATGATGGCGAGTAACAGAGGGACTCTGATGGAATTGGGTATCACCCCTATTATCTCCTCTGGAATGGTCTTCCAGCTCCTCGCTGGCACCCACTTGATTGATGTCAACCTTGACTTGAAATCGGATCGCGAGCTGTACCAGACTGCGCAAAAGCTCTTCGCCGTTATTCTGTCCATGGGTCAGGCTACTGTCTACGTCTTCACTGGTCTTTACGGTCAACCATCTGACCTTGGTGCTGGCATTGTCTTCCTCCTGATCCTCCAATTGGTTGTTGCTGGCTTGATTGTCATTCTCCTTGACGAGCTTCTCCAGAAGGGATATGGTCTTGGAAGCGGTATCTCCCTTTTCATTGCGACCAACATCTGCGAGTCCATTGTCTGGAAGGCTTTCTCCCCAACCACCATTAACACCGGACGTGGACCAGAATTCGAGGGAGCAGTCATTGCACTGTTCCACCTGTTGTTCACCTGGCCAGACAAGCAGCGCGCTCTCCAGGAGGCATTTTACAGACAAAACCTGCCCAACATCATGAATCTGCTCGCCACCCTTGTCGTCTTTGCCGCCGTGATCTACCTCCAAGGATTCCGCGTCGAAATTCCAGTCAAGTCTTCCCGCCAGCGTGGTGCCCGCGGATCATACCCAGTCCGCCTCTTCTATACCTCCAACATGCCTATTATGCTGCAGTCCGCTCTGTCCTCTAACGTTTTCCTCATCAGCCAAATGCTCTACTCTCGCTTCTCCGACAACCTGCTTGTCCGACTCTTTGGCGTTTGGGAGCCAAAGGATGGATCTGCTCAACTTTTTGCTACCTCCGGTATCGCCTACTACATGTCTCCTCCACTGAACTTCACCGACGCTCTCCTCGATCCTCTCCACACTGCTATTTACATCTCGTATATGCTTATTGCCTGTGCCGTGTTCTCCAAGACTTGGATTGAGGTGTCCGGATCTAGCCCAAGGGATGTCGCAAAGCAGCTCAAGGACCAAGGACTCGTCATGGCTGGCCACAGAGAGCAGAGTATGTACAAGGAATTGAAGCGTATCATTCCTACCGCTGCTGCTTTCGGTGGAGCTTGCATTGGTGGTCTTTCCGTGGCCAGTGACTTGATGGGAGCCCTTGGATCCGGTACCGGTATCTTGTTGGCTGTTACGTAAGTTCATCCTTTCCTGCCCAATATCTTGGTTACTGACCCGAGTCTAGCATCATCTATGGCTACTTCGAAATCGCAGCGAAAGAAGGAGATGCAGCCGGGTTGAAAGGTATGATTATGGGATAGGTGCAAATCCCACGAAATGTTTCATTTTTTCATGCAAAGAATGGTCCATATAAAAGGGGGTGTTGAAGGAGTAGTCACCAACTCAGGGGTCAAAAATTAGCCTATTTCGACCCCGTGTAACACCAGTGCATACGGAGCAGGAACGGAAATCAAAATGCATTGCATTGCGTGGCGGGCGGTGGACGGTTATCTATCTATTGAACGCTGGGTAGACTGGAAGTCCGTATGTATCTATCTATCGAAGCCATGTAAACATACCTGCGAGTTGAAAGGAGAAGTTGTGCTGGTGAGAGAGAGTGTGGATATCTATCTAGAACGAGTGAGTGCTTTCCTTGAGGTTGGTTATTTATATTTCTTATCATGTCAGCGCTGGTGGCCCTATAAGCAGCTCTCGAGCTGTAAGCTCTTGATCTGCGCCTGTGTTTCTTCCCTCTCTTGGGCGGGTTCGTATCTTTTGGGTCCACGTAGGAGTTTTGTCATCTAGTGCATCTCATGCGGAATCTGCAATATCTGTGGCAGTTCTTAATCGTTATCAGTTGTTTTGTCGTCTTACTTGTGAAACCTCCGGCCCTTTTGCTTCTTCTTTCCTTTACGCTTTGAATGTTTCTTACTTGCTGGTTTCGGGTCTGCCATCGAGGGGGTAACAGCTTGAGGGTGGGACGCCTCATCAGGTATTTCAAAGGAATCCGTTCTCGAGTAGAATGCCCTTTCAATAGACCAGTTGACATCGAGCTTAGTATCTTCCGCAATCTGTTCATCGGTCTGATTGGCGATGACCTCGAACCTCACTCTTTCATCTTGGGTAACGAATTTGGGACGTCGGATACTTGCAACGCAGTCCTGCCATTGGGAATATCGATAGCGATAGTCTCGGTGACGTTTGAGCCATCGATTCCAGTACCACTAGTAAGGTGTTAGCATGTCTTCAAATGATAGACGGATAACGTGTAGCAAACATATTTGACTTCGATTGACAGGTTGGACCAGTCTATTTTTAAGAGGTCTAGGTAATGACAATGAGGGTATTCGTTATCATTCAAACTTCTTTGCTCTAATGCTGCCAAACCCTTTAAAAGTGATGCATGTTCCTCCTGTGGTGAGATTGGCCTCTCTGGTGATAGGAATTTTCTGTTCAGTATTTCTTCTTTTGGGGTCAGAGTTGTGCCTTGAGTTAAAAGTTGCACCAATATCTCTATACGTTGCTCGAAATTCGACACGGAATCTCTCGCTCTTTGACAGTTTCGGGATACCTGTCCAACAAATGGAGATCGCTTCATGTTACCGTCCGTCCCAGAATGAGACGGTTGATCTTTGGATTGTGTCTCGGGATTTCCCTTTCGCATCGACTCATTGCCTGAAGCAATCTTGGTGAACGGGCCTTTGTATTTCTTACGCGGAAGAATTGGAGTTATGCCATTATGTGTCCTGTAAAGAATTTGCTTTCGGCGTCTCCGGTATCGACGACCCCTCTCAGAGTCCTTGGATGGTTCACTCGGGGCAAAACAGTCGGCTAGATTCCTCCTCAATGACCCATCGCGATAATTCAGATAAAAGACCCTGCCCCGTCCATCGCGAAGTTCCTGATAGCCATGCGGTATCCTCCCCTTCTCCAGAAGGAAAGCTACTAGCATAGTCATAATCCCGATTGCTACTTGATCCGCTTGCCATGGGGTTTTCCTAAGCAGGTCGCTCCCAGAGTCTTTTGCTGTTTCCTCTTGAGCATTTTTCGCCAATAATATGAGCAATCTTACATATAGATGTTTTGGATCCTCATTTGGCTTGATTTGCGACACGAATTCAAAAGTAGCAATGTGATTGAAAGCGAAGTAAGCACAGTCGCACAGATAACGATCAGAGAGAAGTTTTGCATATGTAAGTCTTATACCACGAATCCGATACCACGATGCCCTGATCTGGTTGGGTCGTCTCCTTTTGAAAGCATCTCTGAACCTTCCATCGGGCTTATCCTCAAAAGGGGTCGATTCCGTGATCAGCAGTTGAAACGGTCCCCCACGTTTCCCCATCGTAGAAGGAGTCAGAAAGCATTCATGGACGTGTCGTAGAGCAAGGTTCAACCTGGGGAACGCCTTGAGGGGTGGTACTGGCTGCCGAGGCCTAGGATTGGGGGGCTCTTCATGATTTTGGATCATAGTCAGGATCCGTAAGAGCGTACCAGACAGATCCTCATCCTGAGAAAGCTCACAGTGCCTGGAGGGGTCGTTGATTTGTAGAGAGCTTGACACGGGTCCATTGTCCCCCTTCTTCTTCACGCACTCCTTCCGTGTCGAGGAATCACAGGTCGGACTGGACAGGATGTCCTTTGTGATAGCAATTGCCACCTGCAGTCTTCTTATACCGTCGTCGACTTTTCGTGCCCAGTCTGCGTGCGAGTCGAGGGAATCCGAGGTGCTCTTGTCACTCTCGCTGTTCGGTGATGGAACTGGGGTTGGCGTAGGTTGCATGATGACAGCATTGATAGAAGATGGATACCCAATCGGGTCTTTTGCAGAGAGTCAAAAGGTACCTAGTCACCTGGTAACCTGGTAACCTGGTAACCCAGGGACGTTCTGGGTACCTTGGTATCGGTTGGCCCAGGACTGACTCGAGCTACTTGGGATGCAAGGGGATAAGGTAGGAAACAAGACACAGGCGATTGCAATGATAATAATGCCGGGAGGCAGTACTCTGCCGTGTTTCTCGGTAGATACGCAAGGAAGAAAGAAAGAAAGAAAGATTGTCTGTGGTGATGCTGAACGGACTGAGAATGAATGATGATATCGTCCTTCTTCCGTTCTGGAGGGGGAGATGCGATCGAATAAAGAGGAAGAAGCGAAACCTACCAGGACAGCCCGGACAGCAGGTGAAGTACTGCACATCGTAGTTACCTTGCCATCGTGAGGGCGTGGAGTAGCCGTTGCGCAGGATTTCGGATTCTTGTTCTATTGTTGACGTTGGATACCGAAGATCGAGAGCAGATGTTTTGTTTGAGCGGGGCCCCTTGGTGGAGGAGGCTGGAGTCTTGGCCCTGCTAGCACTCGCCATGGTCCCACCGACCTTCGAGAATAATCCCCATTTATGGTTGTCCGCCATACAGCTACTGTGCCACTGATTCCTACTAATTGTCCCCCGTATGTATCTGCTCGTGCTACGCTTTTCCGGACAGATCGAGGCCTTGCGATATTATTATTGTTTATAATCCCGTCTTTTCTTTTCTTTTCCTTTCTCCTCCCCCGTCTTTCGATCCTTGCCCGTGGCGCCCAGCTCAGCTCCTTCAATCTGTGTGCTTCCCCGCCACTGTTGGTGCTTGGTCCTTTGTCGCCTTGCCTATCTGTGCTGCAGATACTCTTCCCCACCTTCGCACTGGAGGAGTTGTTGAACGATGCTGGGTCGTTGTCCGGGGCCAATATGGCAGGTTGACGATATAACCAACTGCGTGCAACGCGAGTATGGCTGCCCCAGACGCTGATTCGAGGAGGCTATAGATGTGCTGACGGTCGCCAGTTTTCTGAAAGTCCTTTTCCCATTAATCGTCGTTGGGTTCTCGTTATCCACCCTCTTATTACAAGCTATCCGCCGAAACGTCAAGTTAAAACGGAGCTCCAAATACCAGCCGCTCGCAAGTGGACCAGATTTCAATGGATTGCCTGGACCTCATGGCGGTGCTGGAGAGATCCCTGGGCATTCCGACGCCGTGGCAGATGAGCGGGAGGAGGTCGAAGATGAGGGTTTGTCCATGAACGGGGGTCGATTGGCATTAGCCAAGACGACGACGGCGGGATCCCTTGCGGCGATTGATAGCCCAAGAGGCCAAAATACGATGGTGGTCATAGAACTGCTTGCAATTACCGCGGTGGTGGCGATCAATGTCGCAGCATTGGTATTGCATGCATATGGGCCCAAGGGGACACTGGCCGCCGCAACGGGTGTTGTTACGTGGACATACATCCTGATTCTCGCAGTTTGCAGATTATCACTATCTCATACACGCTGGAGAATCCCGAGGTTATGGAATCACACAGCGTCTCTATACACTCTGATCTGGATATTCTCTCTTGTCATATTCCGATCTGCCATCATTCACCCACGTTCGAAGGTCGCACAGGTCCTGCTCATCACTGAATTCGGTCTAACCTCGCTCCTTTTTGGCATTGCAATTACTACGCGGAAGGGGAACAAGGCCGTTGTGTTGGAGTGGGAGGGGGATATAGAACCGTCTAGGGAACCTCTTGCAAGTTTGTTTTCCATCGCCACTTTTTCCTGGGTGGATGCCATCGTTTGGCAAGGCTACAGGAAAACTTTCGAACTCCCAGATGTCTGGAACCTGGTACCAAAGGATAAGGCGGCGGCGGTTCTCTCCGACTATCGACAACTGAAAAAGACGACGGCCCTGGCATGGCACCTTATGCGATACTTCCGTTCAAATCTCATCATCCAATGCTTATATGCCGTATTCTCTGGCCTTTTTACTTTCGCTCCGACGCTCTTGTTGAAGTCAATCCTCGAGTATATAGAGGATCCCGAGACAGCACCACGGAACGTCATTTGGCTTTATGTGATACTGCTTGCCTTTACAGATATTCTCCGCTCACTCGCTGATCAGCAGGCACTTTGGATTGGCCGGAAGATTTGTATAAGATTGAGGGCAATTATCATTGGCGAGATTTATGCCAAAGCTCTCCGACGAAAAGCTGCAGCTGCAGGCGATACTGTATTGGGAGACAAGAAAGACAAGAAAGACAAAGATGCTGCTGCGAAACCCAGCAAGCTCAAGGGGCTACTGGGATTTGGTGGCAAAGCGAAAGGCAAAGCGAAAAAAGCTACTTCAAACACCACGACTGCTGCAGATGCCGCAGATCCTACCGAGAAGGGTACAGATGAACAGGCAAACGTTGGGACGATCATCAATCTCATGTCTGTCGACTCATTCAAAGTTAGTGAGATCACGGCATATCTACATTTCCTTTTTGCCGCCGCGCCTACCCAACTGGTTGTTGCTATCTATCTTCTCTATCGGATCCTTGGTCTGAGTAGTATCCCTGGGCTGGTTGTAATGGCTATCCTCCTTCCCGTTAATATTGCATTCGCACGCGGATTCGGGGGCTTTCAGAAGCAAATAATGGCAGCAACGGATAAGAGAATTCACACGACCAACGAGGTTTTGCAAAATATTCGAATCATCAAGTTTTTTGCCTGGGAGCATCGCTTCAGCAAGATCGTAAATGATAAACGGGCCGCCGAGCTGAAAGCATTGCGGCACAAATACATCCTCTGGGCCTTTGCGGTAGCTGTGTGGAACACCGTACCAGTCCTTATAACCTTCTTCTCATTCCTCGTATACACTGTTGTGGAGAAGAAGCCACTCTACCCTTCTATTGCATTTACGGCCATATCACTTTTTAGCATCCTCCGTGTACCCTTGGATCAGCTTGGCGACATGATCGCCCATGTCCAAGAGTCCAAAGTCTCGATCGATCGTGTGGAAGAGTTCTTGGATGAGGAAGAGACCGAGAAATACGGACAACTTCGACATGGCAGTCTTGATGAAGATGGCAGCAGAATGATTGGTTTCAAGGGCGCTACTTTCTCCTGGGGAGGCAAAGGAGTATCGGAAGAAGATGGAAACACATCATTCCGCCTCATGGATCTGGACATCAAATTTGAGATTGGCGAATTGAACATCATCGCGGGGCCTACTGGGTCGGGTAAGACGTCTCTTTTGATGGCGCTCTTGGGTGAGATGACCCTTGTCAGAGGAAAGGTATTTTTGCCTGGTGGCTACAGTCGCGAAGACGTGTTTCCCGATCCGGAGACTGGCTTGACTGAAACTGTTGCCTATTGTGCCCAGCAGCCATGGCTCGTAAACGCCAATATTAAGGACAATATCCTTTTTGCTGCACCATTTGATGAGGGGAGGTATAGGGATGTCATTGTTGCTTGCGCTTTGGAACGTGATCTGGAGATTCTAGACGCCGGTGACCAGACTCTCGTCGGTGAAAAGGGTATCACGCTATCGGGAGGCCAAAAGCAACGCGTATCCCTTGCAAGAGCTCTCTATTCGAACTCGAGACATGTGCTTCTTGACGACTGTCTGAGTGCAGTCGATGCCCATACAGCAAAGTGGATCTTCGATAACTGTATCCGCGGGCCGCTCATGCAGGGTCGTACTTGCATATTAGTAACACATAATCTAGCTCTCTGTGTACCCCAATCTCGTTACGTTGTCTACCTTGATAACGGCAAGGTAGATATCCAGGGATCAGCCGAGGAAGTGATGGCATCAGGCAAACTTGGGGAGGATGTTAACAAATCACGGCCCGGATCTGCCCCTGCCTCCCGAATACCTTCTCGAACACCTTCAACTGTTGGTGATGAAAGTGGAGCGACTCTCATCGATGATGCTGAGGCTCCAAACAATGGTGGCACGCTCGATAAAAAGCAGTCTAAAGTCAAAAGTGCCGATAGAGGCGAGAAGAAGGATGCCATGAAGGAAACCAAAGCTGAAGGCGGCCTCAAATGGACTGTAGTTATTCTCTATTTGAAATCCATGGGCCCTTGGTATGCAAACCCCCCATTTTATCTTGATTTGTCGTTACGCTAACTTCTTTAAAGGTGGTTCTGGGTTCTCGCAGTACTAGTGTTTGGAGTACAGCAGATCGGAAGTCTTTCTGCCAACGTTTGGATACGACAATGGGCCAATCAATACAATACGGAGTCCATCAGTAGTTATCATGGTCTATCAGCTGATAGCTATGTTGGTAACGTGATCGCGACAGTTCAGGTGGCAGGCCCCAGATTATCCAAGGTCCAGCCGTATTTCGATCCCAACAAGACCTCAATCCTCGCAAAAATTGCCCCTAACGTCGACGTCGGATACTACCTTACTATCTATGCCTTGATCGGGGTTTCATGCATGTTAGTAGCGCTCTTCAGGGATTTCTGGCTATTCTTTGGCTCCCTGACAGCCAGTTGGAAGCTCCATAAACGTTTGATGGAATCTGTTACTCGGGCGAAATTCAAGTTCTTTGACGCCACCCCTCTGGGTCAGCTCATGAATCGTTTCAGCAAAGATCTAGAAGCGGTCGACCAGGAGGTAGCTCCAGTGGCTATTGGCGTTATGTCATGTGCCTTGGCAATTATTGTGACGATTGCCTTGATCTCTGTTATCACGCCTGGATTCCTCATTGCTGGTGTCTTTATCAGCGCTTTGTACTTCTTTGTTGGGAGGTTCTATCTCCGATCTTCAAGAGATCTCAAGAGACTGGAATCTGTTCAAAGAAGTCCACTATTCCAACAGTTCGGTGAGACTCTTAGTGGTATCACCACCATCCGAGCATATGGGGATGAGAAACGATTTATCCGAGACAACATGCTGAGGATCAACACCCACAACAGGCCTTTTATCTATCTGTGGGCAGCCAATCGATGGCTTTCCTTCCGTATCGACGTTATCGGTGATCTCGTGGCATTTTTTGCAGGGGCTTTCGTAGTCCTGAGTATAGGACGTATCGACGCCGGCTCCGCTGGTCTATCATTGAGTTACGCGATTAGCTTCACAGAGAATGTGCTTTGGCTCGTGCGATTATACGCCGTGAACGAACAAAACATGAACTCGGTAGAGCGTATTAAGGAGTATCTTGACGTCGAGCAAGAGGCCGCTCCTGTCATTGAAGAAACGAGACCTGCCGCCAATTGGCCAAGTCAGGGATCTGTCGAGTTCATTGATTACACCACAAGATACAGATCGGATTTGGATCCGGTGCTGCGGAACGTCAGCTTCAAGATCAAGCCGCGGGAGAAAGTTGGAATTGTCGGCCGTACTGGTGCTGGCAAGAGCTCGCTTGCTCTTGCACTGTTCCGTGGTCTAGAAGCGGAAACGGGCAAGATATTAATTGATGATGTCGATATTGGTCTTATTGGTCTTCAGGATCTTCGAGAATCGATCACCATCGTTCCTCAAGATCCAACACTTTTTACAGGTACTATTCGAAGCAATCTTGATCCATTCGACCTCTTCACAGACGAGGACATCTTTACCGCCTTGCGTAGAGTCCAACTGATCGGGCCTGCATCTCGGCCGGAAACACCCAACCTGCCCACAACCGATTCGATGAACGGAACTACAACACCAACAACAACAACAAACAAGAACATCTTCCTGAACCTCTCGTCTCCAGTCACGGAGTCGGGTAGTAACCTATCTCAGGGACAGCGACAACTGCTTTGCCTGGCTCGAGCTCTCCTCAAGAACCCCAAGGTTTTGATGATGGACGAAGCCACGGCATCTATTGACTATAATACAGATTCCAAGATCCAAGAAACGATCCGAGAATTAAAGAGCACCATCATCACTATTGCGCATCGCTTGCAGACGATCGTCGATTATGACAAGGTGCTAGTGCTCGACAAGGGCAGCGTGGTGGAATACGGACACCCCCACGAGCTGTTGAAGAAAGAGGGCAAAGACGCCGTCTTCAGGGGAATGTGCGAGATGAGCGGGGATTTCGAAGCGCTGCAAAAAGCAGCCAAGCAAGCGTGGGATGCGGGCAAACTTGTAGATGATGAGTAGAATAGAATTAGTAATATACATACATACGGGTCTCAGAACCCTCCCCCCTTAGGGATCATATAGATAGTAGCCGGGAGGGGGGGCGGCGTTTGGTACAAAATACATACATTAATTTCTTTTGTTCTTAAAAAAATTCAGCTTGTGCTTGTGCTTGTGGTGGATATATATATGTATGCCACAAAATAAATGCCTATTCTACAGAGGAGTATACCTTACCTTATATAAACAATCCAACATCCCAGTCACTATATACCTTCCTTACATACAACAATCATCAATCATCAATCATCTCTTTCCCAAAAGAAGCACCTCGCATAACTAAGTAGGTAACTAACTCTCTATTCCATTCCCTACCCACTCTTCCCCCCTCCCCCTCCCCCTCCCCCCTTCTCCTCTTCTCAACTAGGTAGTAACCCAAGCATATAACCCCATCAGCAGTTCTTAGACCGTGTTTCAAAAACTTCAAAAACAGGGCTCTTTTGCTGCTCGTTATATTTTGGTTTTGGCTTTTATTCTTAAGCCCGACTGGCTGGGTTTCTTAAAGGGGGGTTGGCTATATACGACGTAGAGAACTGGGGTCTTATATTTTGGATTTCAAATACTGATTTAGAGGTTATGCATATGCATCTTGTGTCAAATTGCTGGGTATTGGATATTTTACGATCTGTAGTTACAGTGATGATGATGATGATGATATGATGACTTTGCATTTTGATGTATGTCCAGCCTCTGCACTTCCCCAACTCCCATGCCTTACTTACAATTCATCCCTCTTCGCCGTTCCCGTAGACACAGCTCGTAATCTGAACATCGCAGCGCCGTGCGGGTCAACGGTCGCGGTGAGAGTTCCCGAGGGCTGGACCGTAGTCTCGATGTTCCCGAGCAGCAGAGAGTTTTTCCTCGCCAAGCCTTCCGCATAGCTCGTTCTTGTTGCGTTGTAGCGTCCTCCTGCTCCTACCGTGGTGGCATTGTATCCCGTGGTGGTGTTTGCGGTTGCTGAAGAGCTGGAGATGATGGCTTGGGCTTCGTCGTTGCTCATCCTGTTTGCCCAGAGATCGCGGACCTCCCATGGCATCTTGACTTGAGGTGCGGTGCCGGCTGGCCCGTTGTCGATGAAGATGTCGGCGAGGGTGGCGTTCATTACTGTGCGGGCGTTGTTGCCGTTGATCAAGAGCACCACCATGTCGTTTTGCTCACCTCCAGTGGTAGATTCCAGATTCCCGCTCCACATCTGGATGGCTGCTCGACCGTTGACGTCGGTCTCGTCAGTTGTATATATCCATCTCCTGGCGGCCGAACTACCGCTCGGATCTTGGTTTACTGCAATAACAGCTGCGTTGGACAAGATTGAAAGATCGGCAGGGGAGATGACCCGGAGGTCATTGCCGAGGATTAGAGGGCTTTTGACAGCCGCCCCTGGAATCAAGTGAGCTTTTGGCCTACAACGCTGGGGTATTCAACCAACATAAGCTGAAGTGGGCAACATATTCTGCATCTGTCATAGCTCCATTCCCAACTTCCAGCATATCTAAGTCATTCCAAGCGCCGGGCTGGGCCTTGGAAGTGATAAACGATGCTTTGTTCATGATGTTGGTCACTGAGCAATGGAAGCCCGGCAATCCACAGTTCCATGCATCTGGCCCATCGCTGCTCGAGGTCAGTCTACGCATGAACAAGGTTGTGAAAGACTCCATACCATGGACATCTTGAGTCTGGCCTATCCCACGAATCATAGACATCTCCAGAAATCCTCCAACTATTGGCAATCGTACTCCCCCAGTTCCATGGGTAATCCTCGCCCCTGTGAGGTTTCGAATTAGTATTTCCACTCACCAGCAAAGACCAGGGCTAGGAGCAACTACGATAGAGGGGACAGGATCTTACCAGTTGCAAAGCGAGTATAAAATCGGACGTCCCGTAGCATTGAGGGCCTTGGACATCGTCGCATATCTCCAGGAATCAGCATAAGGTTCTCTGAAGCAAACATACTGACCCACCTCGTATAGCTGATAAGTTGGTTCCCAGCCTGACCCTCATTAAAGCAATTATCATATTTCAAGTAATCGACACCCCAGCTGGCAAACGTATTCGCATCAACAGTTTCATATCCCAGACTCCCAGCATACCCACCACAGGTGTATTTGCCCGCATCGGAATACATGCCAAAGCCCAAGCCGAGGGCGTGCAAGTCATCAGCCACCGCTGCCATGCCGCGCGGGAACTTGGCGGGATCCGCAATGAGCGAGTTGTTGTTGCTGGCATTGCGCCCCAGGCTCCAGCAGTCGTCCAGGATCACATAGTGGTAGCCCAAATCCTTGAGCCCGTAGTCCACGATCAATTGAGCTGTCTGGAGCAGCAGCGTCTCGGAGACTTCACAGCCAAAGGAATTCCAGTTGTCCCCTGGAGCGGTCAGTCAGTGTTGATGGGGATCTGGGGAGGGGAGGGACTCACAGCCCATTTGCGGCGTAATAGCTAGTCCATTATCAAGCGCTCCAGCCGTCGAGGCAAGCAATGCCGCCGTGACAGTAAGGGATGTCCTTCTGCTAACCATACTTTCTGTCCGTTTCAACAACCCAAAATCATATGGAAATAGCCTGCTGTAATTCAACTCATGGAGACATCCCACATTATGTAGAGCGGTATTCGCATGACTTTCCACGAACCCCGGGACCCCATCTGTAGCGGGGTATATTGTCCCAGGACCGAACAACAGGCGTTGTTGATCTTCCCCCGCGAAGTGATAGAGCGTCCGATTTAAGTTCAGCACTGCAGTTTGCTTTTTCTTATTTAGCCGTCAACCCCGCTTCCTCCCCCGATATCAAGCCCCTCACAGCTCCCCTGCATTCTGCATTACTGCGCGCCAATAAAAAGCCTCCAAAACCATTTGCTTTTCTCTCACTTCAAGATCTCAATTCTGTACTCAAGAGATACGAAATCCCGAGTCTTTAACCGTTTTTGAGCTCTCGAGCCAAGACGGTAACCATAGGCAATAAATGTCTTTAACCGGAAAGGGGGTTAGGGAACTCCCGTTGTTAATTGCAGAGCCCATGCTTGAAAATAAAAAGCGGTGCAAGGATCTGTGAGACCTGTCAGAGACTCCCTGGAAGAAGAGAACAGGACGAACATAGCCAATCAGATTCATGAAACTCATACATAACAATATAATACATCTCTCATGCCGCGCGAGTATGTCCAGCCTACCCGCCCCGGACTGCATGGCCTACAGCGCCGGCCAGCTCCCCAAATACAACCCCCTTCAGGACCGCTTCCCCCATATCTTCAGCCCAGTGTCCCGCGTCCTTCAGCCTCTTCTTCCACCCTTCTTTCTCCTCATGACTCAGTGCTTCCCATGATTTCCCACCATGTGGTCCATGTACCTCCTCCTCATGCCAATCAACCTGAATGACGGTCTCGGAATCCGGAGTATCACGAATAACTACCACGCCTGCTCCTTCACCAGTCTTCACACTTTGAATGAATTCTGTAAATGGGAGGCCTGAGCTATCCTCGGGAGACTCGGGAGGCACATCGAATTTCTCTGCGTTGCGTCCGATATATCCTTCGGGGAATGTGTAAGGCTTTCCAATTCTTTCTTGCCAGGAGACGGGTATATAGTTCGTCGCGTTGAGGAATGGACGTACGCCACCTCTGATTTCAAGGACTCCCTGTAAGAGTATTGCAGCCAGGCACACTGCTATCATGGATACGAAGATGCCCATCCCGAAAGTGGCTGCTCCAGAGGCTTGAGCCACGACGTACCTTGGTGTTTTTGACTGCCCTTTTTTGACAGACAAGGGGACAGGGAAAAGAGGAAATGTGTGTACAATAACAGTATTGCCCACGCTCACGCTTGCTAATTTTAGATACTGAGGTGGCGTGCTCGCCGATACAGGATGTGCCGGGGGTGTGAAATTTGAGAAGTTGATATCTGTTATCGGAAATGAATGGACCGATTTGAGAGTGCGAAATGGTTTGATCTTGGACATCATATATACTTTGCCTTCGACTTGGAAATCAACCGTGAACAGCGATATCGAAATGTCCTGTCCTACGACCGCGATAACGAATTGCGTGTAGCCTTGAGGTGTGGAAGGGGAGATAGGTGGTGTCAGATTCGAGACAGCCAGACCAGAGGCTTTTGTAACGTTCGATGGTAACCGATATGAATGTACAAGGCGGCTTTCGCCCTCGCCGCTGGGTGGGAGGCGTAGAATCTGTAGAACCGCTCCTCCATTACTATGAATATTTGTGAGCATAAGTAGGTAGTCTTTCGTTAACCATCTCAGCGCCCGAAACTTCGGCACGGTTGGTTTCTCCAGGCTTTTCGAAGCTGGCGTAACGTATACGCATTTTGGCTCATCTTCATCGGTCTTCGAAGATATCTTCTTGACGTAGACATCGTGTTCGTCACAGTATGCAACTAGATATTCAGAGTCCCCAGTTTGTATAAAATCAACATCTTCGACCTCCTTATTGCTCTGCAAAGCTCCTCTCGAGTTCGGTGGTGATATTGTCGAAGTATCGAACAGCACAAGCTCCGAGTTCTTAGCCAGCCCTGTCGCCACAGCTCCGAGTTGAGGTTGATCTGGGTAGGGTTTCGAGAGTCGCAGAACCCTCTGGTATGAATCCGTCTCCGTCCCTGCAAATAACGTTGATCTCGAGATCTCAGTGATCTTGTGCGTGGTAGGCTTGTCGGCCGTAGACCCTTCTTTCCCTTCTTCCACCGGCTCTATCCCAAAGACTCGAAAATGGTGATTCTTCCCCTTCGCTACCTCGCTGGGACTAGAGTTGACCCCCGCATATACCAATGTCGCATTCCCTTTGCGCTGGCCCACTGCCAGACTCGCGACGTTGTCCTCGTTTTTGCTGAGGTCGATTTCGGCCGCTTCCACCAACTCAGTGGATTTCGAGGCGTCTAAAAGTGTCTATACACCAGCATAGTTAGACCCAGCATAATCAGATAGGAAAAAGAGAGTGCGCGCAAAAGAGCGAGCTCAACTCACGATCTTGTTTCCCACACCACTTCTTCCCGCGCCTCCACCACCTCCAACTACCAATCGCGAGGAATCGAGAGGGTCGAAAGCACAGGCGTAGAGGGGATACGACAGTGTCGCTTTCGCGGAAGGTATTAGTGGAGCCATGGTTCAATTTGATATAGAAAGTAAATGAAAGTTGAAACTTCAACCTGTCCAGATTGACAAGGTAGGGGGGCGTGGAGCTCGAGACCCGTTGATCATGAAGCCGATCACCAACGCTAACCTAATTGGAACATCAAAATCTGGGGCAGAAGATTGGCTTAGAAAGAGGGGGAGGAGGCGGAATAGGATGCCCTTGTGGAATGTTTCTGCTTGGAAAAAGAAAATAGAGGGTTATATCGCACTTCTTAGTTTAGACTCAGTCATATACTTCTACAATCATTTTATTCCGCTTTAGTCTACCTACACTAAACGCCGTTTGTTCTCTGGTATGGCCCACGTCTCATAACCATGTTCTCATTCTGAGGTGCAGAAGGCATCATAAACACCCGCTGTCTCAGATTCCGAGAAATAGAGAAGCAAAAAAATACGCAAAGCATGCCCTCATCTGCTGATTGATGGCCATAATTAAGCAACAACCTTGAGAGCAATCACTATCGCTGCAATAAAGCGCACCCAGAGCACAATAAGCCGCTTCCCAAACGCCGGGAATTCATGCTGAATGTATGTGCGGATCCAGCACGAACAATGCGCCTCGTTGCAGTGAGTGAAATGAAATGAAAACCCCGACCATATCTTCCATCATCATAGTAAGTCATCAACGTGATCATAACACCTATGCATTTTTGGAACCGCTTATTTGGCGTGCTTACGGAAAGCCAACAAGTCGGCCAAGCTGGCAAGAGTGCATCCATGCTTGAGGAAGTCATGTTGCAACAGCTCGTTCGCGGAAGCTCTGCTACGAATGTCGACGCAGAGACAGACCGACAAGAAAGCCTTCAACTCCTTGCTGAGCTTCTCGGGCTTCTTCAAACGGGGTGTGCCATTTGTTGCGATGAGGTAAAGTGCCTTCAGCGGCTCCTCATTTAGATAGGGCGGCTCCGATTCAATCATCTCAATCGCCATGATACCGAGGGACCAGATGTCGACCTTAGGACCATATTCCTTCTGCTTGACGACTTCGGGAGCCATCCAGTACGGCGTACCGACCATAGTAGCTCGCTTGGATTTGGACTCCGTGAGCTTGGCGCAGAATCCAAAATCGGCTATGCTGTATTAGCAACAAACAAGGGTCAAATAGGGGAGATCCTTACTGATCTTGACATTACCACGAGCATCGAGGAGAACGTTATCACTCTTGATGTCGCGATGGATGATGCTTTGTTGATGAAGATGCTCAAGACCACGACAAGTCTGTTGTATTGTCAGTATTGTAGGGTAGGAAGGTATATGTAGTTTACCTCAAGACAGATGGTAGAGATCTGGTCCTCAGTGATTACAGCGTTATTATCAATAACGTCTGTCAAAGCACCTCCCTCCATATACTCCATGACAACCCAGAGCTCCGAGTAGTTGTTACGCAAGAAAGCATCGAGAAAGTTCACGATGTTTCTGTGTTTGCTGTCCTTCATGACCATGATCTCATTAACGATCAACTCCTTTCGTGGTTGGTGCGCCAAGTCCATTTGCTTGATGGCAACCTGAGCCTTGCTTCCCTGCTGGCGAACCACCTCCCTAGCAATTGGCGACAGTGGGTTCTCCTTAACCTTAGCAACATAGACTGAACCAGAGGCACCCTGGCCGATCTTCTTCTGCTTTGAATATGACATGTTAGGATCATCCTTGGAGACAGCTTCCTTCAGCTTCGCCATAACTTCGTTTTCAGACATGGTAGACATCCGAACATCTTGCTTCCGCTCAGTAGCGGCAGGCTTGGCCGTCAAAGCAGCTTCAGCTGCCTTCACAGCGTCGGTCTGAGCACCGTTGGCGGACGAAGCTCCATTCTGCGGCTTGGCTGCAACATTAAGAGGCTTGACTTGGTTGACTGGCGCAGGAAGACGAGAAGGAGGGGTGTTCTGCTGCGCATTTGCAGCGGAGCGACTTGATGATTGCTGGGATCCGTTGGTGCCATTTTGATAACGAGCATCTTGAGTACGCTGGGTGCTTTGATCAGCTCGTGCAGCAGGTGATCGAGTTCCGCCATTCTGCTCTCGGACAGAGGAAGAACTGGTCTGAGTGGTAAGCGCAGGGCGAGAAGAAGAATTGCTTGAAGTGGGAGCGGAAGGGGCTTGTCTCTGGGTTCGGAGGGATGCAGATGCTTGCGCCTGCTGAGCTTGACGAGCCGCGGGGGTAGGAGGTGCAGCTCTAGAGGGGTTGTAGCGGTCAGTTGTGGAGCTGCCACCTCCGAAGCCACCAATCTCCTGCTTAGCGATCGGGGTTCGAGTCTTTGGGAGTGATGCGTTATAAGCCTCCATATCCTTTCGGTTCTGCTCCTCGATCTCTCTCTCACGCTGGCGCTGCTGCTCGAGCTGCTTCTGACGCTGTTGCTCACGCGATTCAGGATCAACATAGTTGGAAGCCATCTGCTGCATCTGCTGGCGTTGTTGCTGCGTCTCGGGCGCTGTTGGTCGAACTGGTGTGCTAGCACTGCTGGGAGACGAAGATTGAGAGGTACCATTGCGCTGCGTGGGCGGGGCTGGTCTCGGGGGGGCAACGTTGGTTCCGTTCATAGAGTAACCAAGTTGCTTGTTTTGATTTGCAGTGGCAGGAGGTGTAGGGGTCATGCTAGAGTATTGCTGAGGGTTTTGTGCACGCTTGGTGATATCAGAGTAGAACTCCAATACCTCAAATACGGCTTGCGGGTTGCGCTCGTAGTCCTCCTTGGTAATAGCGGACGAGTTGAGGAGCTTTGACCACTCAGGGGGCAAGCCCACAAACTCCCCAGTCTGTGGATCGAATCCGACATGGACAGAATGGTTGAAGTTGGTAGGGTTGCTAACACCACCCATGCCAGGGCAACGGGCGTAGATGAAGTCAATCCACTCATACAATTCGTCGTCGCCCTTGACCTTGATCTGGAGAGTTCTTGCGCCATTGTCATCGTCGCCAGGGTTGGTCGAAGTACCATTGAGCGATCGCTTGATCTCGAACATCGTACCAGCGGCCTCAACACGAGAGACACCTAGAACATCCTTTAGGACGATCTGATAAGAGACTTTGCCAGCTTCAGTCTTGTGGAAATCAAGGGTCTCCTTTCGCAATATGAGCCACTTTTGCTTCCATGGACTAATGAAGTTCTTGCCCTCCTTGACGGAAGCCCAGCCCTCCTTAATGACGGCGACACCTCCTTGGCCATCAATGTTGGATGCCTGACGTGCAAGGGGAAGGGATACGGTTGAGCCGGTGTAGGTAGAAGTTGCAGTGCGGGTGATGGGTGAAATGCTCATTTGAGACATGTTGCCCGGAAGGTTGGCGGTAGTAGGAGTGAGATTAAGTCGGGGTCGGTCGGTAGGGGGTCGAGGGGCAGGTCCAGGGTTCATGAACTGACCCGGAGAGTACATACTGTAGAAGACAGTCAGCAGCTGCGGCAATGCATCACAATATCAAAGAATAATAAGGGATAGTTGTGACAATTGTTTGTTAGGGGGGGGGGGGGATGAATTGGTGCACGCGTGGTGGGCAGCTTGCTCTGTTTACATTCAATGCGAGGCTTGCGGGGCTCTGCTTGTAACAAACATGACCGGCGCGCGGGGAATTGAATAATTCATAGATCGAAATACGTACGTGTTTGAAGAAGCCATGTTCACAAGATGTGCAGAGATTATGACGACAATGGCTCTCCTGGTATTCTCAAAGACTGTTGTAGGTAAGAGGACTCGCTGAAGGGTATCTTAAAAAGAAATCGTTGATCGTACTAGAAGGGCTTGATTAGAAGACTAGCAGGTAAGGCATGGATCATCAAGCCACATACAAGGTAACAAGTTACACTCAAGGCTGGTATGAGTGTGATGGTCTGTCCAGATCGAGGTGAGGCTCGATCTGTTGGAAGGTGGAGGAGCCTCGCTGTGCCGAGACGGGGGGGAGAGAAGGGGGGATGCGACCGCACAGTGCTCCAGAGGTGTCGAGACTGTCGTCGACAGCCTAGCAGAGGATCACCCGCGATCGATTCGGGGGGGGAGGGTGGAGAAAACGAAGGGCGGTGATGTTGTTGGTGTTGTCGGGATGGGGAGGTCAGTTCCAGCTTTGGGATTGTTGTAGTGAGAGGTTTGGCAACCGTGGTGAAGAGACGCTAAGCCTCCGTTCTAGCGGATTCGGGCCCGGCTCCACACCACGTTCGCATTCACTTTCACGAATCACGCGTTTGGCCTGGCCGTCCACGCTTAGCCGATCTGCGCCTAGCGCGGCGCGCGATATGCGATAGGGAGGGAAGCGCCAGAGAAGCGCCAACTTAGGCGGTTTAGTCAGCAAGGAGGGGCGGATGGGCGTGATCGCTGCAGTGATAGGACAGACTCTAGAGGCACCGGATATTATGATATATTATCGAGTGCTGTGCCAACAACTGCTATAACTTCTAAGAGGCCGCAAGAGAGTTGTATTACACGGATCCTGATTGATACACTACATACCTTACCTGCCGCTGTACCTCCTCGAGTCCCGCATCTGGTCCTCGGTGAGTGCCCTTTTCCCCTGGCCCCATCAGCCAATAGCAATAGCTGATATCTAGCCAGGCTCTAATTCTGTCACAATTTATGGTGTCCGTCCATCCCTGTGCCGTTTCAGACAGGGAGGCCAGCCCCTTTTCCCCTTTGCTCGGAACATTTCAACCAGGGCGCGCCTCTCTATTGGTTCATGCAAGATCCGCAACGGCTATGTACTCCGGACTGCACCTCATCTCAAGTATGCAGGTCTGTCCTGTACTCTGTATTCTAGTGATCGCCCAGAACCTCTGAAGCCGCTGCCACTGCCTTGCCTTACAGTTAGTCTTACTCCGTGGTTGTACATAGTATAGACATGGTGTACTCCGTACAGCAGTGAGCGGGCAACCACAGGAGCCACACACGCTTGTCTGGCGGCATGCTGCGCAAGGTCCAACCCATTTTTGAACAGCCCTCTTTGAAACATATCTTACTACAGAGTTTACTACAGAGTATAGTTGCATCCCCCATCTTGCCTACCATGTTTCTGCTCAACGGGTCTTGTCGCAGGATTTCTGTCTGCCACCTCATGTGAGTGGCTGGAACAACTGCTTTGAATCGTGGAGACACGTGAAGACTGGGGCTGCCACAAGTGACAAGAGCGCTGTGACTAGCTCCTGCGCAGATCTTTGGCACTTGATGTGGTCTAGTGAATAATCTCTCTGATCCCGACACACGATCATCAGGAGCTATATCTCAAAGACGAATCTCCTTTCTTCTTTCGCCTACGCTACACTGCCATATACGCTGTGTACATATATATCTGTCTGACAATAGCTTCTGAACAACGCTAGCAAGGCGGCGACATTTCTAAAGCTAGTCTCTCTAAAGCCTTGTACGAGTATGACACCCAACCCTTAAAACCCTTAGCGAATAGGAACTTCCGCATCCTGCCCTTCAAATGCTGGCAACTCTTTTTCGATATCAGCCCAAACCTTCGTGCCCTCGACCAATGATTTGATAGCTGCCAAAATCTTGTCCTCGTCTGCACGGACCTGCTTCGTCGAGTCCCTGTCCCGGAGGGTATAGGTACTGTCCTTGACGCTCTGGAAATCAATCGTGATACCAAGAGGAGTACCCAATTCATCATTTCGACTATATCGCTTGCCGATTGACGCTGACGAGTCGTCAACTCGACTAGAGACACCCAAGGTACGAAGCTTGTTGGACATATGCTTAAGAAGAGGTTTGAAGCTCTCGTGGGAAGAAAGAGGAACGAGCAGGACTTTGGTGGGCGCGACCGGTGGTGGGAAAGAGAGAACCTAGATCTGGGTTAGAGCCGAGGCTATTAGTTTGGGAGTTCAAAGGACTTACACCACGTGCTTCATCACCACCCTCACTACCACGAGTCCAGTAGTTATGTTCGATGAGGGCGTAGAGAATTCTGCCAAGACCGAAAGAGGGCTCAATGACATTGGGAGTGAACTCCCTTGTGTTCTCGACTCGTGTGCGGCGTTCGATAACGATCAAGTCCTTGCTAACCTCAACCTTACCATTACCAACACCTTCAACATCGATGATGATCTTGCCAGTTGACTCGAGCTCCTTTGCAAGAACCTCGCGCTTTTCTTGCGGGAGGGCTTCAATAGCAGCTTCGACAGTCTTGCCATCTTTCTTGAAATGAGGGCCAAACTTCTTCTTGTCCAGCTCGATCTGCCATTCCTCGACACTGATCGGCTTCTCTAGTCTTTGTCGGACCACTAGTGGTGCGCCAGTCTTCTTAGCGTGAACAGTAAGATCATAAGCACTTCTATCCGCACAGCCAACACATTCAACCCAGCCATAGCTGGTAAGAAGCTCAGCATCCCAGCAGTCGGCAGCATAATGAGCCATCTCATTAGCCATGTGCTGTCTGAATCTGAGTTTCGACTGGTCGACACCGATCTTCTCCAAAAAGAGCTGAATACGTGCCAAGAAGTAGCCCAGGGTCTCGTTGTCCACAGTGCCATCTGCAACAGCCTTGCCAATAGAGACCTTCTCTACATGTGTTTGGCCAGCCAGTTGCGTATGTCGGTTTAGCAGGACAAGCTCAACGTCTTTGACCTCGTCAAAGCGGGCATGCTTCTTGCCACCCTCAGGATCAACGTAGTGCTCAATCTCAGCCATCAGGAATTCGCGGACACGCAGAAGACCGGCACGGGGAGAGATCTCATTTCTGAATGACTTGCCAATGGAGGCAGATGCAAATGGCATTTGGTGTTGGTTGAACTCGAGGAGTTTTGCGAAATTAAGGAACTGGCCCTGTGCGGTCTCGGGTCGAAGGTAACCTGGCGCGTTGCTGCTTGGACCGATAGAAGTCTGGAACATGAGGTTAAAGGCCACAGGTGGGGAGGGTTCGACGCCGGTATTGGGGTTCTTAAGCTCGTACTTCTTGATCAACTGACCAAGTTCCTCGCCATTGTAGTTATCAATCTACGCAAGTTAGTCTTTGCATTAGAAGAATTATGGTGACCGTACCTTTGCTAATACTTCCTCATATTCCTTAACAACCGCGTCATCAAGTTTGACAGCCGTGGTCGCCTTGACCTTCCGCTTCTTCTTTTTGGGGTCCTCCTCCTTCTCTTCAATCTTGACACCCCTAGCCTCCTTGTCGCCTTTCAGCCTTGCCTCCAAGACCTCTTCCACAAAGTGATCCGCCCTTAGAATCTCGCCGTTCTTTGGGTCCTTGCACATCCAGTCGGCAAACTTGTCCACGTGCCCACTTGTCTTGAGGACCTCAGCGGGTGTCAAGGCTGTACAATCCACTTCCAGCATATCCTCCTCCAAGACAAAGTGTTTGCGCCAGATATCAGTGACGTTCGCCAGCAGGGCACAACCAGGTGGGCCATAGTCGTACAGACCAGCAACCCCACCATAAATCTCGAAGGAAGGAGTGTAAAACATTCGTCGCCGGAGCATAGAATCGAGGACGGGGCGGTCAAGGGGCTGGCCCTTCAACGTCGTAGCTGCCATTGTGCTGGGTGGGATGCGATCAGATTTGCGCTGTGGGGTTTGATGTCTGTTATATTGTGGAATAGCTGTGAAGCATCTGGAGGCAAATTGTGGAAAGGATTTTTGCCGAATAGCAGCAGTACGTGCGAAGCTGCAAAAAGATTTCATTCACCCAAGATTGCTCCAATCAAGACGTTGTTTCCTTTGTTTGGAGTAAATCTGTGGTTGTGACTCTCCAGAATTTGAGAGCCTTGCGCTAAACCTCCTCGCTAAGACGTTTAAGTGGTATTCTGAATCTGCTTTACCGGCTTTTGGCGTACTAAGACCAAGCTGGAATAGTCGAAGTCAACTGCCAAAATTATTTTGAATCCCCAGTTTGCAAGAAATTCACGTTGGAAGTTGGAAGATTAAACCGCAACACTACAATGGGGTCAAAACGATCCAATCCCTCGCCCAAGGCGGCGCTGCCCTTCAGAACAGGCAATAAACTAAAAAGGCAAGATTTACATGTCAAGCAAAAGAAAGCCCGCGACAGCCAACGACGAGATGAACGCTTCAGACGGAAACGAGAAGAGGACCGAGATCCAGAATTAAGGAGGGCAAGACTAGCCAAGAATATTCCTCATACGATTGACAAGAAACGTGTCTGGGATGATGTAGATGGGGATGGGTTAGACGTCAGTGTGGACGTAGAGCAGTTGAAGAGGAGGCGCATAGAAGAAGCAGAGGCCGCCGAGCGGGAGGGGTCTGCCGCAGATGAAGAAGAAGAGCACGACGACGATGTGGACAGCATGCTCGACCCCGACTCGGATTCTGAGAAAGAAGGAGACGCAGAAGAAGACGAAGAAGAGAAATCCTCGCGCCAACGGCAACGAGCAGCCTCCAACGCTCCGTCAACTACCAGCACCAACCTCGACCTCACGCCCTCCTCCCTCTCCCTCAAATTCCCAACCCTCTTTTCCGACGAACCTCCTCCAGTACCTAAAATACTAATCACCACCTCTCTAAACTCGACTCTACACACCGAGGCCCAGCTCCTTTGCACCCTCTTCCCAAACAGCAACTACGTCCCGCGCTCGTCGCACCGCTACGGACACAAATTCTCGCTGCGCGAGATCTCCAAGTTTGCTGCGAACCGCGAGTACACCGCCGTCGTCCTGCTCAAGGAGGACTACAAGAAACCCACCGGCCTGAGCATCGTGCACCTCCCGCACGGCCCCACCTGCCATTTCTCCATCGCAAACTGGGTCGAGGGCAAGAAGCTCCCCGGGCACGGAAACCCCACCAATCACTACCCGGAGCTGATCCTGAATAACTTCCGCACGCCGCTGGGTCTGCTGACGGCGCGGCTGTTCCTGACTCTGTTCCCGCCCCGGCCGGAGTTGCAGGGACGGCAGGTCGTCACGCTGCATAACCAGCGGGATTACATCTTCGTGCGGAGGCATCGCTATGTTTTTAGAGAGAAGCGCGAGACGGAGAAGAGCGTCACAGGGCCAGATGGGAAGCCGGTCAAGGGCGTAGAGGGTATCAGAGCCGGGTTGCAGGAGTTAGGACCAAGATTTACGCTGAAGCTGCGGAGGGTGGATAAGGGAATCGGGAGAGCGGGGAGCGAGGGCGAGGATGCGGTGCAATGGCAATGGAAGGCGCATATGGAAAAACAGCGCACGAGATTCAATCTCTAGCGCTATATATATATATATTACGAGTCTTGAAATTTAAATTTTACTATGAAAGTCCATCTTCAATGTGCAAGTCCTGCTATATATGAGGCTGATGAATTTTGATATTTCCCACTATCTACACTTCTTCACCACAAGAGACCACAAGATCATCGTCCCAAAGGCTGGCTCTACGGGTACTTTAACATGTAGAGGGATACAACTATGACGAGAATACTTCAAGAAATAGGAATATGACTTTGACTGAACAGAACAGAACAAGAGCGTAAGGAAGGGGAGAGGGATGAGATAAGAATGATGGGAAATATCACCAAGTGGGCAAGCAAGCAGTAGATAGAAAGAACTTATATCATCAATTCTCATTTGCGTTGCATCTCACATCCATCCCCTCTCCCCCCTTCATTTTCACAGTTATCATTCTATTGGGTTTCACAGAAGAATCAATAGAATCTGTTATTTATATTGGGCGACACAGAAAACGAATCCGTGATGACATCCCTCATCATCTCTCATGCTCCCACACTTCCACAAGTTCAAGAATTATAGATTATCATCTCGCGTATCAAGAACTAAATAATCCAACGAGAGCGAGAGAGAGACGGAGAGAGAGATACGCAATATAATACCGTACCCTAGATCCTGACGCCCGTATCCATGACCCGGACATAGTTCGCCTGAAACAGTCCCGTCTTGCCCATATACGTCCCGAAATACCAGTCCGTGTTGACATCCTTGCACTCCTTGATCTCCGCGCCCTTGGGGAAGAGCAGCTCGTCCTCGGCGTCGGCCGTCGGGTACCAACCCCAGATCGCGACGGCCGTCATGCCCACGCCTCCGTCAGGCGGGAACCCGGTCTCGGGTGGCGGGCCGGGCGAGCTGGCTGGTGCCGTCTTCATGACATCGTTCGTCACTAGTCTCTTGTGGGATCGGTCGCCGCTGATGTGCACCCCGTTTCCCCAGCTCCATTGCTGGAGCTCCCCGCTGGAGTGGTCCTTGGATGGGCTGGGCTCCTCGATCAGACCGCGGCCGCCAACGAGGTCTTTCACGATGACGCGGCGTTGCCCACTGCGGTTATCTTCGAAGCCGACGACGATCATGCGATGGCCGCGCAGACAGCGGCGCCAGCCATTCGGTCCATTTTCAGCGCTGATCCGTCGGGAGGTGACGAGCTTCGGGTAGCAAGTTGCACAGATATCATAGTCCCCGGGTTGGGTGTTGGGAACTCTGCTAGTACAGGAGAAGCAGTGATACCGACTGCTCGTAGGCTGGATTGGATAACGACAGACGTCGCAAGTTGTCACAAAAGTAAGAGGCTTGAATGACCCGTAGCTGGTCACGTTTGGTCCCGTGAGAATGGTCGCCGATGGAGGCGCCCTGTGATCCTGACTTGGCAACAATGGTGCAACATAAGTTTCAGAGGGTTTGTAGGTGAGGGGCAGCAAGGAATGCGTGCAGCATCTTCCTTGGTTAACACAGAGGTTGCAGAATCCCCAGTCACCATCATTACAAACGTCGCAGCGCCAGTAGCATTCGTTCGTCCATGCTAAACAATTTGCACAGAAGACACCACTTTGTAGCCTCCTCTGTGGATCATCGGTAGTGAGCGTTCTTCGTCCATCAGCTCCTCCAGCAGGGATTTTCGGAGGGACATAACGACTCGCATGGAGCATGTGTGGCCTTTCTGCGTCTGGCGGCAACACTCCGGAAAGGGTCTGGTTTTCCCATTTCGCAAACGCTGCATAGCCAAATCCAAACCAGTACAAGCAGCCTTTACCTGCCCGGTAACATTGAAGGCAGATGTTATAATTGCCGCCAGAACAGATACCACAGTTGTAATGGAGTTCGTATTCAATATGTGGTCTGCTACACCTTGCGCATGTTATAGATGGCTCGGGGTAGAACTCTGGTCGAGTTCGTGATGTCGACGAAGATGAAGAAGTTGGTCTAGAGCCACTCGATATAGCAGTAACCTTCTCGGAGAGTGAGAGTTGTGAAGGAGCACGAGGCGATAACGGGAGGGGTAGTAAGGACCGGTCGACTTCTTCTGTAGAGGCGGTCCATGAAGCAGAGGTCGGCACAGAGATCTCAACGGGTGGGGCTGTGCGGATTTTAGGCATAGTTGTAGAAGTAACTGTAACTGCTGAGGGTTCTTTGGGTCGTAATGGTATGTTGGTCGCGGCACTAGAACTGGATGTTGGTGCTGGCTGAGATTCTCGCGAAGATCGATCAGAAGTTGGTAGTTCAGCGCCGGGCCGGAGAGTTGGATCTGTACTACTTCTTGTTTGTGATATTGTCAGTGGTCGTACAGCAGGTATCTGCGTTGAAAGCGGTCTACCACTGAGATCGGTCTGTGATCGGGCTGCAGGGCGTGATTCCACGATTACGGGGGCGGTAGCACTTCGACCGCTACTCATAGTCCTCCTTCTCCTCCTCCTAGCCTCATTACTGGCATTGAGCTCGAGGTGAGCTGACTGGACCGCGCTCATAGATGGTGGTGGTCTTCTCTGCTCATCGACCACAGTGGCTCCGCTGGGTGATCTGGAGTGAGTCCCGTGTCTCCTCGTCGTTCCACTGCTCCCATCGCGTGATGCCTCTCTTCCTTCAGTAGCAGAACTCCGAGTCTGTGAGCGTCTGCCACTCGCATCACTCCTTCTGGCTGGTTCTTGCCTTGCCCTCTCACTCTGTCGTCTCCTGAACGCCTCAGCAATCCTCTCACTAATCTGGTCTTCTTGATTGACATCAATATTCTCGAGGTCTATTCCATCCAGAAGTCCCTCTTCCCTGATCTGACGTAGAATTTCCTCCTCCATTTCGCGAGAATCGATGTCTGATGAGCTGATCAAGGACCGTAGAGATGACTGGTGTTCAACCTGGCGTTCCACCGTACGGTGAGTTTCTTCATTTCTCCTCCTTGACTCCTCTTCGCTGCGTCTGCGTCTCCGGTCCTCGTCCCGCGCTCCTGGGCGGAGATTTATATCGTCCCGGGCTCTTCGATATTCAGCCTCTGCTTCTCGCCGTCGCCGTCTCTCTCGCTCCTCCGTGCCTCTATTGTCCCTGCTATGATCCCGACTAGACTGTGATCTGTGCGCGTAAGATCTGCCCTCGTCCCTTCTTCTATGCTCCCTACGAGCTGCTTCTGGGGGCTCTACCCCCACCTCCCTGAGGCTCATATTCCTGACCTCCTCCATCAATCTCCTATCTTCATCTTCCGCAATCCTCTCCCGTAGGGTCTTCTCCCGGATTTCTATTTTAGGTAGCACCTCGTCCCCCGGCTTGTACCGCTTCTCCATCTCTCCCTTCTCCTCCTCGCTCTTCGCCTTCTCCGGGTTCGCCGCCAAGAACATCTCTAGCAGCGTAGTCACCGTCGCATTATGCTTCGTGTCTCGCACCGGCGCACGGCATGACGGACAGGTATACTGGCTCGAACCACCAGCATTCCGCGAGGCAGTCAGCTGCCAGTTGAACCATTCCTTCAGGCACGATCCGCAGAAGGTATGGAGGCAATCGAGGAGCGTCAGAGGCTGGTAGAGGACCTCCGTGCAGATCTAAACGCGCCGCAGTATATCAGCATCCTTCCCTAACCATACGGGCAAACTCGAGAATCAGAGTCCCAGGTCTGCGGGCGTTGCGCAAATCGCACAGTCGCAAACATGCGTTGTCTGCTCTGCCCTCGCCAGCGGGGTAACAGATGAATGATCTCGGGGGGGTCCTATCCAAAACTTACAGAGCACATCAACTCCCTCTCCAGATCCAGGCCACGATTCTCCGCCTCCATGGCTTTGCGGGCCTGCGAAATTGGCAGTTTCCAGACGTTTTGGGCGATCGACTTTGCAGTGTGGGGGTTTGAAGGGCGTCAGCACATGGTTACACGCCGTGTGTGAGATGTGGTCGCGGGGATTGGGGAGGATGCAGATACACGATATGCAGGGTCGATCGAAGGGTCAACCCTCACGGATAAATGATGACGGGGTTGCCGGTTGCAGCAGGATAAGTTGAGACTCTGCTGGGGGGATATTCTACGACGTCTTGGTTTTTTTCCCTGCTCGTTGCGATGCTAGGAAGTCTTGGGAAAGCGTGTAGTGGAATGCATAATGAATACGAGTCAGGCGGCTCCAGAGCACCCAAATGTTCTGACGTATCTATAGACATCGAATTGCCTCTTTAATATATAGCTGAACCTTCTGGATTCTTGGAATTATAGGAATGATGGTCACCCTTTGTAACGCACGGCATCAAGTCGGAAACCACATGTGGACGGCGTGAGGGGGTCCGGAGATCTATCACCTTAGGAGCACCACTATACACGGCCCGCTTTTGAGGATGATACTGCTCTTGAATTATCGGGTCTATCTACCTATATTTATTACTTTTCTTTAGAACACCGTCTATTCTAATGACTTGTTCCCAGAAGCTGGCTCTCCTTCACGAATTTATAATACCTCTTCTTCGTCATGTTTCTCCAGGATTTACCCCACTTGATCACGGCCAAGAAGGACAGGACTTGGGCCATGCCGACGAATGCTGCCACGAGGAAGGCATTCTGGTAACCCATATTGGTCACCCACGGCGTGATCCCGTACCCCACTGCAAAGCTCATGGTGTTTCGGATGATGATCACGGTTACCATCGCCTCGCCGCTTAGGTCTTTATACGAATCGATACAGTAGCTTACGCTCAGCTGCACGCCAATCGAGTTGCTACACGCGATGACACCCATGGCGAAAATGAGTCCAAACCAGTGGACGTGGTGCTGGGCCCCAACTCCCCAGAGGATCAAAGATCCAGGAACGAGAATCACAGAGATCCAGAAGAGCCACAGACGATATTCGCTCTCTAGGACACCTCCGTTTCGACGGGCTAGCCACAGAGTAACCCGGTCCCCAATTACTCCTGCATAGAAAGAGCCAAATGCGACACCGATTATAGGACTCAGATAAGCTAATCCAACCATCGAGGAAGGGAAGTTGTAAGGCGGTGAACTAAGAATGAGTGAAGCCGTTCCGTTCAACACGTTGAACCAGATCAAGGTACTGCCGTAGGAAAAGCCCGCGTAGACAACGGATGGAAGCGACAAGAATAGGAGGGGTCGTACCATCATCCGGAACAGATGAAAGTCGCGTTTCTTATCAAGCAGTGCGAGCTTCTGGAAGTATGTCTTCTTGGTGTACTGCACCGATCCCACCCCGGAATCAGAGTTTGCAGCTAAATTGTCGACTGCGGCGGCACTCTTCTCTGGGTCGGCTTCTACTGAAGGAGGTGTGTCTTTCGGGGTAGCAGTGCCTGGCGTAGCGGGCGTTGACACCATCTCCAAAGGCACGCGGTCGTAATTGGTCTCTTCCATAAAGAAGAAACAGAAGACGAAACCAACTGCCAAGAAAATAGCACACCAGTACATAACCCACTTCCAGCCTATTACATGATCAGTATTCACCTATCTGCTGGATACAGGGTCAGGACTTACCTTGGCCATCGTTTATGAAACCAGCCTCGAGTACAATTAGTCTTAAAGCTCAACTCGAAGATCAAGTCAAGGACTTACCAAGAGAGGAGCGAGGAAGTTACTGCCAAATAACATGAAACCATAGCCCCCCATAAATTTACCACGTTCGTGCGTGAACCAAATGTCCGTGATCGAGATCTCAACAAGAGACTCAATAGGTGCGCCAACAAAGCCCTGGAGAATCTTGCTCCCTATCCAGGCACCATTCGTCTTGGTATATGGTACCCATATCATAATACCCTGGAAGGATTAGATACAAGTTGGGATTTTAGACTTGTGCTTTACTCACCAGAGTGGCCACCATTGAGAACAAGTATACTGGCCGCTTGCCGAACTGCAATGCTACTGCTTGCCAGAAGAGACAGCCCCAGCCTTCCAACAGTCAGTCTCCAACCATGATATTCGGACGAGGCAGACGTCGACGCACCTAAGAAGAGGAACATATAGCTAAAGAGAAAGAGTATCAATTAGCCATCAAGCTAAACCACGAGGAAAGGTACATACCCAGTTCCTGAGTTCAGATCCCCCAACGTTAACCCCGTGTCTTCAGAGATAGGTTCCAGGACACTGTAGACGACTGCTGAAGCAATCCCAACCATCAACGTAAACATGCCCTGCGAAGCCGTGGCCAGCCACTTGCGCCGGAGAGACCAATTCAGCGGATCATCTGGATCCGCTGAAGGGGTGGGCACAAGAACAACATCTGTGCCAGAGGCATGTTTTCCCCGAATCGTCCCTTCGAGATCGACAAGATGAACTGTGCCAGGGATGGCGGTCTCGTCAAGCTGACCATGGCGAAGCTCTGATTCCTCCATGGAGACAGAATGGGGATGGAAAAGAGATGAAACGATTTAACAACTGACTGCCATGTAACAATAACGCCAAGGAGATGAGTGAGCCATCGTTTTATAGAAACAATGATACATTACACAAAGCGACGCGACAATCTCTGGTTCTAGATTTTAGACATTATCATCCCCGCGACTCCATCAAAAGGCGGTTCTGTGATAAGACAGCTAGCTGCAGGGTTGATTGGTATCATGATATGAACGATATTCGGGGATCAACAATATTACTTCCCCAGGGTGGGATATCGATGGGATGACTACCTCGATACGGGCATAGGATACGAAAACGTATAAGAAGCCTCACCCCCCATCAAGTACCATCACGGAGAAGAGCGCGTTGATAAAGAACGCTACCCCAATCTCGGCCAACAGCATTATTGGACGAGGGAAGTCAATACACATTATTAGTAATATACAAACCCTATTTGTTCAAACCACACTAGGAATCAATCCTCATATTGTCCCATTGCTTTGCGCTTACAGCTTGAGATCAATAAATATACCAAGTGCTGTTGTTGATCAAGTATACGTATACCTAGGTAGGTAGGTATGTATCAAATTGCGGGGATGCGTGATAATTGTGTTGACCTTTATAAGGCTGCCCCCGGAGATAATATTGTGTTGGCTATCGCCGAAAGACTATGCGGTTAACTTGTGAGTCGCGATACTCCGTGAACGGGGCCAATCACCAGCACGTCATGTGTACTGTAACATTCCCCTTCCGCTCTAAGATCAACTCGTTGTCTCCAAGGAATAGAACGAGTGTTAAAGCTTCGTACGTGCCTGGGGGCGGAATCCACCCTCCTGTTGCCAAATAAACTATCCTCGATTCTTTTGCTGCTTAGACCGGAATCCAGAGGGAGACTGGATAAGGCTGTCTGTGGATCATATGGTTCAGTATATAGGAAGGCAGAGACCAAGGTAGAGAATGGCCACGACTTGCTATTGAAAGCACTGAGCGGGAAAGGATTGAGCCGATATCCGAGAAGCAAAAGAGCTTCGGGAGAATGCTGCATATAGCATAAAGCATTGGTATCGAGATCCCATCCAACGATTTCAGAGTATCAAAACCTTCACCCAAACGCCGAACCAGGCCGTATATTTTTCCTTTCCCGTCCCTTAAGAAAGTCGTAAAAGCCGCTAAGGGTACATCAAAGTCTATGGTCTTAAAAGGCCGTCATCAGAATCGTCACCTGGATCTCCTATCTCCGTTATCCGCCCATATAGCGGAGTCTGTGATCCCTTCTTTATTATCACTAGCACATCTTTCGCGTTCTAGCTTCATGGGCATGATCATGGCCAACTCGGGGCAGTAATCAAAGATTGCTCTCCGCCGCTTGGGATCCTTCCATACAGCGTCCGCCAGCTGCTGACCTCCGTCTCGAACATGGAACCCCAGAGGCCTTTCGCGCCAGATGTCGCCCACCGATAGTTGTTTCAAATGTTTAGCATTCGCAATGTTGGCGCCAGGAATATCCACAACCCTTTCTGTGAACCACTGGTCCTCGGGTTCCGTATCGTTCTGGCGCTTGTTGGACCCCAATATTTGCTTTATCGTCTTCACTCGTCGTAGTGATAATCCTCCATTGGTAGCATAACGGTCGTCCAGTGTTCTATGTACCATACAAGTTAGAACAATATCTAGGACTAACTCAAGAGTGCGTTTACCTTGACGCCGCGGCCCAATCATATTCCAACCAGTCATTCAGACTGTCCGCTGAATTTGCACACATGATGCTATCTGACTCAAACTGGAGCAGGTGTTCCACCCCGGGCAAGAATTCATCATAGAACCGCATGTCTGTGAGCATCCGATAGACATGCTCCTTGTCTCCAAGATTCCAAGGCTCCGGCATAACCAGCACGTCCAACTTCCCATTCTGCTCGTGGAATTGCGTTGCAAAGCTGCGGCGCACGCTCGTCACGCTCTGGTTCGACCCGATGAACATAAACCTCCAATCCGCAGGCACGACGTACATCATGTGGAGGAGTTGCGGCAAGAGATGTCGGAGAGGTCGGCCCTCAATTATAAGGGCAAGCCGCGAGGAGTTGAACTGCGCTTTCGCATCGTGTTCTGGATGCCAGGCGCCGCTGACCGCAGTTATATTCTCGGGGGAATCGTTTACGTTGGTAAGGACCGTGTCTCTGACGCTTTGACCGTGAATGGGCAGATACTGTGCGATGATCCAGCTGCGCTTCGAATTAGCATCATCCCGGGTCTCTCTCGGCGCTCTGGATACTCACGTTAATATCAGAGACAGCACGGCCAGAATCTTTGTCCGATTAAGGATGAATACCGAACTGCCAAGGGAGCCGAGCCTAGGATGGCCCATCGACATGTTGAGGCTGCGACTAGTCCTTCTAGAAGAGGCTGGATCCCCTCGATTGTGGCGGTCGATCCCAGAGGCGTCCCAGAAGCAGGGAACTGAAGGTGAGGAGAAACCTAATGAGGCCTTGAATGATGAAGTTGCATGTCGGGCCTTGGGATACTCGGTGCAGTCAGGCTATGGGTGCAAGTGAAGTGCAGGTCTGGAGGAGTAATGGTCGTTCCCGTGGCTGAAGTACATGATCGTATTTGACAGCGTTACCAGGAGGGATCTGCTCTCATTCTTTGTACCAGAATGGCGCTGGGAGAAGGAGACCCCTGCTGGGACAATTCAAGGGGTGTCGCATAGAGAATTCTGCTGTGGGAATATTGGCATTGAGCAGATTTCATTGGACAATTATGGCCTAGTATAAGCCGTTATGATGTGCCCACCCCAGGCATCTTTAAACGAGTCTGACGAGAGACCCGCGAGCCGGGAGGTGGGGTTCAACCGTCAAACTTTCGAACGAAGGATTCGAGGTGCGAGCAGGGGGGGCATGTCCTTTGCGTACGTATGAAGAACATGAAGATGTAGGTCCCTATGAAGATGATGGAGACAATTAGTGATGGAGATGGATCTGAGATTCTGAGCTGCTCTCTCTCTCCTCAAATTGCCCCTGCTGTGTCCCGCACAGGCACGGCGGATATCCGTCCCGCTGTTCCAAGTCAACGGACGGGTACATCCGACTACTGCTGTACCAAGATACGTGCTGGATGGTTGACAAAGGCATCAACAATAACAACCACAACAACGATGTTTTCCTCTTCCGCAACTCAATCAGTAAGACACAGTGATCGGCACATGAAGAGCTGACCCGCATCATCCGAGGCCTGTCATCCCCATCGAATATCATCCCGGCCGCGTAGACCCTGGCAAGCCACAGCCACCTCCGCCGCAGGATCCCTTGTTCTTCTTCTCAGACGGCGTCCCTCCTAAGGTACGCAGATAACCTTCTCGCGAATTGTCCCTTGCGCCGGCTTTGCAGCATGAATATCACCGACGACTACTCCCTCTTGTCGTGACATCGAAGACTGAGGAAGGGCTGCTCTTGCCAACCGTTCCATTGCAACGGGAACGGGTCAATCACCGCTGCGAGATGCCCGCGATGGGTTCATCTTCCACCGAGATATCTATGGATACCGCTTGGGAACGGACGAAGGCAGCCGGGATCGCAGCATGGTCGAAGACGACGCGGAGGATGCGAGCCACGGCCGCCGTGATACTTTTCCTGTACGCCTCAAGTCCAATGCTTCGAGCTTCTCTCTCTCTCCTCTCTCGCAGATGCTAATTGATACAATGCGGGATACAGGACCGTCAGCTTCTTCCTCCTCGGCCCCCTCATCCCCAGCCAATCAAGCATGAGCGTGCCTAACGTTGAGCTTAACGCTGTAGAGGCACCCCGCTCTCCCTTCAATGCCTCCAAGGTTGCCCTCCTGATCGAGAACCGCGTGAACCCCGTCCTGGCGCCGCTCATGCTGCACTTCATGTCCGTGGTCCCGCCCGACTGGCGCTTCCACTTCATAGGCAGCCCCGAGAGCGTGGCCTACATCAACGGCAGCCGCGCCATCCGCGACGCCGTCGCCATCGGCAAGATGGACCTTTCATACATCCCGGCGAACATGTCAACCAGCAGTCAGGAGGAGATCAGCCGTTTCCTGACGACGCTCTGGCTCTATGAGACGCTGCTGTACCCCGCAGAGTGGCTGCTGATTTTCCAGACCGACAGTATGCTGTGCGCCAACAGCCGTCAGAGCCTCGATAACTGGCTTGAATACGACTGGGTGGGCGCGCCCTGGAGTCCCGGCTCCGGGTTTGGAGGCAACGGCGGACTGAGCTTGAGGCGTGTGAGCAAGATTATTGATATCCTAAAGCACCAGACACGCATCCCACACACAGAGCCTGAAGACGTCTGGCTCTGCGATCGGCTTGGCCACCGTCCCGATGCCAAGATGGCAAACGGGACAATGTCGCTCGCCTTCTCAGGGGAGATGCACGCCGGGGGTGTCCAGACGGTATCCCACAAGAAAGGCCGGCAACCGCCTCTCCCAGACCTCCCACTCGCAGGGCCGCTCGAAGCCGGGCTGGACGAGTGGCGCGACGGCTTCTACGAGCCGATGGGCTACCACACGGGCAGCAGCGGCGACACGCTCCACTCGCCCATCTGGGGCACGCCGCAGATGCGCAAGCACATCTGGGATTACTGCCCGGAGGTCAAGCTCATGCTCAAGATGGACGCGGCGCAGTACGTTCCCGGCAGCTGCCACGATTACTGGAAGCGCGCCGACGAGACGGAGATCATCGATGGTGTCGAGTATCCTTTGCTCCCTGCGGGCCTCGCGCCTTGGTAAATGAATCTCTGAAACTCCTTAGAATAATACATTTTTGATTTTTTCCCCCCTTTCCCCCTTTACGTTATGGAATTGACGGGATGCAAACAATAGAAGGCAAGGAGGAGCAGCAGGTGTTGCGGGATAGAAAAAAATGGCGTATTAGGGAAAGGAAAGGTTTATACATGGGAACGGGGGGGCGTTTGGATGGGCTGATCACTTTGCTTTGCTTTGCTTTGCATCGGATCGCCATTAATTGTTCGTTTATTTATGACTTTTGAGGGGGGTGGTTGTGGGATTAGAAAGCTAGGTAGGTAGTAGGTACCTATGTAGCTTTGGAGTAGGTAGGGCAGAGAGGGGGAGTACAATATCCACCTCATGATACTGTTCTGTTACTCTACTCTCCTCAATCAATCAATAAATCCCGTTTGATATTCACCACCACCAACCAACCAACCAACCAACCAACCACTACACTAAGTACTTCTCACTTCCACACCCACCAGCCAGCCAGCTAGCCATGATTCATTCATTCATCCATTAAAAAAAAATTAGGTCTGACCTCTTTTCTTCTTTTTATTTTATCTTGGTATACAGCTAAAGAAGAAGAAGAAGAAGGTTCTTACTATAGTTTTGTTATCATGAATGCATGCATATCTGAGGTACATATTGACATGTCCTGTCCTGTACTGTCCTGTGCTTTCTTTCTTTCCCTCTCTGCCTTTCTCTTTTTTCCTGCCTTGTATTCCATTCCATTCCTCTTTGCCAAAAAGATAAATATCAAACAAAGACACAGCCACCACCCAACACCACAGAACGCCGATTCCATTCCCATGCCCTTACAAGAATAAGAAAGTTTACAAACAACAAAGATTAAGTAAGTAGGATTTCGCTCGCTCGTGAGTTGATGAGCTATTATTACAAGGTGAGAGCTAGCTGTCGTCGTGAAAAGGGATTTTATTTTTATTTTTTATTTTTTTGGTGGCGAGTTAGGATTTTTGTTGTTGGATTCTATGTTTGAGCATTACTAGAGAGTAGCTGTGAGAGAGAGAAGAGGGAGTTAGTAAGATGTGATATTTTTGGGGGGGAGGGGGGAAGGGGAAGAGATTGATTGACTTACGCAATTATTCCACCGACAGCGATAAAGACACCGATGACTGATTTATCTCTCACGGCGCGCCCTGAGGTGATCCATCCTAGAGCCACGATGGAGCATGTTTTTACATGGCCTACGACGGTGCTGGATACGGGGCCCGTTTGTGCAATGATGAAGAATTGGGACATGTTGATTACGCAGGCGAAGAAACCGGACTGATTGGGGTCAAGTAGGTCAGCTTAGGTCATGTTATACGAGTCTCTGGACAGTGGTGATGGCCCTGGTCTGAAGCTCGAGAGCAGTAGGTTGGAAAACGTACCATCAATATCATAACCCATCTGCTGACTGGAACTTCCGTCCATACAGGGAAGGTGTCAACGAAAGGGATGACATATAGAAGCATGAATGCAGCGAGCGGTGCCTGGTTGAAAAGCAGTTGCATACTGTTCATCTGCAGCTTCTTGTGGTAGCTGGAAATCCACACCGTGTACAAAGAGCTTGCGAAGATGCCGGAGAAGGCAAAGATGACTCCCAGGGAGCTCGTCGTCTTGATCGATGCGTCTGCAGATGGGAGCGAATCGTAGTAAGAGACCATTCCCACCCCGAGACAAGCTGGCACCAAGGCAATGATGGCATTTCTAGGGAGCGTGGATTTGTAAAGCACATAATTCATAAGAGCAACTGTGGGGGTGAGTAGGATCCTGGCGACTTGGTAAAACGTGACGGTCGAGTATGCGAGCGAGAGATTGGGAAGGATGACGTTCAGAGACATGGCAATTGCCAACGGAAATATGTCCTTGAATGCCACCCTTCTGGGCGTGAACATGGCAAATCGAGGTCGAGAGAGTGTGTACAAAGTAAGCCATGTCACGAAGAAATGGAAGGCTGCGAATGTGAGTTGTGCGAGTTTCAGCGAGGGATCTGAGAAGATTGCTTTATTCGTAAAGACCTGTAGTATCAGATATATCAGCGCTTGGTTCAGATACTGGACACGGAGCAGACCCACGATGCCAATAGTTGCCAATGTGTTGACTGCCATCCAGATGAGCGCAGTGCTCGTACCGTTGTTTGGAGCGGGCCGGGGCTTCTCGAAGTCTGGCGGGGGTAGCATTCCCGTCCTCTCCACATCGTCGTCGAGCTCGAATTCTTCGGGGCTCTTGGTCACAACCCCTCCCTCAGCCGCAGTGAGCTTCTCATTTTCGTCAAACGACTCAACCCCGGGGGTCGAGGGGGAGGAGATGATCGACGGAGAGCTGCTCGTTGATCGCTCGGCCATGGTTTTTTAGATATTTCTTGAATCTTGAAGCAAGAAGGGAGGAACGGAGAGGAAGGATTGTCGACTATGCCTCGGCAGATATGTGGGTAGAATTACGACATTCCTGAAGCTGGGGACAATAGAAACGTGGAGGGGTTGAGCTGAGGTGAGGGGAGGCGAGGCTGGAGTCGCGTATCCAGAGGTATTTAAATACGGACAGCACAGTAATCCTCCGGCGTAAGCAAGAATAATTCATGACATGACCCCGCGGCCAACCAGACAGGGACATGCGACACGCCAAGATGGACGCTGTGTAAGTGTCTAGGATATACGGGACATACGGGATACACGGGAATACTGGAGCGGCGATGATGGGCTGGACTTGGGAAGTAGGAAACAGCAAAGCAAGCACGCATGGCACATAGAGGACAGAGGGAGGAGGAGGGGGAGAAGAGGGGAGAAGAGGGAGAAGAGGGAGATAAAGAAGAAGCTTTTTGAGTCCCTGGGTATGTATGTATGTGTGATTATAGTAGAATGAGTATGATGATCCAGATCCCAGAAGAGATATCGAGCAACGAATGCCGGGCCAGGGACGGTTTAGGCGCAGTGGGATCGGGCGTGGCTGGAATCCACACCGGTGGGCCACACCCCTGTTCCTGAAGTGTTGCGGGCGTCGTCGTCGTCCTCTCGAGCAATTCCTGCGGTCGTCATCGCTGCCCGGTGCTGGTCCGCGTGCACGCGGGACGCAGCATCATGATTCATGGTCAGCGGAAGGGAAGAGAGAGGGACGGAAGAGGGGAGATAGAGGGAGAGAAGGGAGAAGATATAGGAAGGGAAGATGGAAGATGGGGAGCCCGTGGGAAACGTTCATCGCCCGAGTACATAACCCTGCTCTGTGTACGTACAGCCCAGGAAAAGAGCCCGCTCCATAAGGTAAACCTCAGAGTTCATTCTTGAGTCGACATGAAGAAGAAGAACCGAGTATATCTGCTGGAGACCGTCAGATCGTATAGTAGTAGCCACCCCCGTCTATTTTTACCTATCTGTGTGTGTATTTTTAACCTCTCGTTTCCCTGCCCACCGTTCAGCGACCACCGAGTCCAGCCTCACGCCGCTATCAGCCAGACTATCATCAATAATCGCGACGTCTGACACGGCGCCCATCGTAGACCGCCAGCCTTCTGCCATTGATCGTGAAATCCCCATCCCCAAGTATATGAGGCCGCGGTAGAGCACAATACTATCGCCATCCTCTCCCATCGTTGTTTATCCAGAATCCGGAGGGAACTCGCTTAGCGGGTACCTGACGACGTGAAGGTTCCTAGCAAATAATAAGGCTCCATCCAGACCGCCCGCCCCTATTGAGCGAGCCAGCATCAGGTCAACCCGTCGATTGTCAACTTGTCAACTATCAACTGTCCACGGTCCCAACATCTCAAGTCCTGCCATCCCCCGCGGCGCCCTTCCAACCCACACATTCATTCATTCATTCTCTCCCCCTCCTCTCTCACTCTCTCCCCCTCTCTTCCCCCCGCCCGTCCCTCGCTATCAGCTCTCCATTATGGCAGCTAAAACTGCGACAAATGGCACCGTACCAAGTGAGTTCCATCTCTGGATCTACGTCAATCCCCGCCCGGGCTGCTACTGATAACTCCAATCCTAGCTGCCGCGAATACCGCGACGAGCAAATTCTTCGAGGACTATGGTGTTTGGAAGGAAGCGCCCGTGTTGATCGGGAGCACGAAATTCGAACCACTGCCTGATGTCAAGAACATCATGATCACTGGCGGGGCAGGATTCATGTAAGACCCGCCGGCGCAATGATACACACAACGTATCTAACGGTCACAGTGCTTGCTGGCTGGTGCGACACCTTACCCTGACCTATCCCGACGCATACAATATCGTTTCCTTCGACAAGCTCGACTACTGTTCCTCGCTGAACAATACTCGAGTCCTCAACGACAAACGCAACTTCAACTTCTACCATGGCGACATCACAAACCCCTCCGAGGTGATGGACTGCCTACAGCGATACAATATTGATACCATCTTCCACTTTGCCGCGCAATCCCACGTCGATTTGAGTTTCGGTAACTCGTATGCCTTCACACACACCAATGTCTACGGTACCCACGTCCTTCTGGAGAGCGCAAAGAAGGTCGGGATCAAGAAGTTCATTCACATCTCGACAGATGAGGTCTATGGCGAGGTCAGGGATGACGCAGATGATCTGCTCGAGACCAGCATCCTGGCACCAACCAACCCATACGCGGCGAGCAAGGCGGCAGCAGAAATGCTTGTCCACTCGTATCAGAAGAGTTTCAAATTGCCTGTGATCATTGTGCGGAGCAACAATGTCTATGGCCCGCACCAGTACCCCGAGAGTGAGTCGAGGACTGCCCTTGAGCAGGAGAGTAAGTGCTAACTGGTCGCCAGAAATTATCCCCAAGTTCAGCTGTCTGCTGCAACGCGGACAACCTGTCGTCCTGCACGGGGACGGATCTCCCACACGACGATACCTCTTTGCAGGCGACGCAGCGGATGCGTTTGACACGATCCTCCACAAGGGCACGATGGACCAGATCTACAACGTCGGCTCATATGATGAGATCTCGAATTTAACATTATGCTCGAAGCTCCTCACCTACTTGAACATCCCCCACGAGACGCAAGCAGAGCTCCACAAGTGGGTCAAGCACACCAAGGACCGCCCATTCAACGACCACCGATACGCGGTGGACGGAACGAAACTCCGACAGCTGGGCTGGGAGCAGAAGACTAGTTTCGCGGATGGGCTGGCCATCACGGTTGACTGGTACCGAAAGTTCGGAGAGAGATGGTGGGGGGACATCAGCAAGGTGCTCACGCCCTTCCCCACGGTTGCCGGGACGGAGGTGATTGCGAGCGAGGAGCCGCTGGAGGATCTCCAGGGCGACATGGTCGTGGACCACGATGACCAGATGACATTAGCTAAGAAGAGGAAAATCGATGGACTACCGACGCAGGCTTAGGGGGGGGTATTGAAGGGGGCGTGTTGGTCAGGGTGCTTACTTAAAAGGCGGAACGGAACGGGGTTCACAAAGCAAGGAATGCTGGCCAGGTGGCCCATGCTGCCACTGCTGCTTCGTACCGTACATGCGATGCTGCGGGCACGAAACAAGGTACCTACAGATGTCGCTCAGGGGAGGGATGGATGGATTTAATAGCCGGGCTCAAGCAAGGAGGGAAAAAGAAAATAGGAACGAATGAAGCCTGCGAGCTTGAATTTTCCACTGTCGTGCAGCCTTTGACCCATACTTCCAAATCTTTCATGATTCCTAATTCGTAATTCTTCTTAAGCACGTCGACACTTTGAACTCTTCATTTTCCCCTCCCACGTGGTACAATTCCAAATCCCGCTCCCCCCACCACCAACCACCAACCACCACCGATCGCAGCGCACTCGCACTCTAGCCACACCCCTGTCACCACTATACCTTACCTTACCTTACAATCGGACCTCCATAAAACCCGCCTCCCTCCCTTTTAAGTGGTTACCACCGAAAACCGCTACCACCGAAAACCCAAACGTTAGCGATGGGACGTAAGGGACGTAGGTAGGTAAGGGAAGGGTAGCATATGCAGATAATCAAGACCTGGCTAGCGGCGGGTGGGATTTCCAAAATAAAAAATACACGAGTCATCCACTCCCATCTCATCCCATCCCCTCCCCTCCCCTCCCCTCCCTTCCCCTCCCACCGCCCACCCACCCACCGCTATCCCGGGTCCCCGCCCCGCCCCCCTCCCAACCTTCAAGTTCCCATACCGCGAAGAGGGATGGTGGTTGGTTGGTTGGCTGGCTGGGTGGGTTTGATGGAGAGAGAGAGAGAGAGGTACGGAGGGGGGATGTATGGAGGATGTACTTAGGTACATAGGTAGGTACTTATGTACTTGGGTATGTGGGAGGTAAGGGGTCGTTGAAGAGAGGGGTTCTAAGGTAAGGAAGGTATCTTAAGGTAAGGACATTTTAAGGTAACTCTGCACGTCGCACAGCAGCAAGTAAAGCACCGTAGCAGAGTGGGCGAGTTGAGCTTTAAGCAGTGAACGGTGGAGCAAGGTAGAAAGCACTAAGAAGGATATTAAGGGAGTTGGAGAGGTGATAACTTGTTACAAAATACAGCCTTGGAGAGGTTAGGCTATGGTGATGGCATCTGCCACTGTAATCACTGCTATTACTGAACTGGTCGTCCCGATGGGGTTGAGGCCGCTTGAGCCGAGGCTCTCTATATACGGGTGGTTGACAACTTTGACAAGACGGTTGATCAAGTACTACCTTAGTGATAAGTCGGGAAGTTGATGGGAACTTGTAGCTTTGTGCTTTATGTTTTATGCTTTATGCTTTGTAATTTGTGCTTCGTAATTTGTAATTCGTCATCTCTCACTTGCAGTTGGGAACCTGCAACTCGTAGCTGGTCACTTGTGTTTCTCTCTAAATGGTAACTGGCAAATCTGCAACTTTGTGATATAGAACCTAGGTAGAGAATACTTCCTCTATACATCCACCACAAGTACCACCCTTTGCCCCCCTTCGATTTGCCAATTCCCAGCTTTCTCCGCGCATCCCTGGTCCCCTCGCCGGTTCTCTGCTAGGCCCTGGCACCAACTCCATGGCTCTGGTCAACCCTGGCACCACCGTTCGGTCGCTGGAACTGGACGACCCGCCCAAGGGATCGGCCCGCCTCGTCTGCGCCGAACTTATGTGCTGTGCTGCGACGGCGGTTGAACTTACTGCTCGACTCGACGATACTCTCCTCGCATCCTGCGGTTCTGCGGCATGTCCTTTGGCCCTTGGGAACCGCATCGCATCGTATGTGCCGTCGGTCTCCCCTCTCCACTAACTAACCCTCTTCTCTACCGTGGCAACTATCTTATAAACTAATCGTTGCCAATCACAGCGCGCCAGAGCCCTTCTCTTCGCCCTCCTCCGTCTTTCTCATGTTCCCCCTCCCCGAAGAGCGCCAGCCAGCTGCAGTCAATCTTATTTGTCATGAACCGTCCAGCGCTCCACCGTTTCCTCCCTCTGTGAAGTCTGTGCCATAAAGAAACGTGCCCCCCCCCCCCACGGTCCCATCGTGCGCTCCCCGAGTTTTGCGCCTCATGGCAGAGGGCCAGAGTTCACGGGAGCGCAATCTTGCGAGTGACCCCTCGCCGGCGCCCACCGTGGAGATCCCGTCTGTCGTTGTCGACATGGACAGCAGTTCCCCAGACGATGCCGATACGCATACGCTTGACGACGGGCAATCCTATCGCAGAGCGAGAACCATCTTCCATCACCGCCGCGCCGACAATGATACCTTGTAAGTTGGATCCTACTGTATAAAATTGGGTTGAGCCTTCCAGAGCTTCGCTAACCTGGACACCCCTAGAAACTCCACGCGCTCTATATACGCCTCCAATGTGGTCTATACGGAGCTGCACGGCCGCCGATATTGCAAGGACTACTATATGCCCAACGACGAGGATGAGCAGACCCGATTGCAGATGCTGAACGGGGTTTATTACAGCCTGTTCGGCCACCGGCTGACCACCGTCCCCCTCACCAACCCCAAGAAGATCCTCGACATCGGCACCGGGACCGGCGAGTGGGCCATGGCCATGGGCGACGAGTACCCCGAGACCGAAGTCATTGGCACCGACATCGCCAAGATCCAGCCCGGGGCAGCGCCGCTCAACGTCTTCTTCGAGATCGACGACGCCGAGGAGGAGCACGGCTGGACGTGGGCCGACGACGAGTTCGACTTCATCCACTTCCGCTACATGTGCGGCGCCTTCACCTCCTGGGACCACATCTACCGCCAGACCTTCAAGCACCTCAAGCCGGGCGGCTGGATCGAAGTGATCGACTTCGACGACCACGCCACGCTCCTCCAATACTTCCCCAGCTCGACGTCAGCCGTGCCGCGCTTCCTCAGCTCCATCGTCGAAGGCTGCCGGCTCGCGGGCCGCCCCCGCACCACCACGCACCTCGAGCCCGCGAGCCTCGCAGGCCTCGGCTTCGTCGACGTGCGCTGCACGACCTACGACATCCCCATGGGCGTCTGGCCCGACGACGCCCAGGCCCAGAAGAACGGCAAGCACTCCCTGGTCACCATGCTCCTGGGCCTGGAGGCCGTCAGCCTGCGCGTCCTGACGGAGCAGCTGGGCTGGAGCGTCGACGAGGTGCGCAACATCTGCGACGCTGTCACGCGCGACGTCTGGAAGATCGCGACGGATGCCGACCGCGCACATGGCTTTGGCGTTAAGCTTAAGGTGCTGGTGGCGAGGAAACCGGATGCTGGGGAGGGCAAGGGGGAGGGGGAGGGCGGCTGATTTCGAGATACCCCCCATCTATCCATAGAGACTCAGAAAGTCGAGCCCCTCCCCCCTTCCCGCTTCATTTGCTTACTGCATAGCGTCGGTTTCTTTTTTCCTGTTTTTACTCTCTTTTTTCAGGACGGTGCATTCAGGGGATTAATCATAGTCAGCGGTTCTTCCTTTTTTTCTTCAAGGCGCTTCGGGGGATAAAACGGGTATGCTGGTTATTCTATCTATCTGTCTATCTATCTAGCAGGAACAATATCTATCATTCCTGCCTTTTTGTTTTTTTTTCTTTTTTTTCTTGGTGTGCGGTAGTGGGTATAGCATGCACAGGGGGGGATATGAAGAAGAAGGAAGATAATCGAGATGGAATATATACATATCATATATATCACATTAGATGAAAAGAGGTGGAAGGGAGGTAGAGAATAGAAGAAAGGTGGGAATGGAATGGAATGGAAAGGTGGATAAGTACCTAAAGAAAGAAAGTGCATACTTCCATCTCTTCTCTCTTCATCAATTGATAGAATAAATGTATGGCATTGATTGATTGGTTATCTATCTGTTAAGATAGGTAAGATAAATAGGTAGGTAGGAATCGTATATCCATGTATTTATTTATTTTCATAACCCCTTCCCTCACTCCTCCCTTATTTCCATCCTTTCCTTTCCTTTCTCCCTCACTTCCCCCCAATTTCTTTCCAATAATATCAAGATCATAAAAACAAATAAAAATAAATAAAACCACAAGACTTCCGAGTCCCTACCCCCTTTATCCTTTTCCCTATCCTTCCCAAACCCGCAAATCCTTAGCTTCTATGTAGATATATCATGAATCATGAAATCATGAAAATCATTCCTGGGATTAAATTAAATAATAAACGCTAAAAAGAAAGAAGGGGGGATTGAATCAAGATAGTGAGATGAATGTAGGGGGGAGGGGGGGTTAAGGTAAGGACATAAAGATCGATAACATGGATTCATAGCGTGGGGTGCCTGTTTTTTTGAAGAATTAGCATATTCCTCTCTTCTTTGATATTGATATGGAGGATCAGGATAGGATGAAAAGTTATGTTTGGGTTTTTTGTGGGGGGGGGGGGGGGGGGGGGGGGGGGGGAGAAAA